>NC_069124.1:72434401-72756151 GCF_026914265.1 Mya arenaria
AATTAACGGATGTCAATGAATTCTAGTTAAATATTATGGCGACATTATTCGTTTGTTGCAGAACAACTTGCATGTATATTTGTTTTATTATTTTGTATCACATCAACTATAAACCAATAATGTAGAAAGGCTTGCGTTTTCGGAAATAAGTTTGGAATGTGCCTGCATGAGGCATAACATACGCTAAATTTGAAATCAAATTGATTGCAAAATAATCTGAAATAAATTTCTCGTAAACCCACGGCAGTAAATAAATAACCATAATAGCAATGCGTTACATTAGCAGTCTGTTCCATATCGCCGTAATGCAGAAAATTGAAATAATATGACCACTTACAAAATAGGTCATTAGATTCCTATAAAACCGAGCTCAATTACTGCACAAAATGAGGCATTAAGTGTTTAGAGACAAACTCCGTAACAATAAAATTGCAACCGCACTTTGCAAAATGTACTCTATGGGAATCCGAATTGAGAATTCGGTAAGTTGTTTGTTCATTTTCAGAATAAACAATGCAGTTGTAAAACAAAAAACATCGTTGGCGGTCTCGTCTGTAAGACATCTGACATTGCGCAAACTTTTGAATCGTAACTCTTTACATCAAATTTCTACGTAAATTAATTACTTGTCGCACGCATTAAACTTTCTAACCTATACGAAACCTCTTCAGCTTAGGATAAAATAACATTTGAAGGAAACACCCAGTTATGTGCCAAGATCATTTAGACTATGCATAGGCACAAAATAACAAAGCACAATTTCATTAATCAACTATTCAATAACTATCCAGACAGTACAGAGCGCATTGTCTATTTAAGTATTTATGATAACTGATTTCACTCATGTGACTTAAACCTTTCCCCTCAAGTAGATTTAATCTAACATTTTTTTTTTATTTTTCTTTTGTTTGTTATTGTTTTGGGTTTTTTTTTGGGGGGAGGGGGGGTTGGGGGGGGTCATTCAGGGGCATTGGTTGACCATGTAATAGTATACTGCCCTCAATGAACATCTATTATCAAACGGATGTAGAACGAGTTACACAAAGAACTTGCAATTAGATATAATAGTGTTAGAGATGCAAACGAATATTCGAAATATTCGATCAAACGTTTGGTATTCGAATGTCAAAATCGGTATTCGAATAATCGAAAAAAGAGTAATAATACTAATTCTCAATAAGAAGAATAAAAAAACTTTTGCCTACAACACTGTTGTTGTAAATAAAGTTCGTTTGTTTTGTTTTTACAACGACTGGCCCCTAATTTAGGGATATATCGTCGGGTACTGTAAAAGGCCCCCTACTTTTACAATATCTGACTAGGAATCGGCTTTAACACCAATGTTTTGTCTTGGCAGCAAATTAAGTTGTGCAACAAAGCTCAAATCGCCGTGATGATATGAATGCCATGTGCTACAATAATGTTGTTACATATATGTGCTTTAAACTGTTCTCCATGTTTCGATACAATGTTGGTGCTTTGAAATGTAAATGTACAGTATAGCGTTTAAGGATAAATTTCCTCTATTGTTGTACAATAAATGCGTCAAATCCAGATATGTTTTCGTTTTAAAAGTGTTCATTGTTAGAAAGAAAGCAACACATACAACGTGTTTTACAAATATTGACCGGTCTACAATAGAGTGTATATATCCAGTCCCACTGCTGCATGTTTTACATGCTTAGTCATTGCTTACGCGTGCACGTTTCTTTGGTCTGACGAAGACAGAAAAGATGACGCTTGCTTTTAATACGAAGTCAAAGTCCAAGACATACCATATTGGTCATTTCAATATCCTAGAGTTTTATTACAATTAGTCAGACGTAACAAACACAAATATGCTCAAGATGCAGATACGGAGGCGTTGCACTGGTGAAAACCTACAGTCCGCTTTATCAGCTCTTTCGGAGAGCCAAATTTCGGTAAAGAGGAAAATATCAAAACTAAGTAAGTAAACAGAACGTTTACTCCCGAAATAATGTAGTAGACTTTACAACAAAACATCGGTTTTTGAGGAAGATGATGATGATAAAAGAGAAACAGAACAGGTGTAATGCTGAACCTTGCACAACTAGGTGAAGCTTCACCTTTGAACATCAAAACAACAGGGGCGTTATATTTATCATTATAAAAGATTTATATCAAAAAGTATATTTATGATACCACTGCATATGCCACTGTATTTGCAACTGGGACATTGATCCATCGTCTTTATGCAGCGTAATGTATGGGCGGGGACAGAAATCACATGTGGTCACGTGTCATTAGCGCATCTCAGCCACCGACTCCACGTTCATTGCTAGTATTGCCACAATCAAACAGCGAAGCTTGACTGTCTCTGGCGTTGCTATAATAGGGTTGTACATTGTTAAAACATTGACTGATAATTCGTTATTTGTATGTAATTATTTGGCGCGTTTCCATGCTGGAATTTCGTTAAAAAAACGATAAGGGGACACCCGGGTTCGAACCGGGGACCTCTCGATCTGCAGTCGAATGCTCTACCACTGAGCTATATCCCCATGAATCAATCCTTTCTTTAGCGGGTTTTTTTATTTAAAAGGCGATGATAATATTGATGCAATATGTCGCAACAATTAATCATTATAACTAGATGTTGCTTTATTTATAGTTGTACGCATTTATATACAATTGTATATGTGCATAATTTATGGTGTAAAACACACGATCTGCAGGTTTATGCTCTTCCACTGAGTTATTTCATGTATCACATAGCTGATTATATTCCTTTTACTATCAATACAATATGTCGCCATAAATGAATTAGATAAGACCTAATGCAGCTGGTTCTTATTTACAAATATGTGGACAATAAACACGTATAAGGGGATATAGCTCAGTGGTAGAGCATTCGACTGCAGATCGAGAGGTCCCCGGTTCGAACCCGGGTGTCCCCTTGAATAACTTTTTATGACGATTGCATGGAAACCTTCATATACATTTTAATTACAGAAGTCCAGCTACTTATTTATTGTATTTCTGGTAAATTGTTGTGTGGATACGGAAATAAAGGGTCTTGAATACCATGATAATTACGAAAGCCAAATCGGAATTTTATAGTGTCAGTAAATCAATTTAAACAGTGTATTGACTTCTTCGAAATCATGAATACTATGTTCATGTCCCTAGTAATAATTACATTCATAAAGTGATATTTTGCGGAATGGCAACCCAACACACTTATTTGATAAATCTAGGTTAAGGTGTAATGATACTCAGAGTTGTTTCTAGATTAAATATTACACAACAAAGATTCTAATATTAAATATTGTATGCACAATAAAAGATTAAGCCTGCTTTGTTTTAGCACATATCAACACGCCTAGACTTGAAAGTGGGGAAATAACCAGCGGCAGCTTTAATGACCTGATTTCTTAAGAAAGAGAGGTGTTAATGCCAACTGTCAATAAAAAAAAACACTGTGCCTAATGTTACTTGTGAACATCATACAAACATTTGTAAATTCGTATAAACCTGCAATAATTCGAACCATATTATAAAATTATTTGCGCATTTCTGTAATAATGTCGAATAAGTATTGAAGGGGATACGTGTTAATGTCTAGTAAGTATCAAATGAGTTTTGTACTTATATATATATATATATATATATATATATATATATATATATATATATATATATATATTAATAAAAATGTTTCGTAACAATGCCAAACAAGTATCAAGGACTTTTCGTACTAGTGTCGAACAAGTTTTACGAACAAGCCATGGACCTGACCAACTCAACGATATACAATCACGATCAGCACCACATTCGCCAAACTTAACGCTTTTGATATTCTTAAAGTTAAGTTAAAACCAACTTGATTCTACAACTGACATGACCTATCCATGCCCTCCCATGTCTTCCTGTTTCTTTACGTTTCTCTCTTTTTGGCTACCTCCATATTTCAAACGCACTATACCACCCACTACTTCATTTATTTGTCATTTACCTTTCACCTTATCCATCAAATTATAACGATCACAAACATGTATAAGTCATAACAACGTTTACACCATTACGAGCAGCTTAAATGAATGCCAGAAGCATGGCATATAATAAGCTAACAAGCTTCTGTCTCAATTCTGTCGAGATTATTTTGATTTTGCATGTATCAACTGTTTACCTTTTATGTATAAATCCCCCAAATAATCCCTCACCATTGATTATGCTTTTATTCTGTACGTCCTAAAATGCTCTTTTGAAATACATATTGCTTAGACCAAGTATTATATGAGTATCATACAAATGTCGAATATATTCGTACAATGTTATGCCGGCAGACAGACAAATGTCGTTGTTACCCCTCATAATGACATTGTTACCCTTCCATCGCTGTAGAGTACACTACTCATATTGTTGTTGGTCCTCAATTCGTCGAAATGTACACCTTTGTCACCGTGCAACCGTTGTTACTAATCCGGCTGCCGACGTCACTACTCCGGTTGCCGTTGTCACTACTCCGGTTGCCGTTGTTACTACTCCGGTTGCCGTTGTCACTACTCCGGTTGCCGTTGTTACTACTCCGGTTGCCGTTGTTACTACTCCGGTTGCCGTTGTCACTACTCCGGTTGCCGTTGTTACTACTCCGGTTGCGTTGTCACTACTCCGGTTGCCGTTGTTACTACTCCGGTTGCCGTTGTCACTACTCCGGTTACCGTTGTCACCACTCCGGTTACCGTTGTCACTACTCCGGTTACCGTTGTCACCACTCCGGTTGCCGTTGTTACTACTCCGGTTACCGTTGTCACCACTCCGGTTACCGTTGTCACTACTCCGGTTGCCAACACCGTTGTCACTACTCCGGTTATCGTTGTCACCACTCCGGTTGCCGTTGTCACTACTCCGGTTGCCGTTGTCACTACTCCGGTTGCCGTTGTCACTACTCCGGTTGCCGTTGTCACCACTCCGGTTGCCGTTGTCACTACTCCGGTTACCGTTGTCACTACTCCGGTCGCCGTTGTCACTACTCCGGTTACCGTTGTCACTACTCCGGTTACCGTTGTCACTACTTCGGTTACCGTTGTCACTACTCCGGTTGCCGTTGTCACTACTCAGGTTGCCGTTGTCACTACTCCGGTTGCCGTTGTCACTACTCCGGTTGCCGTTGTTATTATCCAGTTGCCGTTGTTATTACTCTGGTTGCTGTCTATAATACTCCGGATGCAGTTGTTAACACTCCAATTGCTGTTTTTAACTATCCGGTTGCCGTTGTTTACACTCCGGTTGCCTTTCTAACTACTTCGGTTGTCGTTGATACTTCTCCTGTTGCCGTTGTTAACTATCCGGTTGCCGTTGTTACTACTCCAGTTCCGTTGAGAACTCTTCACTTTCCGTTTTTTACACTCCAGTTGCCGTTGTTATTACTCCGGTTTGTGTTTATAACACTCCGATTTCTGTTTTTAACACTCCGGTTGTTGTTTTTAACTCCCCGTTTACCGGTGTTAACATTCCGAATGATGCTCTTAACACTCCGGTTGCCGTTGTTAACACTCCGGTTGCTGTTGTTAACACTCCGGTTGATGTTCTTAACACTCCGGTTGCCGTTGTTAACACTCCGGTTGCCGTTTTAACTATTCCGGTTGTCGTTGATACATCTTTTGTTGCCGTTGTTAACACTCCGGTTGCCGTTGTTAACACTCCGGTTGCCGTTGTCAACACTCCAGTTCCGTTGAGAACTCTCCACTTTCCGTTTTTTACACTCCAGTTGCCGTTGTTATTACTCCGGTTTGTGTTTATAACACTCCGGTTTCTGTTTTTAACACTCCGGTTGCTGTTTTTAAATCTCCTGTTTCCGGTGTTAACATTCCGATTGATGTTCTTAACTCTCCGGTTTCTGTTTTTAACACTCCGGTTGCTGTTTTTAAATCTCCGGTTGCCGGTGTTAACATTCCGATTGATGTTCTTAACTTTCCGGTTGCCGTTGTTAACACTCCGATTAATGTTTGTAACATTCCGGTTGCCGTTGTCACCACTCCGGTTCCCGTTGTTATTACTCCGGTTGCCGTTGTAATTACTCCGGTTGCCGTTGTTAACACTCCGGTTGCTATTGTTAACTCTCCGGTTGCTATTGTTTACTCTCTGGATGCTGTTGTTAACACTCCGACTGATGTTCTTAACTCTCCGGTTGCCGTTGTTAACACTCCGATTGATGTTCTTAACTCTCCAGTTGCCGTTGTTATTACTCCGGTTGCCGTTGTCAACACTCCGGTTGCTGTTTTTAACTTTCCGGTTGCCGTTGTTAACAATCCGATTGCTGTTTTAACATTCCGGTTGCCGCTGTCACTTCTCCCATTCAATTTCTTGTTTAATCATAGTGATAAAGGAGCAAAGGTATTTTCGCCAAATTATATCATCATTAATTGAACACATTAACATATATGACAGGCGAAAGATTACTTGAAAACAATTAGTTATACGAATATAAAGACGGTCTTAAACCTCTTAAAAAGAGTGTATCTTACTTTCATTGACATTTGACGCGTATCATGATAACATATTATACATGTTTCGACATGGCTTCTAGGAAATATGAAACGTTTAGATTGAAAAAAGAAGTTATGCGGTTGGCCCAATACAATACAATCGTCGCTATAACTGTTGTCTTTGATTGAATGTAGGTGTGTCTGTTCGGATAACATAACTGCTGTGATGTTTCCTTGTTGTTGGTCATACCGAACGCCGCGCTTACACAAAACTTAAAATAAGAACTCGTTGTACAAACGATAGCGGATCTGTGTTAACGTCTGTATGAACTAATGGAATAGGCAGGCGCTTGTTTTACTGATTTGTCAAAGATATATTACCTTCAAGCTGTTTGATTAACATCATTACCTGTCAAAGCGATTAAGTCGATAGCTCAATTGAGAATTCAGTCATAAATACATTGGAAAATATAAGGCCAGGTCTTTAAAATTGTTGCCAAAAATCATAATAAAGTCTGTGAATATAATTTGGAAAGTAAACCAATCTGTATTTTATCTAATATCACTGAATCGTTTATCCGACTATTGCTGATTCGTTTATCCGCCTGAAAAGTAGATGCGTCAGGTATTATTAATTTCTGATGCAATCATCAGTAAATCACTGTATATCTGAAGTAATTTGTTTAATATTTAAAGGTTAAATCTATGTTAAACAATCTGAGATTTTTAATTTGAAATCATTCAGGCGGAAATCGTTTTATCGTGATCTGTAGTATAGCGTTAACCTGACGTTCTATCCTTACCTTATACCTAGGTATTTGCACAATTGTGCTGGACTCTTTACCCATGATCGGTGAATCTCCACCAAGTGCGTTCGACATATCTAGGTGTGCCTCAGATGCCCTTATACGGAGGTGATGACTTTACTGTATTACGATTAAGAAACACAACTTATATACTTTTATCATAACTTCATGTGGAAGAACGGTGGATGGAATGCATAGTTTCGTTGAATGACGTAAATAACGGACGATGTCTATGAGTGTAAGATATCAAATGAAATTCGTACTGTACGGCGAAGAAAAGCCTAAACCGTGGCAAAACGTCAATGCCAATGACATAGAACACAAAAGCAAACAATCACAAACCAGAAACATGGAACAACAATACAAAACTCCACCAACAAAACACTACATATAAAATTGATTAAACTAGGGGTGTTTATCAAGGATTGTTAGGTAAATAAAATGTTAAAATCCCTGGGGGTTTGTGAGCACAATGTTACTCTTATCCCAACAATTTCGAATAAAGTAAAACCGTTAATGATTAATCTTATCCATGCATTATAAACTTAAGGAAACTTAAGAAAAAACAAATAATAATACACTAATAGGTAAACCCAAGTACTTCTATGATTAGGGATCTAAAAAGACTAAAGCCCGGCATTGTCTGATTTGTGTAGTCCTCCAAACCGAATTTTTTTATTAAAACATCATTATGTATTTTGTATCCATTCCCGCAATATCAAGATCCAAGATATTTTGTATTGGTTCGATAACACCATCAAAAAGATTAAGAGATCAGATGAACGAAATACGATCATCGAGATCGTGTTGCTGTCGTTTTTTTGTTGTTGATTGTGATGTTTTGTTTCTTAAACAAACATTGTTTCCGAGGATACAAGCAGTTCAAACACCGCATCAAATATAATTTAGTTTGAGATAAATTGATTACATTATCTGGGAAGAAACATCAATCTGGGTGCAGAATTTATTCGTTGATGTCAAAAGTGATTACACTTGCCATAATGGATTTGTATAGTAATCGATGTAATAAAAAAGTTCAGTTTCCTTAAATAAATATATAATAAAAGCTACCACTGGCAACACCATCCCTATTAAAAACCACAGTGAAAACTACGGGCACATATGTCTAGACTTGTTTTTTAGAATTGATTTTACATTCTAAGTATTAACAGACGAAGACAGAACAGATGACGCTTGCTTTTACATGTAGTTTGAAGTCAAAGTCAAAGATATTCAATATTGTTCACTACAATAGCCGAGAGTTTTTTACAGCAAGTCAAACTTTACAAAAATGCTCACCATGCAGAACCGCGGGCGTCACACTGGTGATCGGAGAGTCAAGTTTCGTTTAAAACAAAACTATCAAAACCAAGACAGTAAACATAACGTTTACTCATGCACAACCAGGTGAAGCTCAACCTTGAAACAACACACAACGATGGTATAACAAAGATATCATTATAAATTATATATCAAATATTAGGGGGTGTTTATTGCACTATTAATACACCTCAACGTCCTGTCCTTATATGAACTGCCTTTCGGCAATTGCTGTTATCATCCGATGAACGCAACATCTTCGGAATTGTTCGGATCGCAATTCATCGCATATAAATATACATGAAAAGTAATGATATTGTTATTGTTTGTATTGTGTCAGCAGGACCCGTAAAATTTCAAAATTGTAGAAAGTGCTTATTTATGATATGTTAAATGGCTTGTTGCCATAAGTGTTTCAATTTTACGTTTAAAAGTGATTTAAAGTGGTTGGTCTTTTCCCGCGTTATTGTGATGTTATTTGATTAACTTTTTCCGGTTACAGTCGGGTCGTTCTATTTACAGAATGGGTGAGAAAGGATTACTGATTTTTTTTAATGAAAAAGTATTTTTTTAACAATTCTTGTATGAAATTATGAACTATTGGTGTAAATATAATTAATGAATTGCGGGTTTAATGTCAACATCGGAGATATGAACGCAATTGGGTTGATCAAAGTACGCGTGGAGTTTTTCGGACTCGACACACTTTGACCAGCCCAATTGCGTTCATACCCCGGTAATGACATCAATCCCGCAATTCATTTTGTCACTGTAACATGAATCCCTCGTCTTCATGACAGACAGGCAGACAATTTATAGACGTGCACATAGAACATCGTCATTACACATACGTTTTATATTACAATGTATGCAACGCGTAAGAGCAATGACAATGATGAACAAAAAAATTAAACACATTACAAAATACGAATATGTAGTAGAAAACATTTTATATTACAATTTGTCAAGTTGTATAAGCAATTACAATAACAAACATTAATAAATACACATTACAAATACGAACATGGCTTATAAATGTAATTAAATATTGACATTTAGTAGGTTTAATTTCATTTTAAGAAATCATTTTACAAAGATACATAGTTTCTTTCTGCAAGTTGAATGTAATAATTGCACATACTTAAACACTATATTTTCTATTCAAATATAAAGAGTTTCTGCCTTATCCCCGTATACACATGAATTGCAAGTATAAGTTTTAAAGCTGCACTTTTACAGATTTACCAATTTTACAACTTTTTTATTTTTTGTCTTGGAAAGAGCAAAGTTTGCGTAAATATCTGCAAACCAATGATATATGATTGCTGACAAAAAATCAGATCGGAGATTTTCATATTTCCGTTCGAAAATTACATTGTTTTATGGCTTAAACCTTTACTGTTTAAGAAAAATGCATAAAACATCAACTTTTGAACTTAAATATATAAATCAGCGATCTTTTTTTTGTCAGCAGTCTTATATAACTGGTTTCCATGAATTTTCGCAAAAGTTGGCTCGTTCCGAGACAAAACATAAAAAAGTTGTCAAAACGTTCAATCTGTGAGAGTGCAGCATAAACTCTCAATAACATTTAGAAAATTTTAAATGTTGCTCAATGTATGGGAGGGAAAGAAATCAAATCACAGCAACCGACTCCACATTCATTACTTGTATTGCCACAGTCCATCAACCAGGCAAAACTGTCTCCGGCGATGCTAAAAGATGGCTGCACATTGCTAAAACATTGACTGATAATTTGTTATTTGTCTTTAATTATTTGACGTGTTTCCATGCTGGAATTTCGTTAAAACGATGAGGGGACACCCGGGTTCGAACCGGGGACCTCTCGATCTGCAGTCGAATGCTCTACCACTGAGCTATATCCCCATATGTCATATACTTCTTAAGCGATTGTGCTTTGACTTGACCGTATTTTTAACCTCTATTAAAGATACGATATTTCATCAACCTTGTACGAATATATTCGGCATAAGTATGAAACTCATAAAATGCTTGTTCGACATTAGTACGAAATTCCTTTGACACTTGTTTGGCATTACTAAGAAATGCCCTTGATACTTTTTTACATTAAAACGAAACTTCATTGATACATGTTTGACATTACTACGAAACTTCATTGATACATGTTTGACATTTCTACGAAACTTCATTGATACATGTTTGACATTACTACGAAACTCCATTGATAAATGTTTGTTATTACTACAAAACTTCATTGATTCATGTTTGACATTACTACGAAACTCCCTTAATACTTACTCGACATTAATACGAATCATCTTCAATACTTATTCGACGTACAAAATATGCGCAAGATTTTTCACAATATGTTTCGAATAACTGCAGATTTGTACGAATTTACATATGTTTGGTATGGTATATATACTGTAGAACAAGCACCCTATTCCAAGATATGCTCAATTCAACATCGGCACTATTTGTCCGTAAAATGATTGAACACATTATATACGAAATTTCAGTATTTGTACAAAACTTGGCTTTGATAACAGTGAATTGTTCATTTTGACAGTTGTCATTAATCATGAAATGAAAACTACAGGGACAAGCCCAGTAGTCGAACTTTAAAAAACAAACACTTTTTAGGGGCCCAAGGTAAGGGCCCAAACGACAGAAAACTACATACACAAACATATAAACATCACCTACACAAATACAGACACCACAAACAAACTATATCCTCATTAAAATTGCTTTAATGAGATTATCGCCTTGTACTCGGGCTAATAAGGCTTCTACAAGGTATTCTCCCCCTTTGAGTCTAAACTTGTTTGTGTGTGCTGAAACAAAGCGGATAAAATGCACATACTTCTTTTGTAAGTAAATGTAGGCTATACATTTTATTGTACAATACAATATTTAATAATAGAAAATATTTTGATACATCATTGTGTTATAACCAAACGTCTAACTCTTGCTTATGTTAGTTTTGTTCTAGGAAAAACTCTGAATAGCTTTACAACTTAATCTAGATGCGTCAATTTCGTATTCATCTGTAATTTACATGTACGAAGGTGTCCATTCAATCGTCATAAAAAGTTACTCAAGGGGACACCCGGGTTCGAACCGGGGACCTCTCGATCTGCAGTCGAATGCTCTACCACTGAGCTATATCCCCTTATACGTGTCTCTAATGTCCACATATTTGTAAATAAGAACCAGCTGCATTAGGTCTTATCTCAATCAGGTATGGCGACATATGTTATTGATAGTGTAAGAAATACAGTCAGCGATGTGAAATACGATATAGCTCGGTGGTACGGCATTTGACTGCAGATCATATGTTCTGTACCTCCAATTCAATTACTTACATAATACTTATAATGAAGCAAAAGGTTTTTCGCCAAAACGTTATATCATTAATTAAAGACATGTGTGAACATCAAACGCTAATGATTACTTAAAACGTTGTAGTTATAGTAATTCCTTACAGACGGTCTTAAATACATGCGATGTTTCTTTAAAAAAGAGTGTTTCTTACTGTCATTGATATATGACGCGGACCATGACAACATATCATACCCGTTTGACTTGGCTAGGAAATATGAAACTTTAAGATTAAAAAATAAATCAACTAAAGTTATGCGGTCGTTCCAATTTAATGTCGTCATGTTGTCTTCGAATGAAGGAAGGCGTGCCTGTTCGGATTACCCTACTGTCTTTTCCGCCACGTTGCTGGTGATACCGAACGCTGCTTTAACATAAAACTTCAAATAAGACGTCACCAGCGATAACGGGTGTGTATACCGTTTGTGGAAATGGAAATTTGATAAAGCTATTTCGTGACGACGATCGACTTTCCCGTTATGATACGACTCGAATCCATTCATTATTCGTTAACATCTTTCTATTTCAGCAAATTCGCAGACCACTCATACAAACTCTTGATAAAACTTTTCTCAGACAACGTTGGACATCCGCGACGAGTTTTGTAGAGTTCTATCTCGCCGTATATCGCGGCATGACAAAAAAAAACCTTGGGACTGTGCCTTTCTGATCATAAACCAATTACAATATGTTTAACACATTGTGAAGATTTTAAAGTCGCGTTTTTCGAAATAAAATCTAATTAACTTGAGAAATCTAGTAAACAAATAATCTAACAAAGAAATGTTCAAAGTGTGAACAGTTTGCATGAGCCATTACACAAAACACTAAAACGTTATTCTTAATACAGGAGAATCTACCATACACTCAACTGCCCATGTTGTCTCCGTGCAATTGGACAAACTCACTGTGCGTTCACTTTGAACCCTTAAATGACATATGAATGGTCTATCTACATTTATGATTTAGTTGTTTAAAGGGGCTGCACTCAGTATGATGAAATAACGAAAAAAAAAATGTCGAAAACTGATACAAACTGGTATCGATGTGTACAATGCATTGAAACTTATTAAATGAAGTACCACATAGTTTACAATTAATTTATTTTCGCAGTTTTTTCGTATTTTTCCATTAAAAAAGATCACTAGGTATGTATACCTAGTAGAACTCATTCCTTATGCGTGATTGGCTTGTCGATGTTATCACGTGATATTACTTAGTTAGGTATATAGCTTGAATAGTCCAACCATTTAGAGTAAGCCTTCATAGCACAGTGGATACAATTTTGGCGACACCGGTTCGAATCGAGCTCTGACTCGATTTTTTTTTTCATTATGGTAAAAAAATACAATTATGATATCAAAGAGTAAACATTTTAATTAAATATTTGTCCTGAGATTCGTTACAGAAAAGAACTTTTTTTGATGCCAATCTGGTGTACAGTCCCTTTAATATTACATATTTTACCATGGTTGTGAAGGAAGTTATTATATCTTCAACTAAGTCACTCTCATTAACACGATGTTACGCGAGAGTATGGGCTTGTGTTGTGGGAGAAACCAAAGTACATGGAGAAAACCCACTTGTCTTGTTTGGTGACCACAAACAAAACTGACGTGCGCCCAGGCCTGTAATCTAACCAGTATGCTAACCAGACCATACATCAATTTGCAAACAAATCGAGTTTTGCAGACAAATGGAAATTGTTAACAAACGTGTTGTTGGTTATTTAGATAAAATAGAAAAAAAAAATACGTTTTTGTTTTCTAACAAAAATTCACTTGATATTTCTCCATTAAAAAAACATGTTTCTTTCGTAATTTGGTAAGAAACCTTTCTGTTCAAGTATTTCCTACAAAACACTGTTTTGTAATTGTTTTTGTCAATTCACAACGATCGAGGATTTAATGAATTTATTCGTTAAGACTAAATATTCTTGCATTGGAACTATATAACACTTTTCTGTTTATAGTGCAACAGTAACCCTAAGGTTTAGCTATGTGGCATTCAGCTTTGCGCTTTTTTATTGGTATAATTATCAGTTTATGTTTAAATGTTGCCGTTTTCTGATTTTTTCCTTCACATTATGGAAGAGGCAGGCGCGCGTTTCAATGACCCTGTCAATGATATATTACCTTCCAGCTGTATGATTGGCATCATTAACTGTCAAAGCGATTAAGAAGTCAGCTATTTTTGAGATTTCGGTAATAAAGACATTGGATGATATGAAGTCAAATATTTGGAATTGTTGCCAAAAACAAAACGTTATGTTTGATATTCTCCTGATGCAATAATCAGTAAATCACTGTACATCTGAATTAACTTTCATGATTGTTTAAGGCTTTCTCTGTGTTATGATAGCACGACGTGTAATCATTGGAGCCATAACATTTTGTTATGTGTTGAAAATGCTCCAACGCGTCTTCCGTTATAGTGCCAATGAGTGGAATATGGATGTAAACAGTGAGTATGGTTTCTTATTTTTCATTTTTAGAGGTTTATTCGAGTAAATTAAAAAAAAATGGAGAATGTAGTTCCACATAGGAATGGCCACGAGTTGTTCTAAATGTAAAAGTTCTGAATAAAATTTAATATCTGATCGTTTAGAACTTGCATAACTTGCTAGACGTTAATGTTGACAACGTTAAAATCTGGATTTTTGTGAGAATTGTTCTCGTACCTTAGGTTTAAGCATTTTCTTTACATGTGTGTGGCTTTTTATTGACAAAAGGTTGACGCGTTACAAATTTTAGAACTTTATTTGTTATACTTGCTGCCCTATGCTCGATTTTCTGAACGTTGTGGTGCCAATGAATAGGTTGTGGTGCTCATGAATAGTAATTTAGTACACAATCGTTAGATTTTTGCCTTATATTACCTTGAAATACAGAATTAGAATTACGAAGACCATTTGCTATCAAGTATTAATTTATTAGACACCAAATGAACCTTAAAGTCCGCGAAGCAGTTTGGTAGTAGGTCATGCTTTAAAAAGATCGAAAATGATATTAATTCAGTTAATTGTTAATTTTCTGTTATGAAATTGCTACAGTTTTTTCACAATTCGTTTCCTACTAAATTACTATTCATGTGCACCACAACCTATTCATTGGCACCACAACGTTAAAATAATCGAGCATAGTGCAGCAAGTATAACAAATAAAGTTCTAAAATTTGTAACGCGGCAACCTTTTGTCAATAAAAAAGCCACACACATGTAAAGAAAATGCTTAAACTTAAAGTACGAGGGATTTTCTCACGAAAATCCAGATGTTTACGTTGTCAACACTAACGTCTTGCAAGTTATGCAAGTTCTAGACAATCAGATATTAAATTTTATTCAGAACTTTTACATTTAGAACAACTCGTGGCCATTCCTATGTGGAACTACATTCTCCATTTTTTTTTATTTACTCGTATTAACCTCTAAAAATGAAAAATAAGAAACCATACTCACTGTTTACACCCATATTCTACTCATTGGCACTATAACGGAAGACGCGTTGGAGCATTTTCAACACATAACAAAATGTTATGGCTCCAATGATTACACGGCGTGTATAGAGAAAACCTGTATTTCAATCATAAAGTAATACCAGGTTCTTTGCACAATTGTGTGGGACTCTTTACCCATGGTCGGTGAATCTTCACCAGGAGCGTTCAACATATTTAAAGGTGCCTTAGATGATGTTGATGTCTGCGATCAATTAATATGGAGCATTTCGATACAAGTTTAATATGGATAATCAACTTAGTCTCAGCAAACGTCACTTTTAGAACACCCAACCTATAGTGCAAACACTATTTCACCTGAAATAGCCTTGTTTCAGACCCAACTCGAATTACTCAGTGTGTGTATATACCACGTGATAAATTACGAAATGCAGTGTCAGAAAGTAATATTTTGCTTCGAATGATGATTTAAAGCAAAGATAATATTTCTTTTTCTTCACCATTTAAATGCAGCAAAGGGCAGTCTATGCCGCTTTAAACACTTAGACAAACCTTTTTTTTATCAAAAAAATGTTTTGGCAATCCTCCATCAGGCGGCGGTTTTGTTATAAGGTTTGTCGTAGTGTTTGAAGAAACTCAATTCTAAACCAAACTGTAGTAAAACACGGAAAGAGTGATTATGTAAGAGGCGTATACTCGCCATGATTCATTTAAAATGGTGAATAAATACTAAAGTTACCTTTGTTTAAAGTCTTCATTTGAAACAAAATATTACCTTCCAACGTAGCATTCATGACGTAAATATCACGTGGTATACACACACTGTTAATTTTAATCACTAAGATTGTGTGTAAAACACTTCTTTTCTAATCAAGTATCGCCGATGGCATCAACTAGTATTGAAACTTAAATATTTCATGTCAAATACATTTATAAAAATGGTCACTAAATACGGTAAATGCAGTTTGAGAAATACACATTAAGCACAATGTATTTGTACCAAAAAAATATTTTCAAAAGTAAATATTCAAAATCAAGATTGCATTCAAATTGTTCACATATAAACCATTATGCTTTACGGCAATCAAATTGCACACACAGATGCTAAGCTATAGTATAAACCAGGGTTACAACTTCGGCTCAATTATGAAATGTAAAAAGCTCTGGAAAACTGTGCCAACCACGCCCAAGCAACGATGTTAAACAAATATTGCACATATGCGGTGTATTTTCAATATCACATATAGAACGACATCAAATTTAATGCACGTAAACAAATAATGTACATAAAACTGAACTGTTTATGTTAAGCACACATAACGCTTGAAATGTTTAACGGCGCAAACAAAGTCCTAAATCATGGGATGCAAAGTCCCTTGGGGTTTGAACTGTCTGGCATTTTTGGCGTGAATTACGACAGCGGCCACTTCATTCGTTTAAAACAATACAGAAATAAGAATTGGACACGATAGTTTCCGTCTCTAAAGTTGATGTCAACGTTGAAATTGTTGCTTCAACTGAAACGAAACTAATGTAACTATTGACAGAGATACTTGTTGTATACGGTTTGTTTAAACTGTATCGACATTTTGTCATCTTCCTCAGCAATTTTATCTGGTCCTCTACAAATATTAGAAAAAACCTACATACGTATATACTTTTGCCATTCGCATTTGATTGAAAGAGACTCCTACACGTATTTGTCTGAAATATGACATTAACAACAAACAATATATACATTGTCCAAGAAAAATATCAACTTTTAAGTATAGATATCATCAAAAAAGAACGGTGGTGTGGGAAATGTTGACTAAATAAATGAATGTTATCGCTGCCACATAAAAACCTCGAGTGGTTAACCGACCACACCTTTAACCTTCTTATATACCACAGCATAAAAACCTCGTGCATTCCCACCAATATCCTTCCGCAAACCGTCTCAACACTCAAGCAGACGACAAATCGTCATTTTGTTTTTAAACAAATTCTTATTCCTCTACTTTGCGTGCCTAGCGAGCTATTTTTGCAATGTAGTACTACTTGCGGGCATTATGCCGCAAATAAAATGGACTGGTTTTACTAGAGTCAGGAACTGTTATTTCATTTCATAAGGGGAAAAAATACCAAACAGTTCTCGACAACTTAGAGAAGGTTGTGTGCTGAAGATGGAGAACGTTTCCATTAAGGAGTATGGAACATATGAACTTTCGAAACACAGGTCATCAATATTAAGCAAAGGTTTAGTTTTGTATTATTTCGTTCTCGGTTAGGTCATAATGCTGTAGTTTCAAACTTCCCAAGTAAACATTTTGAGTTGGTGTCTTGCAAACAAGCAAAACCCTTAAAGGATGTCTTTTCTTCACGTTGAACGTATTATTTTGTGAGTATGATTATCGTCGTACATACTGGTTGCGATGTCTTGTTTTATGATATTGCAAAACGCAAACAATTGTGTTTGGTCAATTATGCCATTTGAGAGGCTTATTTTCTTAAAATGACAATTGCTTGCGTTTTGTATCAAATATATGTTCTGAGTCTACTATTATTAAGCAAACACTTCACAATCTGATTCATTTCAATAACTTTAATGAAACGAGACAATTTGCGAACAGGGACGAATCCTTCTCAGAATCGTAATGTTTATGATGTCTGTTGTATTGAAAAGGAGAGCTGTGTCTGTCAGTTCGCCCTATAAACAAAATTATGGATTTCATTTTGCAGCGGAAACCTCACTTATGTAAAGAGGATGGTTACATAAGTAAATTGCAGAAAATAATGAAAACCACTAAAGTTTTATAGGCATCGGAGAGAGAGTATATTTCTTCAAATACCCGAAACCTTGAACGTTAGTTAAGTAAGTGGTCCAGTTTTCCGTTACTTACCATGGGATTGGCCAATTCAGAGACATAATAAGACACCTCAGTAAGTCTCTATCCGATTTAATTTCACCTACTTGTTAAGCCCTTTCTTTTCTCTAGTGTTTGCTCGACATCCACATACTTGCTGAGTTTTGTGTATGTGTAAGTTGACGTCATGCGGGTGTCACTTGATGTGCCCTGGCAGACCGAGCCTGCGCTTGTTCGATACGCGAAGGCATAACGAATAAGAAATTAAACAACGAGAAATTTACATATAATGCATTATTTAAACTGTGCGCCATCAGTAGTTCCGCTAAAGGCAGTGAATCAAACAAATCGTATGACATACGGTGACCGTGAGTATTCAATGTGCTGCCTGTCAGTGCCTCCAAAACAATTTATAAAATTTGTTTCGCTTAATTCTTATATGAAATCTTTTTTTATCATTGGTTTCTGTTATCATCTCAAAAGGTCAATTTTTCCCGTTTGGTATCATAGAGAGTAAAAACATAAAGTTAATTTAACGTGAGAAATGTAATGTGTCGGTCTGTTACTATGTTCAACAGGCGTTGCTGTTTTCGTGACGCCATGTAGTTTAGATACAACTGGTTTCGATATACGGTATCACCTCACTTTAGCACTATTACAGCCATTGTTTCACATCATGCTTTCTGGTGATTACCACATCAGACACATTACTTTTAGTTAAGTGTGGATGTCTTCTATAATAGCCAAAGGTTGATGTGGTGGTTAGAGTGCATGGTATCTTGTCCTTAATGTAGCTATTGATTCCATGTGTATATGTTGTATAGGATAATGGCTTTGCAGTGTAATTTATACATGGAAATGTGTTAACGTCAACTTAATTAAAAATAAGATACTCTTAAAAAATCACGAAACCGATTGTATAACCCATCTAAAATCGTATGTTGCTTATTAGCAAATAATATTTTGGTTATACTGTTAAAAGAATGAGCTTTTTCAATGATATATTGGATTTCTTAATCGAAGACCCTGTTAAGAGACACAACGTTCATGCCTAGCAAGCATTAAAAAGAAACACACAACGTCACAAAACTAAACAAATGACAGACTACACGTACATCAAATATATTTAGAATTTCATATGCAGGGGACGCCTTCGAACCTCCTTGTTTACTGACTTTTATATGAAAAAAGTCAACGAGAGTCGAATACGACATTCCGGATCAAAATGCAGTACTAATAACTCTTAATTATATACATTACTGTTAACAGCACATATTTTCATTATAAATTTAATTTTAACGACGCACTGTTTTGTTTGATTACGTGATTTTAGCATCGCGCAACAATACTTGTTATGAAATGACGTCACAAGATGGAATACGGCCGTATTGTACTGGAGTGGAATACAGACTACCGTATTTTGTGACATGTATTGAGTGTGGATTTATGATGGGTATATAATAAGAACTACTTAAGGATTAAAATTCGACATGTTGCGCAACATGTCGAATTTTAATAGTTATATTTACATTTATTTCAATCTACATTCCTGTAAAATAAAAAGATTATTCAAGAGCATTTCTCTTTTTTCTTTCTCTCGTTGTTCTCAACCGTGGGTAAATTAGAACAGCTATCGTAATCTAATTTTATACAACAATGATTGTGCAGATAAGATATTTTCTTATTTATATGTTTAATTTCTATATTTTCAAGGACAAGTATATTATAAATACGTATTTTGACTGTATTACAACTAGAAAAATACAACTTGAGTTATGAAAAATTAACAATAACAAGAAAACAACAAAAATATCGCCACCTACAAAATTCTCAAACAAAATATCTCGCGATAATACGCGATACTAGCGTTTGTTGGTCACGAGTTTTCAAATTGGAGAGAAATTCCAGTCAATTTACTTGCTATTTTGAGGAATCAGTTGGTGTATGAATCATGTTTGAATACAGTGTTGGACAAACCAGCAAGTGCATTGTCATTTCTTTGGAAGTTAATATTCAATTTGGATAAAACGACAGTGAGGGTAGATCCCCGGGGTAACGTGAACTTTCGCGGAAGGAAAGCCAGAGTACGCGAGAAGACTATGTTTGAACAGAGCTCCATCTGCAGGACTTTGCTGGGTGCACTACAATATGTTATTGTTTCATTTCCTCGATTTCATGTTTTGTCAGATGCTTTATTTTTACCAAATGTCAATTCCAAATTCCGAAATAAGTCGTTATCATTGTCATTGAATATTTCTTCAACTGTTCCATACATCATGAAATCATCTACATTAAAATCAAATTATCGTTGCTTATTTTGTTTTAACTGCTTTTCTGCAGATTTTAGTTTTGCAGGTTGCCAATAATTTTACTACGAATTCATTGAAAAAAATAGTTCCGTAGTAAATATGCCCCACCCGTTAGTATTAATGCGCCCAATGACAGGACAGAAGTATCGAACAGATGCACGCGATTTCGATGCGAAATGTCATTGCACTTTATACAGAAATAATGTGAAATTGATCAACAACAACCATCATTAAGGAATGAAGTGTTAATGTAAATATATACTCGTACATGTACATGTAAGGTGATATTTTAGCCTCTATTGGTTTCAAGACGATAACCTCAAAATATTTGCTGTTTGTCTAAGTTTGTTTCTTTGCAATTGAACAATACCGTTGTGCGAAAGCACTGCATCAATGGTTAAACATGCTTTATGTGGACACGAGAGCTCATTCAATTGAATCCTTAAATCGCGAATAAAAGGCATCGCTCATTTTCCGATTTGTAACTTAAACGGTGCTGTTGTTTCTTTAACAAAAATAGATTAATGGTTTGCATATGGTTGTTGGGCTACAATGTAAAAATATATATATAAATGATATCACATCAATGTCTAGAAAACGATTTATGAAAATAGAATAATAATGAAAATTTATGCAAATGCTTATTTATTATAATGCTAGTATTTCACTTTGTGCTTTTCTATGGACAAAACTGTGTGTCATTCGTTATTTAGTAATATATTGTTTCGATAGAGTAATCTCCGTAATTACTCCTTACAGAAGATACTCGCTGCAATATCTTAATTGAGGAATGTTATACTTATATTTATACTTAGGTCTATTGTCTCTTGTTATCAACCTATATAACTATTTTTTGTACATAGTGCAAATATAAGCGTGTGTCATTTGAATTATTTGGATTAATTATCAGTTTGTACTTATATGTTATTGTGCTGCTCCTGCTGTTAGGGTGTTGAGCTTTTCTTCAAAATAACTGATTCAGGCAATGGTGCATAACGTTCAAGCTGTTTGATTGGCATCATTAACAGTCAAAACGATTTGAGAAGCCAGATGTATTGAGGTTTTGTTCATACCGAAAATTCTTCAGTATAATTATGAGGTCAAGTATTTGGAAACCTTGCCAAATATCAAAAGTCTGTAAATACAATTTGGAAACTTAATAATACTGTTTATTATCTGTTATTGCTGATTTGTATATCCGCCTGGAAATTAGATGCCTTGTTATCAGAAACAAAGTAATATACTTCTGATACAATGATCAGTAAATTCCCTCTATGTTTGAAGTAATTGGCATACTTGTATAACGTTATTGAGGTTTTATGCAATGGGAATTTTTATGAGTTTTTTTAAAAGCAAGCATCAAAACGAAAATGTTTTCCATTGGATTTTCTGAAGAGAAAACCAGACGATATGACTTCAATGTTATTTTATTGCTGCTCTCTAATTGAAGAGACAAAACGTCATTTGGCAAAGAATATAGAACATTTTTCACAAACATGTTCTATTCCCTTTACCTTGACCTTGAAAACTTTATGTCGAAAACTTTCAACAATGAAGATAGAACGATTAATTCCTAATGTTAAAGATTTTTCAACACGTTTGTAATATCAAGTGCAAGGTTGTTATTGTTTTCTTTGTACAAACCTAAAAGTATTTAAACAATTGAGCGGGGACATTAACCCATTTTTGTAAATACTCATCAGGTGCGTCGATCTATTTACATGTAATTAACAAGTACAAGGTGACAGTACTATGAATGAGTAGGTAATTATGTCAATAGTATAAAGTATAAAGAGGTATATATACAGATTTGATACAACTGAAGCCAGATGGGTAGGCGTCAGTTGGAAAGCTCATTTCCGCTTACATTAGGGACGCTCACCGTGGTGGCCGTAAAGCACCACATAAACTTCAAGCCGCACTGGGACGTATCCACACATAACGTAAAACGGAAGATATTGGTATGCATGAGATTCAGATAGCATCCAAGAATCGCACTGTTTGGCTAACGCTCAACGCAGTCGGTACTTTTCTCCATATAAAAACATTACAGTTGAAATCTAAAATAACTGTATTGCAACGTCTGAAAAATAGACAGATTTCGCAATGAACAGAGACTGATCCCTTAGTCAAGAAAGGGCATTACAATCACTGGACAGTTTCCCAGCCTCAGAGACGGATTTCCAGCTTAAATACATAGATCACCAGCAGCATTCAAACGTTAAGTTTCGTATTGTTTTCTTTTCGGTATAGTAAACAAGTCATTTCCAGTCGTGAAATACCGTCTACCATCCAAATGACAAGCTGTTAGTCTGCCTATAGGAACGAAACAACTGCATTTTCTTTAAACTTGTAATGTTGACTTTGCTTAATTATTATAATCTTAAGAATTGTGACATCTCTGCACATACTGACTGCGTTGTCTGAATTTGTTTTTTCGTGACTCTTGAAAAGCGGGCTCAAAGATGAACATGTGTTTTTGTTTATTATGCCTTTTCAGAGACAATATACAATTATTAGCATTGTTTATTTGTTTAAACTTATATTATTTAGCAAACACACCCCAGTCTGAATCTTTTCAGAACTGCTATAAACTATGATGAAAGGAGACAACTTGCGAACAGGGACGTATCATCCTCGGTTTTAATGATGTCTAGGAAAGTCGTGTCTGCAACTTTGTCTGATAGGAAGAAAACAAGATGTTTAATTTCGTTGTTCAGCAGTAACCTCACGTATCAAATAGGTTAAGGACAAAGTTAACATTGCAATAAATTACGTTAACAACAATATTTTTTTCTAAGGAAATTAAACTGAAGGTAGTAGAAACGTTTAAAGATGCACCCTTACTCCCAAATAAGATTGACCAAAGTTAATAATATTGTTTGGAATTCCAAACAGGATGAATAAATGTAAAAAAACAATGGTTCTTATGAAGGATATCGAGTTTAGTTTGAAATAAATGAACGTAAAACACAGTATTTTTACCTTATAAGACGATAGTAGACCACAGTAAATCTTTTAGCATTCACCAATCATTTTTTTGTGCTTGTTGCTAGTAAATTCACGGTTACAAATTTGTTATCAGTAGTTAATATTTTCCATAAATTTTAATGCATTATTTAGTAAGAAGGTTACGGTTTATCAGTCAAAAATTATGTTTGTTATACATGTGTATGCATTGATTTTGAATAAGAGTGTCACTTTAAAATTATGAAGCGTTCATTTATGGTTTTGATTATTATTGACCAGTTTAGCAAGTCAAATCCGATTCAAATTTACCCACAGGCCCGTCTCTCGGCTAGCTGTGGTTCGTCATACATATCCGATGAGTTCTGTGATTGATAATTATGTTGACGTCATGTTGAATGACCCTCAGCGTGCGTTAGCATATCATTTCTACGCTTGTTTGGTTCGTAGTTTTACAGTCAATATAAAGTAAACAATGATAAATTTATATGCATTTTGAGATCCTGAAATAGCTAAATGTTGGCCCGCTAAAGACTTGAATCTCACATATCTTCCAATATACGGTGACAATTAGAACTGATTTTACCGCTCGTTACCGCCTAGAATCTCTCCAAGCACAAGTTAGGTCATTCGTCTAACTTAATCCTAAGGTGATTATACAAGTTTACCATTGGTATCGGTTATCATCTCCTGCAACAATGTGTTCCGTTTGGTATTACAGATAATAAAAAAGATGGAATCCGATGATCTTTTTACGTTTCGTCTTCTTCGTGAAAACAGTTTTGATATCATGAGTGATTACGAAAGCAAGTCATACTCGATATTTTGGCGATGTATAAAACAGCCTGCACTCAAGACGCATTAGTAGAAACGACGTTTTAAGAACCAAACCTATGTGTGATGAAGACTTGTTACATAAACAGTATTGCATCTAATGTGCATTGTTTTTGATTGTATCATATCGATCAAATTATTGTTTTAATATCGTAAAGATCAAATCATTGTTGCTATTTTGTTAATAATGTAAAGATCATAATATTGTTTTTATGTTGATAACATTGTACAGAATAGATACTGCTAATAAATTTCAAATATGCAAAATAAATTGAACTGAAGGATGTAATTATTTTCACGTAAGGGTTCACTACCCAGACGTGGGGCGTCTGGGGAAAATAGCCACGCAAAGTTAAGAAATTCGAAATTATTCATGTGTTTAATGAAAGCTACAGCAAATGGCCAAGTTTAAATAGATGGGTTTTCGATCAATCTTCTATTGGAAAAGAAATGTAATATGTCGGTCTTTAACTATGTTCAGCAGGCGTTAGTGATTGAAAAGCCCTTCGCGTGACACCATTTTGAAAGTAACCAACTGATTTCTGTGTTTCGTCTCATAAGCAATGTTTCATATCACGCCAACTGGTGATCACTGTTGAAATAATGCAGAAAAAATATTTAAAACTTCTAAAATAATCATTAAAAAGTTAATTGTTTCTTAAAACAAATTAATTGTTTATAAGCAATTCCTTTAAATGAAAGGTGCCTTTTATTCCAGGTATTTAAAGGAATAATTATGGTGTATGGAAACGCCATGTGGTAAAATGATGTCCCGGAATGAAATCCCAAATGGCTTAACAATCCATTTACACAGATTGATATTTTAAGTTGGTAAACTGCGATAAATGACGCGATTACTGAGGCCCAGCAACAACCGGGTGCCATGTTGTGAGTGCATTTAAAAACACAGTTTGATATTATTTTGTAAGTGTTTTCAATATCGCCATATAATTGCCGCCTTTGTTTGGGGGATAATACGACGTAATTCCTCAAATGATTGAACAGATACTAAGCCTACTTTGATGTGTACGCATCCAGATGGTGACAATTTACAGGAAAGCTGGCTTATAAAAACATACTATTGTTATTTGATATTTGTACGTCAGAAGTAATGTGCAAAGTGACTCAAAATATCCATGTGTCCAAAGTACACAGTGGTGATTGTACTTTCAAAAAACGAAAAGTTATGTGTTTGTTAAAGTAGGAAAGTGGTGTTTGCTTGTACAAATTACCAAAAAATGAGATATTTCCATGACAAGTTTTAACCTGAGCCGCAAATGTTAAACAATAGGAACCTCATTATTTTGTCATTGGATTCACAAGGAGATAAAGTTTTAAGCTATGCTTTCGTTTCCATCCGATTCTATTTACTATTTGTAAATGTTCTAATTGTATTTAACGTTGGTTATGAAGTTATCGCTAATTTTTATGTCAACACATGTTGAATTTTCATCTCGAAAAACAGATAAAATGGCTAGAGTGACTATTGAAGAGCGTGCAAGGGCCGTCGGCATGATTGATGCAGGTACCCCGATTCGGCAGGTATAACCAATTTTGTAAAATAATAAATAAAATCCGATATAATGTGCAAACTAATATCAAAAATGTTCTTTTTAAACCAATGACGCTTGATAATCAATTAATTTTAGGTTGCGCGGCTGTTTAATAGGCGACACTCGAGTATCCGTCAGCTGTTGGAGAAATTTAGAAGAACCGGAAGTGTTGCTGACATACACCGGAGGCCTAAACGTAGAGTTACAACTCGACACCAAGATAGATATATGGTTCTTTCTCACCTACGCAACCGTTTCACTCCGGCTACGTCAACGGCACGGCGGACCGCTGGCACGCACAACCGGGCAATTTGCCTACAGACCGTCCGCAACCGGCTCCGGGCAGTCGGTATTCGCGCCCGTTGACCACGGAAGGTTCCTGTCATTACTGCGAGACACAGAGCAGCACGGCAAGCATGGACAAGGCGGAATCTACGGTTGACTAGAGCTGACTGGGCTAATGTCATTTTTGTGGATGAAACCAGACTGAAGCTCCGTGGGTCAGACGGGGGCGTCCGCATTTACCGACGGAGGGTAGAGCGAACAGGGAATGTTGTTCGGTGATGGTCCGGGCAGGAATTTCCATGCACACAAAGACTCCAATTGTCCCTATCCTTGGTAATTCAAATGCACTGAGGTATCAGAACGACATTATTCAACCTGTATTGATACCGCACATTCAAGCTAATCGAGGCATGATGTTGTTGCAAGACAATGCGCCTTGTCATGTTGCACGGGGAACTCAGAATATGCTGGCAACAAACAACATTCGTGTTATAGATTTTCCACCAAAAAGCCCAGATCTGAATCACATAGAAAATGTGTGGGACTTGTTAAAGAGAAAAGTTAGGGCTTTGCCCCAACAACACAATGCCGACGAACTCAATAAAAGTAAGTTTTCAATAAATGCGTAAAACTGGTGTATTAAACAAGTTTTGTGATTTTGTTATTTTCTTCACATATTTTAATTGAAAATTGAGTGGACGTTTAGAAATTTTGTTTAGTGTATATACTAACTTGTGTTCGCTAGAGATATTACTTAATACAGCTGCAGCAGGGTCTGTGGCTCCGACTCGGGCCCTGGCTGGGTACTAAATATATTAAGTTATTACAAGATGGTCTGTGCTTATCATATGTACAACACTGCATATTGGGCACGCTTATATCCTGCTTGATATCTTAAAACCATATGCATTTCAGTTTTTTCTTATATTTGACAAATTGAATTAAATACGTACTAAAACAAGAAAATGAAGTTGTTACTGATATTTACTTTGAAATAAAAGTAATTTAGCTTTTATATCAAATTTTATTCTTATTGTTTCGTGTCGAACGATTAAGCGGGTATATCAGAAAAGTTACCCCATGAATAAACAACTCTTTGTTTCCATGGATGACAGTGATATACAATAAGTATACCGCTGTTTATAACGTTATTATACAAAAATAAACGCTACAGGAACAATTCCAATAGTCAAATATTCAACTGTGAGGCAATATGTTAAGGTCAAAATACATTGAACGAGAGACACAAACACCACAAGCAGGCCGAACATGCATCTAAGTTGCTTAAAATGATAAGTGATGGGATCACCTCCTAATAGCGGTCAGTTAACTAGGAACTGAAACTTGTTTAAATGACCCCATCCACTTATTCCAACAATAATCAACAGTGACAAAATTAAAAAAAAAACATATGCCTCATGTAATAGTTGGCACCCAACAACAGTTGGACCTATCGACATGGACCTTTTTAGGTATTGGAATTAGTAGTACTCGCGTATGTTATCGTTATAATGAAGATCAACAGTTTTGAAATATGTAATGAAATTACACATATTGTGGAGAACGGAACGTTACATAACGTATCCCCTTTTGGCAGGCGATTTAACAGATGCATGCTGCAGTATTGTGTGACTGATCAAATGGAACCCGATTTGTATTAACTCTTCTTTACTGTGTTTGTTAACTGTTAAATGTCCGTACTAGGGACAACTCCATGTGCAGTGAAGAAAACAGATCACAAAGCGCAAAGTGCAAGAACTAAACAGTAATGCATGGTACAATTATATGCATGATACAAAAAGGTAATGCGCATATAAAATTGTAAACGTGTCTAACACACCACCCTATTACAAAACTCGGAAAATGTTAACAATACCCAGTTATATGATTTATGTTGTCTAGAATAAGATAAGTTAAAGGGCGTTGTCGACTCATATTGGCTTAAAGGCAAAGTGTGTGAGTGACCCAAACTAGTTTTCCCTCTACATATTTTATATTGCGTTATTTTTTCATTGTATTTCATCATGTCTTCCTTATTAAATATTTACTGTACTATCTCAGCTGTGTATGTCATTACTAAATGAAACGTTGTATTGAAATTATTTCAGTTGAAAGCGAGACCTCTTGAAATGACGCAATATAGAATAATCGGAACAAAAAACTTATATTCATAAAAACTTTTTATCAGAAAGAATTCGTATTTTATATATATTCAATTTGGCATGAAATAGCTCTTCGAGATAAGTGGAGACAAATTATGCTTGGTGTTTTTTTTTTTAATTTCGCCGGAAAAGAATCAATATCTACACGTTATAAACTTACAAAAGCTTTGTCTAGTCAAAGTACGACTTATATCAAAATATATCAATTTATCATCTGACCCAAATATGATCGAAACTTTAATTTTAATGTGTTGGTGCAAATGCTAAGAATATGAGAATATAAATACATATACAAAGTATGAAGGATCTTGTTTACATATATGTTCCGTAGTCTCAGTATAGTAAACGGAAATAAAAGATATTCGGCAAGATTGTTGATTATATAAAATGTGTGGGGGATTCGATCGGAAAACCCTATTCGTCTGTGGACGACAAACATAGACACTATTAGGTTTTGCCACCGTCAAAATATTGTGTTTTAAATATAATTGTAACTTATACCGTGTAGTTTTTCTATTCTAAAATAGAACTGGGCATTCCGTACGGAGTTAAACTTTTCGAAATGTCATTGATTTTTTTGTCGCTTTATTTTGCAATTTCTTAGAGAACAAACAGTGTATCACAAATCGTGTGTTATTTCAGGTTTATTTGCGCTTGGGAGTCTTTAAATACGCACCCATTATCACCAATAGTTCTTGATTGTGACTTAGCTCATATTTTCTTATTGGATTTCACCATTTAAATTACCTATGTTTTGCATGTGTGTACTTTTAAATGATTATTATATATTATTTATTGCCATTCGCACATTCAATTGACCATTTCAATTTGCCAATGAAGGGATTATATTTCGTCACATATATGTAAACCTCATTGACCTCTGACTATGTTGGGCCAAGTTCCCATGCGCGGCATGTTGATTGTTACCACAGTTATGTCAATACATTTTGGTCGGCGAAACGGGAGTTCATTGTTTTGGAAAGAAGAGGGGAGGGGCTGACATCAAATTCTAAATCATTTATTGACAAGTTCTAGAACTATAATTTCTTAACCTTGATTAAGATACAAATTTTGAAACATTCTAGAACCAGACACTGATCATCCTTCCCCTGTTCTAGAAATACAGGGGACGGTTTTAATGTTAATCGAGGTTGTTTTATTTCGGTTCAACACCGCATCTGTTGAGGATTCCATCTAAATACAAGGGATAAAAAATGAAAAAGTTGTAAAAAGATTTCCCGTGCAACTTTGACTTCAAACCAGTTTTATATAAAATGATAATTATAATACCATTCTTAATTTAATGTCTGAACAAACACACACAACAACTGAATTAAGAAATGTAATCGTTGAAAACATAATTTCTTGGTCCTAGTGGTCCTCGCACTGCAAGAACCACCTGCGTAGTGCTGCGTAAGGTCATAGTTTTTGTCATACAGTCATATAATCGAATGCGTTAGCAGTAGGCTTACATTTACGCAGTTTTATAAGAACCTCTTTACAAAAATGCCTCCACTGAATATTTTAATCTCATTTCTGGATTTTTTCAGGCGGTCATGTTGCTTCAGAGTCATAAACAGGAAATCGCGTGATCCCGGACTCGACCGACATGTTATCACTTGCATCATCCAGAGTTTGGTTACGATGTTCTGACCCTTCTTCCTCGGTATCGGAACTGTAGGCACTGTCGGTTAGGCCGTCAGTTTCCGCCTTGGGAATCCACAGAAATTGGTTATGTTGAACTCGCGGCCCATGATTATTATCACCAGGCTGAGATATTTTATTATTATATGTATTAAGTTTGGCTGATTTATTCTTAATATTCAATTGTCCATTCGCTTGTGTGAGACATGTATCAGGTTTGGTTGAAACTGTATTCAGACGTTCAAGTTCGGTTGATACATTATGTCCAATATCGCCATATTCAGACGTATTGTCTTTTCGAATTGCAGAATTCTGTGTGCTTGGTCCTTGGCTGTCGGTCTGACCAATTCTGGAGGACAGCATAGTTGGTGTTTCGCGGACTTCCTGCACGGGGGACGGCACAATCACCTGGGAGAAACCTTTGAGGCTGCGGATCTCCGAATGGCGATGGGCGCGCTGTAGGTCCGAGGGCAAGCTGCATATAGTGGAACGGGACGAAAGACTTCCAAATACAGTAACAGCCTTTAGGGCATCATCTTTGCGGCTAGAATTGCGTGTTTGAAGTTCGCGGAACAACCCATTTGTTCTAGAGATCGATATTTCCTTCATCTTAGCTGTGTACGCCACCATAGATTTTTCTAAAACCTTTCTTTGATGATCTAAGTCACCAATACTTTTTCTATGAAAAGTGTCAATCAAACGTTTGCTGGTACGAAGTTCATTCTCTGTCTTACGGTAGTTGGCTTTTGTCTCCGTGTTCACTTCCGCCGGCTGGTGGGTCCGGTCGGATTTCGCCGTCGGGTAACTCGTGTGTTTCGTTAAACTTCGTCGACGTGGTATAACTTGTCGCATCTTGATAACTTGTTTTCTGAAAATAAAGTATATAATAAAATCATCAATATCATAATAATGATCTTTTAACTTGTACACATATTTTATTTGATAATCATTAAACGAACAAAATACTTATACTTGCCATACCAATAATTCGTAGGTTAGTCTAGGCTCGATATCTGCTACTGAATGTGGACCAACGGGCGTCTTGGCTTATATACCCCTTGTGAACTGACGTAAATGTCAATGGTATTAAAATGTTTGTTAGTTCATGATTTGTTTTGTCACGGGTTGTTTAAATGTTACTCCATTCTTCTATTGTCTTTGACATTGAAACGGAACGTGTCAAAACATTGTAATACTTAAGTGGTCATTCAAAAGTAAGGTTATGTGCTTTTAATTATAACTTTCGAGCCAGATTGAAGACAAAAGTTCCCCATAAGATTTAAACACAGTTGCTGGACAAACCATTGCACCTATTTGTCTGAATTGCAACGTACCTTCAAACTGCTGCTGCTGCTTCTGCTGCTGCTGCTGCTGCCGCTGCTACTGCTGCTGCTGCTGATGATGATGCTGTCGCCGCTGCTACTGATGCTGCTGCCGCCGCCGCTGCTGATGCTGGCCCTGCCGCTCCTGCTGCTGCTGGAAGTGATGATAAAAAATGATTGATTGTTTAAATAGTTGAGTGACTGATATGATTAATTGGCTGATCAATTCTTTGAAATATATTTCTATAATTATCAATTAATGTAGCTATTAAAATAGTGTATTATATGTCGGGATCTCTAATCATGGGAGTACTAGGTGCTTACATATAAGTCGGTTATTATTTGTTTGATTTTAAACCTTGCACAGGTCAATGCATCCTTTGATAAGATTTACCATTTACGTTTTTATACCTTATTCGGGATTGTCGGGATAAGAGTGCGGTTGTGCAGACAAACTGGATTAAAGTAAATTTACATTTTACTGACCGTTCCAAGGCGGTACCTAACAATTCCACGGCCTCTAAACGCCAGCTCCACCACTTTACGGTGGTGCAAAGAAAAAGAGCTGTCGACACTTCCGTGGTGGAGCTGTGCCTTATGTTTACATGAACAAACGAACAGCACCTAGCCATTTGTTTTCGAAATAGTTTTCAGTAAGGTTAAGGTAGTTCGCGTAGAGTTTTGTTTCCGCAAGAAGTATGCATAACCAGCATAATGTTCAATGAATGATAACATAGCAACTTTTGTATTCATTCCAAAAGCTTTTACTTTTTATATTACTTCAAGCGCAAAACATACTCGATAGCGTCACCACTAGGGCAACAGTGCCACCACTTTTATAGATTTGTCCATTTTTCCTTTTTAAGAAGTGCTTATCAGTTTTGTTGTGTTCCGGCATAGGTACTATACATAACAGTTATGTTTGCATGCGTAAGAATGTTCTTACGGGGTGTGTAAGCACCAAAATGTAGTTGCTATGCAATCAGATCTCAAAATATGCACAAGTCCGATTCGGGAGAAAAGCTCCTGGCACCACAGTTTGCACACTATTGAAACGAAATAGTAACCAGCCTAAAGTAGAAGTGTTCTTACACGGTACCACATTCTCCGATTTTCGAAATATGTCCGTTAAATGAAATTATCAAATAATATATAAATCATACTCACGTTTGTTCATGTAAATATAGGGCACAGCTCCACCACGGAAGTGTCGACAGCTCTTTTTCTTTGCACCACCGTAAAGTGGTGGAGCTGGCGTTTAGAGGTCGTGAATTCTTGATAAACACACCTAGTGTTTGTATATAGTATATATGCACTGTGTTGTTTGTGGATTTTTGTGTTGTTGTTCTATGTATCTGGTTTGTGACTGAGTGTTTTTGTGTTCTATGTTTTTGTCGTTTACCCGGTGCCATTAAACGGGGTATATGTTTAAACTTTTGGCTACTGATCTTGTTTCTGTAGTTTTTCATAAAAATATTAAAGTGTGTTTTAATATCAAATGTATTTTTTTTCCTTGAGATGATTAAAAACAAAGGTTTGGCATAAAAGAAACTGAGAACAAAAATATTTGAAATATACCCAAGATATCTTATTAAAGGGACAATTTAACAAAACAGGTAATGTCGTTACATTTTAGCGTTGTTGTTTTTTCAGGCTGTTTTTCAAACACGATTGCAGGTTTATTTAACAAGGGCATTGATTAAATATTTGCATACGCTAGCCATTCATGAAAGTGAAAGTACAGTTGTCCATAAAGTGATTCACCATATCATTTGACTTTCACAATACACTTGAAATATAGCGTTGTGGCAAATGCCATAACAAACCAGTACAACAAGATTCAATTATGTAAAAATAGCATTTAATGGTATTTTTACAGAATGGAATAATATTACGGCTACATCGTTTGAATCATCTGAGTAAGGAATGCAGATATTTTGATAACAGATGATCCCTAAGATAAAGAATTGCCACTACTGATTGCGCTTCATTTAATTTTGTAAATTAGAGCTATTTTTATTACGCCTAACACTAAATTTGACTTCAACATGCTACTATTGATATAGAGGGACCATTAAAACCGCCGCGCCAGAAGTTTAACCATTGTCTATTGCGAAGGAATATTTTAAAATTTAAGCTAATTATTGACCTTGCTAATGTACTTTTCGTGTGGCATTCGTATTTCGAGATTCTTTAACAGTTGCAATGTTATCGTGTTACTTCATAAATAGTATCATAGTTCACATTATCTAATTATTACTTTTCTTCCGCAAATAAACCATAGAAGGATTAATTATTTTTTAGATATACTTAGAAATAGCATTTTATTTTGAAAATGCATATCTTCGGGGGAAAACGCTTTTAAGTAACTAATATTTTTGTTTCCTTTAATTTGACGCTTTTGTGAGTAATATTTTTATTTTATTTTAGTAATGTCTAACCGACACTGATTTTTTATGAAATGCTTCTTTCTCATTTAATGTTAATAAAAAATCAATATGTCATTTCGTATCTAAGATATATCAAACGGGTGTGGCTAATGAGAATTGAAAATAATTTTATACATATTCTGTTTGTTTTTTCTCTTTTTCAATTTTGTAAGTGATGTTTGGGGATCACCGACACCGTTCCACACATGTTACGGATAAAAGGCATTGGCTTTAAAAAGAATAAGAGAATCAACTCCTGGGATATTTTAACATTTCTCAGACGCAATTTTATATTCATTAGATGCATTGTAAAAGCATACTGGCGTGATATCCACGCTTTGATCAGATTGTCCACAAACGGTTCCACATCGAGTGGCCAGAAAACAGGTCAAAATGTAAAAAGTGCATGAGGATATTTTCAAGGTGTGTACTGATGTCTTTCGATCATGGCAAACGGGAAATATATTTAATTTAATCCTAAATACGTTAGCGATAAGTCTTTAAGTAAATGCAATTAACGGATTATGATCTACTAATTCATGACCTTTCAGTCCAATATTTAGAACAACTAACAAAGGTCTATCAATGTTCTGTACTGGAAACATACACTAGCATGAACATAGCTGAACAGTGTGTTATTCTTTCTTTAAATGCCTTCTCAGGTTAAGAAATGACGGTTTTAAAATCGTTCTAACAATTGGTCACCTTCAGACCAGAACAGCGGTAACAAATATAAGAATAAGGCTCTGAAGTGCACGCTGTCTAACAAAAATTAAAATTAAAAATGATTCCAAAATAAAGTACGGGTAGCGGCATCATCCTTTAAACTACACGTTATGGAGTTTCGGAGTTGAGGAAAACAAATAACCTATATTGCTTTGACTGTTTTATGAATTAGGTATATTTGTATTAGTATATGCCTATTTTGAGTAATATCATATTATGATTTTGTTCGTGATTATTCCCACAACTTTCCTTAGAAAACTGATTGTTTATGTACGTATCATACGGATAATTTTATGATAAAGGTATGTTTATGATGCGTATTACTGTGTGTGATGGGTTTTAGGAGAACATTACATTAGAATGTTCCACAATCGATCATCGTTATTTTGGTGTATAAAAGACACGTAGTTCATGCTTATCTGGGTTTAACAATCTGCATCTTGGCTTGTTTAGTCTGCGCAATTAATTCACTTAACAATCAAGTAAATCACTTGTTTATATATATATATACAGAATTAAGATTCGTTGCTATTATTATGAATTGATACAATTGCAAGAATTTATCATCATACATCTGCATCCGACTGCAAAATCGTATAGATTTACATTCCGAGGCTCTTTTTCGTTACTTGATATAAGTAATCAAAAACAACCTCAGAATTATGCTTTAAGAATTTCCGTGAAGAAACTAATTTTCAATGTCAGTAGGTCTTCTTTAGTAACATACCCATTGTGGAGAGGTAGGAAAGATGTCTGAATTTCAATGGGAGTTTCGATATATCCGATCAATGTGGGTTTGCATTTAAATATAGTTTAAGTGGCAGCTATAGGCATTTATTTTAAAAAGAGAGTATCTATACATACCTAAGTATGAAAACACTTACGAAGTATAACAGGCAGTTTCGGCCTTATTCAAAACCACAATAAATGGACCAGACAACGAATCCTCATTTTACCTCAACAAATTATTTCTGCATTAATAAATATTGAGGTAACTGTATTTTAAGTTTAATCCGGTTTTACCTGTTGATGCTTAATCCGGTTTTATGGTTTAATTGTCAGGTAAAAATAAATGTACGATACATACACCAAAATAAACTATTAAAATAACTTAATTCATTATTATTAATATGTGTTCATTGAAAATAATTAACATTAAAAAAGAAAATGGTCAAAAGCGCATTTTCCAAGATCAGATATGCAAAAAAAGAACTATTCCTATTAGATGCCTGTAGTCTTGGAGCAATGAGTTTAGTAATTTCCTTCCTGTGATTCTTAGATGACAAAATTACATGCTATAAGTACATCTACTAGTACTGTATTTCCTTGTACTGTGATAGTTTCGATATGCTGTTTTCTTTTCAACGATCAAAGATCGCATAAGAAGTAGCCTACAATTGATATTTTGGAACATAAAACAGTTTGAAACTCTACATTGATATGCTATAAATAGGCAATTCTAGACTTTAAACGTTAAAGGACAGCAGTAGCTTTAATGTTCTGACAACTTAAGAAATTGCCGGTTTATGAAACACGAAAACTGTAAAACAATACAAATAGTTCGTTACAGGATGAAGCAATCACGAAGAAACGTTATGCTGCGAGCTATTACTTCCCGTGTAACCAAAGTACAATATTAACCACTATTTCTTAAAACAATACGAAAAGGGACAATGTCCATTGCCTGAAATTGATTAAAACAATCGTCTAGATATATAGTAAATATTAAAACATTAGGGATCGATTCCATATAACCGAAATCTTTTTAAAAGACGCAATGATCCAGATCAAACAAAACATTTAACGAGACACACAACGCAACAATAAAGCAACCTTTACACAAATAGCGTCATTAGTATTTTGCCTTGATGCCCTCATGTGATTATTTAAATTGTAGCACTCATTTGCTGTTGCGATATTTTGATCGCCTATGCAATCAAGGTATTTGTTGTTGTTGGGAAGGTTGTCGTTGTGGTTACCGCTTAGGCATAGTTAGTGAAAACTCGGGGGTTTAACAAGTCTGTAAATAAAATTCATCAACAACAACAAATATTTCTCCCGATCTTACCAACATAACTGTACAAAATTCAGTCAACAAAATCAAGTAATTCATGATCAAAAATGATCTTAAGTTGAGTTATTTAAGGTGTTTTGTTAACCGGCATAATGGAATTGTGGGGTTTCCAGTTTATCGATGACTAACAGTCTGTCTACGCTCGTTACTATAATGACAATGATTGATTTTCTTTGAATTCTGCAAATCAGATATGTTTTCCGGATATAACATCCGAACTTGAAAGCTTATTCGAAATACACATTCAATAACATACATCCCTGATTAATAAGGGTACAATTGAGGTGAGTGTAAGTATCTTAAAAATGTCCCAGTAGAAGATGATACTAGTAATAAACAGATATATTTTATAAATACTCATATAAACAATAAAATTACATTGAAGTACAAACGAAATTTAGCGAATGAAATACTATTTGAAATATATAAGAATACTTATATTACAAAAAAATAAGTCAAATTTCAGCAGTTACATCCATTCTCTATGTTTATGACTTAAATGTAGTTGACGTTCATTTGCTGTTATTTTTTCTTTCAGGGGATACAATTATGAAACAAAAGCGATATATCGTACAGAAGACGGAAGTGAGTGTCTAGATTGCACGTCGTCAAAGTGTCTACTTAACGTAGATGTCTGTGCCATTAAACAAGAACCTGGTGTGTTTGCTGTCGCTCACTGGCTTCAACTGCATTATCTGAACAACTGAAGTACATTCAATTAATCCGCAAATGTTTAGAGAATTGAATTGTTCCGTGCAGACGCATACTTCTGCAATTCTGTAGCCACTGTTGTTGCAGCATTATCTCGTATTACAATTTTATCTCACCGTGATCTATAAACTGCTTTTTTGAAAGAGAATATTATACAAAACGCGCATTCGTTTCCTTAGAACCAATTTATTTTTCTCTTCTCTTGTCCGTCATTGAGTAAGATACTTTCTGATAGAGAAATATTTTCCAAAATGCTGTCTACGTAGCCGATCTTATAAAAATGCTCTGTAATGATATTCTCGTCTTGTCCTTCAGGTTTTGCTAAAAATAATTAACTATGCTGTCCATTTATTTGAAAAAAAAAATCGTAGGTTTAAGGAGTGTTCCATTCAAAAATAAACATGTTTTGTTTTTGTTTGCATGAAAACATGTTTAATTTAATTCCATGTTTGCTTTAAGAGGCGTTTGTCTAATTAATATGATATCATTATTTTCATTTTTAGTGCTATCGACTTCGTGACACACACACTTTGCTTAGTGGGTCTAAGAAAGTTCCCTATACCCTACGACGTTTGGGCATTAATCAAGTATTCAATATAATTTTAGACATATAATTAAGGCATGTGTTCATTACCCTTAAAATACATTTTGTCTTTGAAGAATTCATGCTCAAATGATAAATTATCAGAACTCTCGATTTCGTAGCCCCAATATGTTGAACGAGGCGAATGAGTTACTCAACTATGCTCCAGAAGATATGGATTGGTTTTGCAATAGGCAAACACTTGTTGCTCATTCAAGATAGGGCATTAACATCACCATACAGTTTTCTGTACCCAATGAGCTGGAAGTTCGGCGGGTTTCCATGGAGGTTGATGCAAAGCCCAATCGCAAAACTAGTTTCCCGAGCAAACCCATGAAACAGGTATTATTCTTATTTAGAGTTCGGATACTTTTACAGGAAATCCCCATTATCTTTCTCAGGATAAAATATGTTTAATTTAAGATCAATTTGAATTAGTAGTTTAGTTCTAAGGAAATAAGCTGTTTCGATTGATTACATTTCGATAAATAAAGGTCGAAATCATATGTACAAACATAATCGTCCTACAAGGTAAACCAATATTTTGATTTGCAACGAAGGCCATCCTTCAATATTATCATGCTAGTTCTAGGACAATATTAGACTCCCAAATTTAAAATGTTGTTAGCACAAGTATTTCTTTAAGAATCGTTTTACATGTACTATTACTCATATTGATCTCGTTTTCTTATATTGTGTCGACCTGATTTTATTTCGCTTCATCTGTAAAAGCTTTTTAAAGCGACCACATCGGACAAGCAGTCGTGGTTATATAATTACGCCTTCTTTGGGTGTGTGCTTAAATGACATTTATTAGCGTTTCTCTGTCTATGACGGGTTGTTAGTCTACTGTAATTTAACAAACACTTACCAGTCTGAAGAATTTCCATAACTTTTACAACAAACTTATAATGAAAGACGACAATTTGCGAGCAGGGACGTATAATTCTGATTCTCATAAAGTTTATGACGTCCATGGTACAGAACGGGAAAACTGTGTCTGAAATTCTATGTTATCAAAGGATAACAAGACCATTATTTTATTTTGCAGCGGAAGCCGCACACATAAAAATGTAACCACTAAAGCTTATACGTTTAAAGTCCAATTAATTGCATTCATTGTATTATTTATGAGAACTTGATGTAATATCTTCATATATAAAGCATCACTTTGTAAATATGCAGTATTATTTAACAACTTATCAAATTTTTAGTTCAGTGTCATAGTTGGACAGTTAAACAAAGCAATCCCACCAAAACTCACCCGCGAGCATCATTGCGGAAACTTGTCTTAAGATACAATGACATAATATAACGATTTGTGACCTGTCGCTAGGCGTGAACTGACATATAAGTATATCACTTGTTTGATACATTATAGTTAAACAGGTAATACAAAATGAACAGGGATGAATTGATATGTGTTCAGAAATTCATCTACTAGACTGTGTTTTAGAAAGGCACTTGGTGGTCCGCACAATGTTGAAAAGTACAGTGACAGTGTAAGAAAATGTGCGTATATTTATTTTAATAAAACTTCAAGTTATCAACAGAGTGATATTTAGGTATGAACAATGTCACTTTAAATCAATTTTATGCCAGAAGTATTTCACTAGGGAAAGTATTTCATACTGGCGTTGAGTTTGCTTTTTTTTGCGGATTTAAACTACAGGAAAGATGACACTCGAAGTGCATTCGTAACATTGTAAACGGTTTGCTTAGAAACTGAGAAGAAATATCCAGGTCATTTGAAGTGGTATTCATTAGCTACCCCTCCAAAAGTGCATATACATCCATTATTAGATTATGGACTTATTATCATTTACTAATCAACCGAGAATGTTTTTATGTATAAGCAATATCTTTATATTAATAGTATATCCACAATGATTTAATATATAAAACATATGTTATAGTCTTAGCCTTCTCCATATACTCGTTCACAATCAGATGTAATGCAGTATGACCTTTAGTGATGGTGCCCAATCAATACCAATTCAAATGTGAATCTAAAGTGGTTTCTGATCACTTTTCCATCGAAAAATAATTCAGGTAATGTGCCTGCCTATTACAATGCCCAGATATTCTTGGTGATCAAAAGACAATTTGCGTGATACCATATGGAAATGAAACAACTGGTTCCTGTAGACGGTAACGCTCCATCAGAACACAATTACAGCTAATGTTTTACATCACGCCTTATACAGAGGCGTCACTCAGTGGTACTATGGGTGCTGTTTCTAACCGCGATAGGACAAATGGATGTAACATGGTTATCATATACTCTGTGAAATCATTTATGTTCGTGGGCATGAAATTTCGTGGTTTGCCGAAAAAAAACAATTTCGTGGGTACTTGAATTCGTGGATTTTCATTTTGGAAAAAAAAAAAATCGAAGATGCCATCGTCCTAGATCGTCTGCAAAATATCCACGCGCTGGCCCGTGATTTCCGCCTTCTACGTCACTCGGTTTATGACACTCGCTAATGTGGTACGACATGCCAATTAGTGTATATACCCATGTCACTTATCGATTTAATTGGGAATAAAGGTAATAAAAGAAGATGTACCCTGATCATAAATAAAGATAGGGGAAGCCATTGAATGCCAATTAAAAAATTTGCAAACTGTGAAAACACCGAAAAGGTGCGTATTTTGTCACGTTCGGTGCTTAGTAACCTTCAATGTACTAGTAATCGATTAATTATTTCATTAAATAAAAAAATCGAGTATGGATACTCATCACGCACATCTTGTAAACTTGGAGATTTTCATTAACAGCACACGTTTAAACACGTGCTTATAACTATCATTTGGTTCATAAAACACATTTAATTGATTTGGTTCATTATTTGTTAAAGGCAGTTATAATATATTAACAGAATAATGATCGTAAGTTATACAGTGAGACAGGTTTTAACACTGTATACTGCGACCTCTGTAAATAATATACTAGAGTATGTACGTAACAAGGCAATTGAAAAAGTGAATAAAGGGTTTATATTTCGTGGGATCTTGAATTCGTGGATCACCCAAACCACGAAAACCACGAACATTAATGCCCCACGAACATTAATGATTTCACAGTGTACAAGTTATATAAAGGTCGGTTTTTATTTACAGCATATCTAAACATTTTGAAGTGATCACCAAGAAAAGGAGTAACTGGAAGCATATGGTTGGACAATGAAATCCAAGTAATAGAGAATCCAGAACATACAAAGACTGATTCATTCAATAGGGCGTGACTGGAAACCGTGACTGGGGACCGTGACTATTTTCTTTAAAAATCGACAATATAATGTAGCCCTCCGTCAAGCAGATGAATCATCATTCACAACACTGTTATAACCAAATAAAGCTTAAGCAAATGCCTCCAGCAATTAGAGGCTTACCTTGGTGTTTGTACTGGTAATGCACTATACAGAAGACATCAGCCCATGATTCAGAACACTATTTTATATTATAAACGCTTCAATAAAAATGGATATTCTGGAATTAATTCCCAAGTGATTAAATGAGCCACTTTCACTGATTGCTCCATGAATTGATATAATCTGTCAGTCTAATTATAACAATGAGCTTGAATGACGCAATTAATAAAACATAATTATGTGATATGACAACATAATGTGAATGAATATCCTGGTATTGTGTAGTTTGTAAGTTTCTATTTAAAACACAGTTTGATTATTGCTTCCAAATGGATGGCATTCAGTCGCATCACAACATTACAATGGTACAATTAAGAATGAATATTAACTTTATACACAACAGGATTCAAACACATCTTTAACGTTTGAGCGTAAAATAAAATATGTTTATAGAATAGTACAGTTTAAACTGGTTTGATGTAATTTGATATGTATACGTATTTGACTCTATTTTTCATGAAGTCTTACAAATTAGCTTAGATATACGCCCGCTACAACTAACTGGAAATACTTAAAGGGACAAAACGAAATTAAACAAACACATTGCAGTGTAGTACACAGCGAAGACCAATTGAGTAAGTATGACAAATACCATAATGCCACTGAACAGACTTGATCATGAAAATACCCCTCCAAACGACATGTGAATTTTGGTGCTGAGATATTAGCTGCATAGAAAGGGAACTTGACCATTGATTTTAAAGATAATGTCAAGTATGCAAAGACTCAAAGATGAAAACTGAGTGCACAGAAGGCAATCAAATACTGAAAATAGAAATGTCTCTCTGAATGAAACTGTTTATTAATGTTATGGTAAGTGAAACATTGTTCCTGCTTCTAGTACCAGGTTCAGCGGTATTCGACTTTATTGAAAGATCCCAAACGACCAGTACAAAGAACTATTTGGACGAATGGGTCATTCACTAGATTCTCCGAATGCACGTTAGCTCTATGACAAAGCAAAGACGTTAGTGTTTGAAATGACAAACATATCAAATCAGTATTCTTCGTCTGTTCAAAGGCGCGGAAGGTCTTTTTGGGATTATCAGCATAATGAAAATAAACAGCCTTGTTGAATTAACCTCTAAAGTTGTAAATCTCAATTAGAAAACAAACACGTACAAAGTCAGTACGTCGCCACCGATAATTTAGTTTGTTTCTAACTAACTTGTAGATGTTTAAAGGATGTTTTTAATCTTGTGCAAGTGCAACTACGATACAAGGACAAATAAGGAAGCAAATCAGGGATGGGTATTGGTGAATCCTGGCGACCTGCACACATTTTGGTCTAAGTCTGTTGCGTCACTGGAAACGTGAGCTCACTGCACCTGTTCAAGACTTAATCGTGCCTATCATACAGTGAGACATGTACCGTTTTTTTTAATAAAATGGTTTAATAAATCAGATATTGGAATCATGGCACAAGACTACGTTTGCAAGTTCTTTAATTATGGGGCTTTTGCGTAGTTCGGATGATATTGCAACTTTTAACAATACACCATATGTGCCAGACCCGAGGCGTCTTATTCCATACGATCATCGGTAGGCACTTTGGAAACAAAGCATACTACTTTTCGAATCTCACTCGTTAGATAATTATATGTTAACAGTTATAACCGTTTCTACGTTAACGAGATAACAATTATAGCTGATGAATAATGTTGAAATAAGAAATGCTATCATTCAAGCTTGAATTTTTTTTGATAACTGTTTACCATACATCAATTGACGGCACATGTAGCATCAACCTGTTTCCAAAGATTAATAAAAAAATGATGACATTTAAACAATTCGCTTAAAGGTCAACATCACTACAATCCAATGTAGTCTGATTAACCTTCAAACTATATTAGATTTTAGAGTATATTGTCGTGCTTTTATCTTGACTTCATTGTTGTTGTTTTTTTCCTTAAACGAGACAGCCCAACTGTTGGCGCTTCGGTAATAGTATTTTATGTCTCTCTTTTTGTCTTTCTCTTTCAGTACATAAAAATGTAATTGTTTGTTTTTCTTTACTGACACATAATATAAAACATCATTTCCGTCCTGGGGGTCGGAGATGTCAGAAAAACTTGGTTCATTTGCCATGATTGTATTTACCTACTTCTGTGGTAATTTCAAGACAATTATCTAGAACGTTTCACTATCAGCATATGTCTGTATTCTTTGTTTGTTGACAACTACGGCTTGGACAAGACGACAACGGGACTGCTAGATAATGTTCATAAGTATCATGTTCTGTATCCTGCCTTTTTTCGAAACTAAACAATGTACTGAATGACGCACATGAGGGCGCATCCAGTTTAATGAACGAGTTAAAATTTAGGGTATTTAGGAGCTGTTCCAATAACATGACATAAAAATAGCTAACCGTTTTTAAAAAGTGAACATATGATAATAGTAAACGCAACATTGCTAAACAGCATACATAAAATGAAACTAAACCTTATATCAACATTGGTATGGTACAGTTTACATGTCCAAACTGTTGCTTTACTGTTCTTTTACTAAAGAAATGAATGATATTTTTTCATTGATTACTTTCAAAATACAATCAAATGTTATAAAGTAACCCAGTAAGGGACATTAAAGATATCATTTTTGTGTGTTTAGCGTAGCATGGCACACGTTTATGGAATATGTTCTCCGGCGACGCTATCCTCTTCATCTTCGTCGACGTCCGTGGTGTCACAATTTAATGTTCACTCTCATTCTAGAATATTTTGTATTGGATGATTTTCGAGCTTGAACACACTGTGTGATGACATGATATCACGAATGAGTGCGATTACAGGCATTTTCACTTTCGAATTATGACTATTGAATTTTATTTTGTCCGATATCCAATTTTAATAGAATTCACGCTCTTGAGGAGATGTTTCAATATTTTCATTGAAATAAAGATGGCTCCCCTAGCCGATTTGGGGAAATATAGTATTACATGCGCTCTCAAATTGTTTTTATTTTAATGCTGCTTTTAAACTCTTTAACGTTTCAAAAGTAGTTTTGTTAAAACGTGCAATCGAGTGTCTCGTTGTTAAAATTGCGATATTCGAATCCAACTCTATACTGGATGTCCTAACTTCACAAATGCTTCCTAGACGTGACAACGTTTAAACACAGTCGATCTTGTTACTATGAAATGAAAGGATGTTAGGCTAACTTACTTTTAAGTCAGGAGCGATGAAGCTTCGGTCTTCCAGTACTGAGGTCCCAGCTCCTCACCACAGGAACATTCTGGAAGGTTCCCTCCTAGTGAAATAATAAGTTTCCTAGAAGAAAAAACACTGAATGATATAGTCGAGTATTTAAGATAAAAAATGTAACTTTCTGTACATAAAGATGCTGTTATGGAGTTTCCAGTTTGAGGATGAGTTTTTCATATATAAGCTCAGCTCAATTGCATAAATGCATTACATTTCTGTCAGTACTGTTACAATTCAGTATTTAAACACCATATATATTTGGTCTTCAGGTAATGGTGGATCTAAAAACGTTGCAAGATGTTAATAGATATTTCACAGTAAATATGATGTCCTGAATGTTATTTGTTTGGTGTGTGGCTTTGTAATGATCTTGGTCCAGAGAAACAAGACCTAGGTTGAAAGTGGGTTTGTTTTTTATAATACACGCTGATTATAACACTCGTTTAAAACTATATATCAAATGGGATGATGGTGTAAAAAAGAAGGTTCGATGTACCAAGTCATCCGGTATCTGTGGTGTTGGCATTTCAATGCAGTACGTTGTTTCAACATTAATCGACAGCCCAATGTTTTGCAATATTTATTGGCGTTATCAATACCTCCGAATCACAATTTTTAGCCACATCTTAAACGTGATCTTCCGTGCATCGAAGTTTTGCGTCGATGATTAAAAACACCGGGAACCGTTGTCAGCTTTTCGAAAGTAAATGCCGCATGAATAAAAATTAATAGATAAATGATTTTTGTTCCGATATGTATTCAATTATGTGTTGACTATTTTCAACAGTCAAGTGCAGGAAACGTCTGAGAGTCTTTGATGTGTCTTTATGGTCTAAACGCCGTTTAAAAATGCTGAGATAAGACAGCAGTTGAACGCTAACAAACTGGTTTTAATCCAAATGATTTCTTGCTTAGTTTTCACTGTTTGTGCCAAGGCGGCAACCCGAACATGTTACTGACAACAATATAATGTGGGGTTTTATATGTGTGTATCTTTTGGGCGTCTTGAAACGTTGTCTGTCAAGTTATTGGTAAAATGTTGCTTTCCCAGCACTTTCCATTGTTGTATTGTTTACACTTAATTCAAAACCTTTACAATAGGAATAGGAAATAAACAGATGTTGCGTTCATGTCGTGAAAAATAGTCGATACACTTACTTTAAAAGTTATTCGTATCTCAACTTGATTTTCAGATTTTATCAAGTAAAACATGAACTGAAGTGCAGGGACAAGCCCAGTAGTGGGGATGTACAAGGGGCACAACAAAATGAACACCACATACACAAACACATACCAAAAACAAACCTACAACACAAATAAAAACATCTTTAAAAAAAACGCACACTCAGCCAAAATGGTTTTACCGTAAAATGATAGGATTACCGCCTTGGACAGAAAAAGAACGTCCAGCTGTAAAAGTATGGTTTAAAAACATAGTTTCAATTCAAAGATTAAACGCAACATTTATTGACAAATATATATGCGTTTTCAATGCTCTTGTCATTAGTGCTTTGTTTTCTTCGTTGTGTATCATTAAATGGCAAAGAAATGTTGAAGTCAGCTGTATTGATATATCTAGAAAACTTATAAAATATGGGGTACAGATGGGTGAAAACTTTGGCAGCTACAGAAATATACAGGTATATAAATACTTATTGGAAAATGAATCAAACAGTAAGTAATACGAGACCATTGATTCTTCTTTATGCCTGGAATATAGATGCCTTGGTATCAGTTAAAGAAGTTAAAGTGCCTGTTTATCTAAAGTAATTGGCACAATTGTAGTATGTTTTACGTGTTTATGCAAAGATCTTGGGGTTTTTTTATCACATGACATTTAGATTTTTAATCATTAAGTTTTACTTTATCAGTGTCTTAGTAAATGTTAAAATCGTTGGCTAATGTTCATCAGATGCGTTTAATATATTTAAATTGGTATTATACTAGCGCTATATCGATACTTTAAATAGTTGAATTTCCCCTTTAGAATTTTTTTAAATCAAAGCAATATAATAGCAATAATAATGAAAGAACAGATTAGATGCCAGCTCATTTCCACCCACGTCATGGTAGCTGACCAGCGCCATCAGGTGATGACCTCGGGCGGCATATATTATTCTTTGCATGCTATGAGGTCATCACTGAGTCTTAAAATATTCCTCTACCTACCTACCTATCTAGCTACTCAAAAGGTTTGGGGTGGTCAATTGAGGTCCTTTGGGCTTATATATTTATTAATATTCTTTAAAGAGAAGCTGATGAATTTCTCCTAAACGCAATATCCATTAAAGCAACATAAAAACACTAAATGGTATATAAAACCTTTTTTCTAATGAATCATATCGATCATTGCCAAAGAATACCAACATTCTAGCAAACGAAGTCAGTGCAATATAGGAAACCGTTCAAATTTATCGCGAGCACCTGCAATAGTGGTATGTGGTCGTATTGAAGTTTTCGCAAATTCTATATGTATCCCTAATGCGCAACTAACGATGATTTTAATCAAAAAGGCACAATGTTTTAGCCACTTTGTTTTACAATTTACTTACGTTTTGGATCGGGAAAACATTGTTTCATAGGTTGCCATTTGCTTTGCAGTTAAAATGTAATAATGATTGTAAGCAGCGCGTCAATGCACCCATTGCCTTTCTTTAGTTCGATTAGAGATCTTCTCCCGAAGCGACCATAACAAAGCAAGTATTTGTTTAATATTTGCCTATTGAGAGACATATTTCCTTAAAACGACAATTATTAGCTTTGATGTATCTAAGAGGCGTTCATATTCTACTTTTACTTCAAAAACACCTACCAGTCTGAAGCATGGCCATTACTTCTGCGGTAAACTTGTAAGGAAAGAAAACAATGTGCGAACAGGGACATATAATTCTCGGTCTCGTAATATTTATGATGTCTATCATTTGGTACAAAAGAAAGATAACAAGATGTTCAATTTCTCACACCGGAATCCTCACATATAAATGGAATTGCAATTTCTTTCATTCATAACACTATTCTATGGAACTTGATAGTTTGTTCATTTTTTTCAATTTTTTGGCAATACATGTAGCTATGCAATATGTTTGTTTTTCAATGTTCAATACAGGGACAAAGTTGGACAGTTCAGAGACACAGGTACAGTCAACAGGCAAAATGAAATAAATACTGATGAACTGATATGTGCTCAGATTATTTTTGTATACCGTGTTAATAGAAAGGCATTTTATGATCAACACAATGTTGGAAATCTCAAATAGTATATGACATAAAGGACAGAGTGTGACCATACATTGTACCGCCTGTGTGTATATCCGAGTAAATGTGTTTGTTATTCATTGTACTTAATTTTAAGATGAACAGAAAAAAACAACATATTACTCCTTGCAGGAATTCACTACATTCGCGTGCCTACTAGTGCTGTGCTTTAGTTTTGCCGACTTTAAAAGTTGGCACTCGAAAAGCATTTATAATATTGAATACGGGTTCAAGAGTGTTACATGTAATGATATATTTAAGATTCAGCTACTGTGACTGTATTGTTATTATTGCTAATGATGTCTGTGTAGTAACCTTTGTGAAGGTGCCTAATGAATACTACAGTAAACGACCCATGTTAATTACGGTAGATTTTCTGATCATTTTTCTGTGGGAAAAATGTAAGGAAATGTGTGGGTCGTCCAGAAAGTCTTTGTGATTGAAAGGCAATTTGCGTGATACCTTATGGAAATCAAACAACTGGTTCCTGTAGACGGTAGAACACCATTACAGCCAATGTTTCACATCGCGCCTTCTTAAGAGGCATCACTCAGTGGTATTATGGATGATGTCTATAACCGCGATAGGACAAATAAATGGTTATCATATACTGTACAAGTTTCATAACAGCCTTTTTGGAAGTATCTATAACATATGTTGAAGTCTTAGAGGTGATCAAAAAATAAGTAAATAAAGGCATACTGGTGGATGGTCAGCTTCAAATATAACAAAACCTGATAGATAAATAAACCTAAGACAATCAATAAGGCGTGTCGGGAGATCATTGGGCAGATGATTTACTGTTTAGAAAGCTTAAACGTTTGAAAATTGACTGTATGATCTAGCTCTCCTGGGGAGATACATGATCATGCAAATAACAACAACGAAGAAGCTTACCTTTGTTTTTGCATTGGTTACGCTGTTTACAGACAAAATGAATCCATGGTTCAAAATTACATTTCATTTAATAATTGGTTAAATAGATAGCCTGAAATTAGTTCCCAAGTGGTTATATGAGGCGATTTCACCCATGACTTCATGAATAGATACAATGCGACGGTTAAATGAGTGCAATGACATTGAGTGACGCAATTAATAAAACATAATTATGTGATGTGACAACATGGTGTGAATGCCAATAGGAGTATTGCGTATTTCATATTTTAACCGCACAAAATACAAATACATTGTTGAAATATGTAGTATATGATTATCGGATGGTACAATTTGAACCGATTGTTCGTTGATTGAATGTTCCTTAAACTAGGCAAACGTTTTCATACGCAAAGGAATCGCAATTATAAACATTAAATGGGTATATTTACACTTAAATGTTTGCAATTCACTAGAAAAATCCATCTATAACCAGAAATAACCGCTTCCAGCAGAATTAAACGTAGTAGAATTTCGTCAGTTTGAACAGCGGTGTCGTCAATGTCGTCACTTGTTTGATAGACATAACATACATTGTACCGCAATAAAGGTCACTGGCGTCATTTGTGTGCAGCGAGAGGTAGAAGATGCTGCGTGCATTGGAATATGAATGCAATAAAAGGGATAAACATTCATCACACACACACACACAACACACACAACGCACACAAACACACACACACACACACACACACACACACGCATACACACACGCACGCACTCACGCATGCACACAACACACACACACACACGCGCGCGCGTGCGCGCGCGCGCGTAGGCACGCACGCACATGCACGCACACACACAACATCCCTGGAACATTTTGGAACTTATCAAGCTTGTTAGATATTTTGTAATAAAAGTACCAAAATGAATTTAAATCATTTGTAACTGTTATTAACATGTATTTGGAAAAGGGAACAAGATATAATTTGAATATGCAATCTATTTAAATGCAACAATGACACGGGGCGCATCTAAAAGCAAAACTTGGATGTGTGATTGTGAGACATTGAAACCTGCGACCTGCACATGTTTTGGTCTCAGTTAGTTGCGTAATGGAAACGAGAGATCACTGAACCTGCCGTACACGTTAACGAACGTATAAACTTTCAACACTTGTACCACCTTTATCTTTTTAATCCATCATTTATTTGAGTCATGAAACAATAATAAATTTTAATGGGCTCTTATTCAGCCTTGATTGGACTGCAACCTAAGCCTATATACCATATCCGCCAGACCTGGCGCCTCTTTGTCCAGACAATACTCTCCAGAAACCTGATGTGAAACAGAAAACCATTACTTTTTCAACCGCAATCATTATTAATTACGTGATACCTGAGATATTCGTAGAGACCGTTACCTTCACGAGATTGCAAATAAAGCCCATAAATAATTTTACAATAAGAAACGCATTAATTTTCATTGAAGCTTGAAATTGTTTTGATAAATGTTCATCAGTGATTACCAGCAACACGGAAATAATGACGGTCTCAAAACAATGTGAAAAGAGTTGCTAATTGAAACCGATAGTTTTGACATTCCAACTGTAATAATTCATTACAAGGATGTTTTGTTTTTCCTTCAACATATACAAATTGTACATATAATTGCTTGTTTTTCTTAACTGACACTGAATGTGAAACAAATATACACTGGGAGAGTGGAATTCGTAATTTTTTGCAATATATCTGTTTGGTTGAAACAGTTAATCGAGATCAGAATTATTATTCAATGATACTGAATAATAAAAAATCACTCTTTTGTTTCATCTTTTTGAGAGAAGAAGAATGGAACTGTGTTCTTGATGTATTATTAATGAGTTTTATTACTTCAAACCAGTAAGCATTTATAAACTGTAAGAATAATAGACAAAAGACTGCGCTCTAACTAGACAAACGACTGCGCTCTAACTAGACAAACGACTGCGCTCTAACTAGACAAACGACTGCGCTCTAACTAGACAAACGACTGCGCTCTATCTAGACAAACGACTTCGCTCTAACTAGACAAACGACTGCGCTCTAACTAGACAAACGACTGCGCTCTAACTAGACAAACGACTTCGCTCTGACTAGACAAACGACTTCGCTCTAACTAGACAAACGACTGCGCTCTAACTAGACAAACGACTTCGCTCTAACTAGACAAACGACTTCGCTCTAACTAGACAAACGACTGCGCTCTAACTAGACAAACGACTTCGCTCTAACTAGACAAACGACTGCCCTCTAACTAGACAAACAACTTCGCTCTAACTAGACAAAAGACTGCGCTCTAACTAGACAAACGACTGCGCTCTAACTAGACAAACGACTTCGCTCTAACTAGACAAACGACTGCGCTCTAACTAGACAAACGACTTCGCTCTAACTAGACAAACGACTGCGCTCTAACTAGACAAACGACTTCGCTCTAACTAGACAAACGACTGCGCTCTAACTAGACAACGACTGCGCTCTAACTAGACAAACGACTTCGCTCTAACTAGACAAACGACTGCGCTCTAACTAGACAAACGACTGCGCTCTAATTAGACAAACGACTGCGCTCTAACTATCTGTATATCTATTGCATATATTGTTTTATTTGCATGGTATGTGCTAGTTCAGTGTTTTTTTGCGCCAGTATCGTCTAAATGGCCCCGAACTGTTTTTGTATTAAATATGTACGTGTGTAGCTTCGCTCGGTGTCGTTATGAACGTCTCTAGCTATGGTTCTGTGACCCTTATCGTGTGTCCCTTAACAGGGGGTTTATCTTAAATGTTGACTACTGGGCTTGTCCCTGTCGTCATTGTATTATTGTTTATACTGAATAAACGACACCTACCTAATTCAAATTTTAGTAGTCTCACATTTCATGTTTTGTCTTTTGCAGTTCCAGTTTGACCATTACGGGGATTGTGTCGTTCCATTTACTATCTCGGCCAAATAATGACCTCACCTATATTTTACAGTTTAATAAGATTCGTATTACCTTTTTTGCATGAGTCTATATGTCCACAATTTCTTAATGTCATAACAGCGATGGTGCACATACTGCTAATGTTTGTATCATACGGAACATCAAATAATGTTGTTTTTTCATATTTTTCTGCACTTGGTTAAGGCAAAGATGCATCAGAAAAAGTTAATTATTTTGGATTATAAAATTAGCGTTTATAATGCTTTGTGTAGGCAAATCTTCCACTTACGACCGGAAGCGCAATGCCTTTCATACTTGTGTTTGGTGTACATTTTTTCAATGTAAGCAGTTCAATAAAGATATTCATTCACACTGGAAGAAATATAACCATTGCCTCATTCTGTCATGCATCTTCACTTGGCACCACAATAACATTTATAATTTTTGAGATTAATATTTCCAAATTCATATTATATTTGGTAAATTGATTTTAATTGACGGGTTTTAGACTTTATTGCAGGACAAACAAAACGTATACAGGACATCATATTCACATTTGACTGTTACATAATCACGCTTAGATTACTTAATATTTGGTATGTGCTTTGTGCCGTTCAAAGGACGGAATGCGTTTGAATGCGGTTTAATATGTTGAGGGGGGCTTACCATTGATGTTAAATGAGGGATTAATCAGCGTTTAATAAGTTTAGAGTAATTGACCACCGAATGAATTGTTACATTTATTGAAAAGAAATATAGTATCCTATTGATAATTTGTAAAATTAAAATGAACAGCTCTAATTTCTGAAATAGTTGACCACAGTTTAAACGGTTGCATTTATTGAAAACATGTAATAGTTAACTCATTCTAAAGTCGTCTTATTCCAAGATCCAAGAGTATAATTCTCAAGGTTAAGCATTCCGGTTAGTGCAGAATTGGAGAACTGACAGCGGGTCACTAATTTCCGCCCTCGAGTTATGACATGTTATTAATTCATATGCCACGATTGCATTTTCCAGTCACTACGATAATTCCGACAATATTGTCCAGAACGTTTAACTGTCAGCATATAAGTAATAATTGTTTGTTTACTACTACGTCTAGGACATAAAGGCATCGCCGATATAAGTTTATGGTCAAAATAAAAAAAAACGTACCGAATGACGCTAATACATGAGGATACATTATATTTAATGAACGTATTTAAAGATGTTATAATACTTCAAGAGCTTTTTAAGGAATTGTGAACATTTCTAGTAGTGAAGTGAACATTGCAAAACGGAAAATAAAACTCGTCCGCCGTGTAACAATGTAATGCCCACTTTCATCATTTGTCAAACTCGGACTAAATGTTCATTGGTATAAAATTTAGCTTAGCTTTCTAAGTTGAGTGAGTGTTCCATCATTTATATGGAGAACTACATACACAAGTCCAGTAGTCGAAATCTTAAACATAAACCCCGTTAAATTGCACAGGGCTAAACACCAGATACACAGAACAACAACACAAACATCCATAAACGATACACTATAAATATATTGTTTAAAACTAAACTAAAAGAGGGTGATCCAAACCGATCTATGCATTTCCGGAATCACATGCTTTCTAAATAATTGGTTTTTGTTTTGATGTTGTTTTCGAATAGCTTATTGTTTTAACGTAAGGGCATCTAAATGGTCTAATATAACACATTGTTCATGACATTGGTGCTTTATGTAACTGACCATGGAAACAAATTCATTGAAAAGATGTTTTGGAAAGTTTATATTTTGGCTACAACGTTTGAGTAAATGCTTAACTTAGTTAGTTATAGTATTTATACACTGTGCTGTTTGTAGAGTTGTGTGCTGTTCTATGTTTCTTGTTTGTGAATTTGTGATCTATGTCTTTGGCGTTGCCCATTGCCACTAAACCGGGTTTATGTTTAAACTTTTTGCTACTGAGCATGTTTCTGTAGCTTTTTGCATATATATTAGAAGTTCCACTCAACAAAACATTATACCAATTATCTTTAAACAATCTTCAAGCCCAACAGCCAAATATTTAGCGATGACCCTGTTTGGAGGCACAACCTTATTTTCAAGGTAATGCCAAAGATCTTTGGCTTGTTGACAATATGAAATACTACGAGAATGTAAACTTGCGGCTGGGAACAGAACTGATGGATGTTTGACATTAATTGAAGCATAGTTAAAACGAGCGATCGATTATCTCCTTACTAAGATTGCGATACTTTAATTGGATGTCCTAGACAAAACAACGCAAATAACAAACTATAAAATGAAGTTTCTTGAAAGATATATGCTCATAAAAGAACGATGCAGCTACGGAGTTTACAGTTTGTGAGTGGCTAACTTCCAATCTACGCCCCACGCCGTAAAAAAACTCTGAAGTGTGCGAATTTAAACTTTCCAGGTACTAATCGAATGCTCGATATAATATCCCAATAATGAATTATCAACTTGTAAAATATAGTCAATCATTTATGATAATATATAATCATTTATGATAATATATAACTTTCAGCTCAAAATTATATTCCTTTCAAAAGTGTAACTTGAACTTTTCACTCGTGGCTTCACCACTTGTGAAATATATATTTTGGTGCTCACTCGGTGAAATATATTACGATCTTACACAGAAACGACCAATTACCCTCCATATATTTCTGTGTTGACTATATTAATCGGGCGAAAACAGTATTTCATTTTTTCTCATTTACCAATGTCTAGTATAACGTATCGCTCATTGCAGCAATTTGCAATTAAATTGTTTTTTACAGACAATATATGAATGCGTCCAAAATCGTGCCGATGCAACATTATCCTTTAATGCAATAACATCCAATAAAAAACATCGAAAACACTTTATGCAAAAACAGTATTATCTGTTCTCATTGAAGTAATTCACTTGGCACTCCTGCATGGATATATATTGTGCCATTCGTCATTGTGAAAGCTTTCTGATAGAGTCATCTTCCCCAAAGCACTGTCTTACATTTGTTTCTTAGAAAAGATACTTCTTAAAATGTTTGATTATATAATTTCAAGCTGGATTCAAATATATATTAAGCAGAATGTTTCCAACGTTTGTAACTATTATAAACAAATTCGTGAAACATACAAATAGCGCATCAATATCAAATTTTCATGGAAACGATTGTGTTCCTTACAGGACAACACCTTTCCCAATGCGGAATTAATAAAAATGATGGGGATGTTTTAATATAAAAACACGTTTAACGTTTCACATATAAGTATATAATTATGTCACTCCTTTTCTAACATCATTGTCATGTCATTTTACTGTTATCAGTACATTGTTACCAAAACACCGCAGGTTTTCCCCTTTGTGTATAACATAAGGTTCAGGATGATAATTAACTACCCTGTTTGCCGTATCAATAATTTAGGTACAAAACAGTATGTTGTGCCGTAAAATAATGTTACATGACCCATGTATTGGCGAGGGTGATGTTTCCAATGCTCTTGTCAATTATACTTTACATTAAGCTATTTGCTTTACATTATTAACTTTCAAAGAAAATCATAAGATGTCTTTCCAGAAAACTTCTGTAATATTAAGTACAGTTGGTTCGAAACTGCCAATTATAGAACTATACAGTTGAATAAATTCGTTTTGGAAAATTGGTCGAACGTAAAGTTATACGATACGTCAAATTAATGTTTCTGCCTGTATTAAAGATGCCTCTTTATCATTTAAGTTTGTTATCTGTCTGCTAATATAAGATGATTTCCTGAAAATCTAAAGTAATTGGCACAATTGTTATATGCTATTTTACAATTTGATGGAAGGTTTTCGGAGTTATTTTTTTTCTATTTTTGACATTAAGATGGCAATTATTATTGAAGTATAGTTCATTCTTCCCATTGTATGTGATTCGTCATCAGATGATTTCAAAGTACATGTATTTAAGGTTTGTATACTTTCTCTGATTTTCACTTTATCTAATGTTCTTATTTGCTGTTATATTATTTGCAATAATAACTTGTTATCTTTATGTTATTGTACTGCTCAACAATAACAATGAATGGCTTTGATTATTTGAACTATGATGAGTTGCTTTTTATTTTCTTTAGATTTTATTGAAGCGACCACAAAGATAAGCCATAGTGTGTGTTTGTATAACTATGCCTTTGAGGGACAAATTTCCTTAAACCGACATTTCTTACCATTTCCATAACTGAGAGCTGTTCTGAGTACATATTTCTCCAGTCTGGATCATTTCCATACTTTCTATTTATATTGAAAGCTGGAAGAAAGCCATTAGAGAAAGGGGACGTTAAATTATCGGTCTAGTAATGTTTATGATGTCTATGGTATTGAATAGGAAAGCAGTGTCTTAAGTCTGACTAATCAAATGATAACAATACACTTATTTATTTCTGCAGCGGAAACCTCATACTTGAAACTAAGTTGTGATCATTTTTTGCCGGTAATATAAATAATATCTGATAAATGGGACTAATGTTCCTATTCCTAGAAATATATTTCACTTTTGTACTAATTTATACAGCTTTGTATGTTTATTTTCATTTTCTTCTTTTTTTTTAAAAAACGACTTCAATGTTCAATTTAGGGACGGACCTTTGAGTAGGTCTTTAATCCTATTCAACCACATCCACGAGTCTATCAGTAACTGCTTCTTATACGCATACGGTCTTTTGTATATGGATACTTTGACATCATGTAACATGTCACTCAGTTTGCGCTGGCATGCTTCTGCTCCGTTTGTTCGTTTGATACATAGTAAACAAGCACTGTGATAAGAACGATGTTAATTAAGGAACGAATTGCGGGGTTGATGTCATTATTGGGGTATAAACGCGATTGGGTTGGTCTAAGTCTGTGGAGTCCTTATATTTACACCAATAGTTCATTATTTTATTCAAGACACGTTAAAAAAATACTTCATTTCATTTCGGATTACCTTTCAGTAATCCTTTCTTACCCATTCTGTAAATAGGACGACCAGACTGTTACCGGAAACATCTGTTTTCAAATGACGTCACAATAACGCGGGAATAGATCAACCACTTGAAATCACTTTTAAACATAAAATTGAAACACTTTTGGCAACAAAACGTTTAAAATATAACAATTTAACACTTTCTAAAATGTTGATTTATATTTTACTGGACCTACTGACACGATACAAACAATAACAAGATCAATAGTTTTCATGTATATTGTTATGCGATGAATTGCGATCCGAACATATCCTAAGATGTTGCGTTCTTCGATTGATGAACGCAATTGCAGAAACGCAGTTAATTTAAGGAATAGAAGTTGAGGTGTTAATATTTCTATATGATTAGTTTTAGATTAGGTTAGTTTATTCACATACATAAAAAATCAGCGATAGGGAAAATGTCGCAGGGTTTGCCACAAATCTTGACAGCATATTAGTTGATATTATGACAGACATGTTTTGGTATAATGGATGTATGGAATTTGATTGTTCTAACAACAGCATTATTTCTTTTTCGTAAAAAGTACATTAAAAGAAACTATGAGCGACCGTTTGAATGTTAACTCCACGAATCACACTAAGGACAAAGACTGTCATTCCAGGTAAAATATCCATATCGCTTAATCCAACTAGGATTTAGCAACTCCACACAATATATGCTAAATGCAACCATTTGTTTTGGAAAAATTGTCAGTGTACAGACCGATGTTTAACAAATTACCTGATTTGATATTTGAAAAATTTGCTTTTTCACTTATTTATTAATATCCTCCAAAACCTTTTAACATCTAAAGTACATGATGTTTGTGTTATACTCGCTTTGCTGCTTTCCCAAAGTTATATTCTGTTATTTACACGAAATTCAGGTGTTTCCAAACAGTTTGCACCAAATCAAACATGTGATCCTAATTGGAGCCATCATTAATTTGGGGCAATGAAACAAATAATATATACCGTTACACTTACTTGATTGTGAAGCTACAAGAAACTGGTGTCGGTGGCAATTTACTTTCGTGGTTTAATGACTATCTTAGCAAACGTAGGCAACGTGTAGTTCTCCCTGGCTCCATATCTAGTTGGGTCTTTCTTAAGGCTGGTGTACCCCCAAGGTTCCATTCTAGGTCCCCTCTTATTTTTGATATTTATAAATGACATTGTTGTCAACATTGGAAGTAATGTTAGGCTATTTGCAGACGATACTAGTCTTTATATTCACGTTGACGAGCCCTTAAGGGCCACTGAAATAATCCAGAGCGATATTGATAGCATAAGTACATGGGCTGATAAATGGCTACTCACCTTTAATCCTGCAAAAACTAAGCCAATCCTGTTCTCCAGGAAACGCCTACCGCGTATTTATCCAGATTTGTCTATGTATGGTCAACAAATCTCAGAAATCAATTCGCATAAACATCTTGGTTTGGTTCTTTCCAGTGAATGTACATGGCATGAACACTTTGAGTACATCAGAAGTAAAGCCCTTAAAAGAATATGCATCATGCGAAGGCTTAAGTTCCGTCTGGACAAAAATGTATATAAACTATTTATTTTTCGTACATCCGTCCGATTCTTGAATATGCGGATATTGTCTGGGATAATTGTACGGACTACGAAAAAACGAACTGCAAAAGATACAAAATGAAGCCGGTAGAATAGTTTGTGGGTCTACTAAGTTAATTTCGATTGATGTTCTCCATACGGAGCTATATTGGTCTACTCTATCAGAAAGACGCATTAATCACAAACTATGTCTCTTCTATAAAATGAAAAACGGCCTTGCCCCAGAATATCTATCATCCCTTGCACCTTTAAATGTCAGTACACAGAATTATCCACTACGGAATGCATCTAACACAAGAACGGTTATGTCACGCACAGATTCTTACTTTTCCTCATTCTTACCTTTAACTATACGTACATGGAATGAACTTCCACAGAATATGCGGGATTGTCGTTCAAATGCATCCTTTAAATATGCACTTCGTAGTCGACTGCCAGTCTGCCCGCCTTACTATTATTACGGTAACCGCCGATTACAAGCACTTCACACTCGACTGCGTACTAGTTGCAGTGTTCTTAACTATCACTTTTATTGTAAAAATATTATCAGCTCTCCTCTTTGCGAGTGTGGTGAAGTTGAAAGTAGTACTCACTATTTTATGCATTGTCCTTTATATACCGACTCTCGACAAACTTTCTTTCGTGATATATCAATTATCACAGAAATTAACATTGGTTTCATTCTCTATGGCAATCCAACCCTAAACAACGAGAACAACTCCAGAATATTTGATACTGTTCATAAATTCATACAAGACTCGAAACGTTTCTGATCATAACCTGACTTACAGTGTTTCCCCAATATGGTATGTACCCAACTTCTTGTCTTCCTTCATATCTGTCCACACCCTACATATATTATGTATCGTGTTTGAACTATTGAATCCATATCTAAAAAATAAAACAAACTTATTCCTATTTTTTAGCATTAGAAACAACTTTTCTCGCATAAATGATATATATCGTCTGATCGTCAATCATACGCATTTTTCTGGAAATGAGTAATTTAATTCCCTTGGAGAAGAACTCTATAAGCTTTGCTTTCGTTCCAATCCATTTCAATATTATAGACAACTTGTGTGTGTGTGTATATTCTGTGTAGTTTGTTTGTATATGTTGAATAAAATATGTTTAAATCAACAACCAGATAAAAAAGCAAAAACTACAACCAAAGAATAAACATATCGTAGTAACTTTCATTTTGACTTTTCATTGATAGTCAAACACTTTCTTTTCGCTAGCGTTCGCTTTAGCTGTTTACCATTTACACGAATGTATATATATAAATAAATCTGTTCGATTTGTTTGTTTAAGCAACGCCTGCTGACTTTCAATGGTAACGTGTTAAATTCAAATAAAGAAAAAATCAGGTTTCACATATGTACATCGAATGGACTTCTTTTGTACCCAACTAAAATTAATGAGTGAAAGTTTTGATATATTTCAATTGCAACCAGGACACTAGAACTTGCCCATAGGACAAAACAGAAGAATATATATAAGGACAAGGATACAATGAAAACAATTATAGATAGATAAATCATCAATCTATCAATCGATCAATCGATGAATGTGTGGATGGGTGGATGATGGATGGATGGATGGATGGATGGATGTTTGGATGGATGGATTGGGTGTATGGATTACCGCGACATTAACAATGCAATAAATTTACAAATGTTTATCAACTTCAACGGCTGAGTGCATCTATTCCAAGATCAAACAAATAACCCTTAATTTTGTAAGTGCACGGTTGGAGATATAACAGCGGAGCAGTAATTTATGATGCAACGTTCGGAAAAATGATATGGCATATATTTCGTTCATTCATTTACCATTATTGCCTTTTTAAGTCTAAAGTACAGCTCAAAGAATTTGCTGTCGGCAAATGATTTTGATAGATAGTAAATTGCTTCTACATGGACATCAATACAATGTCTGTATTCTGAATTATCTTGTTTTGTATCGTGACGTCTTTATAAGGCTTATCAAAATAAAACCAAACCGCACATGCACTTATTACATGAGCAGCATATTGCGTGATAATAAAGTGTGTCTGAAATCGCACTGTTTTAATGGAATTCTGAAGAGTTTACCGTTTTTGTATTGCACAGTTCACTTGAAAATGGTAGTATTTGAAATCATTGCATTTCACTGCGGAAGATGATGTCTATTTTTTTGTTGCTTAAACAAACATTTTTATACAGAAAGAAAGATTTAATATTTAATATCACACAAACACAGTCTATTATTATTTAAAGGGATGTTGCAGACATTGGAAGCTTTTATTGTTTGTTAATTTAAGGAAATGAAGCTTTTAATTACACCAATAACAGTCCAAACTAGTTTCTTAACAGGCTGTTTTTCGTTCCCAAAAATTGCAATCATTCATCTCAAATTTATTTCAAATCGATGTCGTGACTAAAATGTTTGTATCCTTCCATGGGTTCGTTACTTTTGATACAACTACAACAACAACAACCATGATGATGGTCGTATTGTGTTTACCTTTATATTTGTTTTGCAGGATCAATAGACTTTGGTTTACCAAATATCTTATATATTTATATAAAAAATATGTCATAATGTGTTAAGAAAAAAAGAGCGATTTTGTGAAAAATAAGACAATGCTACATACATGTATACATGAGCTTAATACGGTATGTATACAATAACATCCCATAAAAAAATCTCGCGAACACTTCATGTAAAAACAGCATTATTTGTTCTCATTAAAGTGATTCACTTGGCACTCCTGCATAGCTATATATGGTATCATTCGTCACTGTGAAAGCTTTCTGATCTTCTTCCCTAAAACACTGTCTTAGTTTTGTTTCTAAGAAAAGATACTTCTTCAAATGTTTGATATATCATTTCCGTCTGGATTCAGATTCTCGATTGCTATCAAACTTTCTAACCAGGGATATGCGTACTGTGAAAATAGATTTACGTTTATTAAGCAGAACGTTTGTTTGGACAGAACTAGGTTAAATAGTTTCCCACGTTTCTGTTTTAAAAAAATTCGTGAAACATACAAATAGCCCATCAATATCATATTTTCATGAAAATGAATGTGTTCCTTACAGGACAATACCTTGATTAATTAATATAATAATGAATGTTGCAGTATAAAAAACGTTTAACGTTTCACATGCAAATAGATATATCACTCCCATTCTAACATCATTGTTATGTCATTTTATTGTTATCCGTACATTGTCACCCAAGCACCGCAGGATTTCCCCTCTGTGTATAACATAAGGTTCAGGATGATAATTAACAATCCTGTTTGTAATATGAATAATTTAGGTACAAAAACAGTATATTGTAAAATAATGTTTAGAAACTTAAAAATCCTTAATTTAAAGAATATATGACCCATGTATTGGCCATGGTGCTGTTTTCAATGTTCTTGTCAATTATGAATTACTTTACCGCTATTTGCTTTGCATTATTAACTTTCAAAGACATTTATAAGACGTGTTTCTAGAAAACATCTGTAATATTTTTTTGGAAAATTAATCGAAAGTGAAGTTATATTATACTTCAAATTCATGTTTCTGCCTTGATTAAAGATACCTCATCATCAGTTAAAATTGTTATCTGTCGGCTAATAGAATATGATTTATTTTAAATCTAAACTAATTGACACAATTGTTTAATGTTTTTTTTTACATTTGCAGGATTGTTTAAGGAGTTTATTTTTGACATTAAGATGGAAATTATTATTGAATAATAGCTTTGCCGTGTCTTTACAATACCAGATATTCTTCCCATCCATCTGGGAAGGCCGACATGCGTCTGCTGGTAGTTAAGGTGAACTTCAGGCCAAAGAGGGACTTGATTAATGAAGAATGTGAGGCCGTCAGATGCTGTTGACTACAAGTGCCAGATCGTACCCAATGATAACATTGTGTGGCGGGGTATTCAAGACAGACAAGTTTGAACATCACATTCTTAATTCAGATATGATGGTTGCAGAACCTGAAGTCAGGATTACGTAACTTCAATATATTGAGCCGTGCAATCAATTATGTTGTTGTGTAATGCTACCGGACAACCCTATAACACAAAACGTATGGTTTGGTTTCGCAATAGACAGGGACTTCTTTCTCATTCAAGACAAAGCAAAAACATAACAAACCAGTTTTTATATATCATATAAGGTTTGCCAGTGTGTTTGAGAGTTTCCCTTAAGGATGATGACACGTGTGTAGAAGCTTAAATACACAGATCACCAGCACAAACTTGATCGTTATCAAAGGTGCATCAATATTTCAAATTTAGAATCAGGAAATTCAGCCCGATGGACTAACCGGAAAGGTCTTATCCATTTGTCCAAATTAGAGATAGAAAAACAATGTTTTTGAAATATGTTTTTTCGAAAGTCCAACAAACTTAATAGGTCCTGATCGGGAACCGTTCATATGTATCCCCAGTATTTGCAGTAGTGGCATGTAAACATATCAATGTATTCGCAAATTCTGAATCCATCTCAATAGCGTTACTAATTCAGTCCAAAACACAATTCCGAACGTTTACGTATTTTTTCTGTATGGTGCAAGCTTGCAGTAATTTATTTCTATTATTTATTGCTATTTTCAATCGGAATACAATGTTCTCGAAATTGCTTTATTCCAGTATTTGAGAGATATTCTTTAGATGTGATTATAGTGCCTTATACGAATATAATAAAACAACAACATGTTATTCTGATTCGCCATGAAGAGAATTCGCTTGACAAATAAAGAAGATAACTCGTTGTGATGTCGTTTATGTTTTTATTTATAATTTTCTTATATCGGCTTACCTTTACCTTTCGATGTATCCTTTTTTTGTTAGCGAGCCTTTTGCGAATTAACATACTTTAACGACCAGTTGAATAAAATTGTGTTTAATATGAAGACAAATGGTGTCAAATTCTTAAAGTATCCATTTTTCTTATCATATTTAGCAATCAAAACCTACCTAGTTCACCTTCGCTGATGATGAGCCTAATACCACATACTGAAAAAGCAATGATATTTCCACTGGAACATGCATACCAGAAATGTTTCACCCCAAAAGTTTTAATGAGAACAGTAGAGATATTCTGGTAACAATTAAATTCCGTGTAATTTGTATCAGAGGTATGGATTGCATTTTTACCCGATTTGTATACTTTCTCTGATTTTCACTTTATCTAATGTTCTTATTTGCTGTTATATTATTTGCAATAACAATTTGTTATCCATATGTTATTATACTTCTCAATAACAACATTGAATGGCTTTGATTACTTGAACTATGATGAGTTGCTTTTCATTTTCTTTAGATTCTATTAAAGGGACCACAAAGAAAAGCCATAGTGTGTATTTGTATAATAAAGCCGTATGACAGACATATTTCCTTAAACCGACATTTCTTACCATTTCTATAACTAAGATATATTGTGAGTACATCATTTTCCAGTCTTGATCATTTCCATACTTTCTATAGTAAACTGGAAGAAAACCATTAGAGAAAGGGGACGTTAAATTATCGGTCTTGTAATGTTTATGATGTATATGGTATTGATTTCGAAAGCAGTGTCTTAAGTCTGCCTAATCAAATGATATCAATACATTTATTTATTTCTGCAGCGGAAACCTCATACATGAGACGAAGTTGTGATCATTTGTTGTCTGTAATATTAATGACATATGGTAAATGGGACTAATGTTCCTATTCCTATAAATATATTTCACTTCTGTACTAACTTATACAGCTTTGTATGTTTCTTTTAATTCTCTTCTTTTTAAAAAAAAAAACGAGTTCAATGTTCAATTTAGGGACATACATGGATATTTGAGTAGGTCTTTAATCCTATTCAACCTCATCCACGAGTCCTGCACGTCTCTGCTTCTTATACGCATACGGTCTTTTGTATATGGATACGTTGACATCATGTGACATGTCACTCAGTCTGCGCTGGCATGCTTCTGCTCCGTTTGTTCGTTTGATACATAGAATACAAGCACTGTGATAAGAGCGATGTTAATTCTATATGATAGGTTAGTCCATTGACATAAATAAAACATTCTATGATGAGGAAAATTGTCGCAGGGTTTGCCTCAAACTGTTGACAACATATGAGTTGATATTATAAAAGACAGTTTATCTATATCAAACATGTTTAGATATAATGTCTTGATTTCGTTTGTTCTAACAATGGCATTATTACATTTGCATAAAGCCTACATTAAAAGAAACTATGAAATTGCATTTGAATATTAGCTCCATTTATCACAATAAGGGCAAAAAAATGTCATTCCAGGTATAATATTCATATCGCTTGACCCAACTAGGATTGTAGTAACTCCATATCTAAACATGCTAAATGTAGTAATATGTTTTGGAGACATTGTCAGTTTACAGACCGATGTTTAACAGATTACCTATTTGAAAAATATGCTTCACTTTTTTATTTATATCCTTTAAACCTTTTAACGTGTCCACATCATCTAAAGTACATTATATTTATATTTATGTTCTTCTCGCGTTGCTGCTTTCCCAATAGTATATTCAGTTATTTACACGAAATGCAGGTGTTTTTTAGCACCAATTCAAACCTAATTGGAGACAGCGTCTGCTTAAGCCGTATACCATTTACACAAATAAATGTCCCAGATTCAACACATATGTACATCGCAACAAAATGAAAATTATTGTACCCGACTAAAATTAATGAGGGATAGTATTGATATACATGTATTTGAATTGCAACCAGGACATTAGAACTTACCCATAGGACAAAACACTAGAATGAAGATATAAGGACCAAGATACAATGGAAACAAATATAGATAAATAAGTCATCATTCTATCAATCGATCAATGAATGGATGGATGGATTGATGGATATGGTGGATTGATTAATTATTTAATAAAAGAAAATTAAGCATTACGCGATATTCACAATGCATATAATAAACAAATGATTATCAGCTTCAAAGCTTGACTGAATCCATTCCAAGATCAAACAAATAACCCTCAATTAAGTAAGTGCACGGTTGGAGATATGACAGCGGAGCAGTTATTTCTGATGCAACGTTCGGAGATGTCAAAATGATATGGCATATATGTCATACATTCATTTACCATTATTGCGTTTTCAAGTCTTAAGTAATGCTTTTCTTCGGTACTGCTCGAGGAATTTGCTGTCAGCAAATGATTTTGCTAGATAGTGAATTACTACTACATGGATATCAATACAATATCACTGTTCTCAATTATGAAGTTTTGTATCGTGATCAAAATAAAACCAAACCGCACATGCACTTATTACATGAGCAGCATATTGCGTGATAATAAATTGTGTCTGAAATCGCACTGTTTTAATGGAATAGAGTTTACCGTTTTTGTATTGCACAGTTCACTTGCATATATTAATATTTGAAATCAGTGCATTTCACTGCGGAAGATGATGTCTATTTTTTCTTAGAAAGAAAAATTAAATCTTACGCACAAACACAGTCTATTATATTAAAGGGATGTTGCAGACATTGCAAGCTTTTATTGTCTGTTTATTTAAGGAAATGAAGCTTTTAATTACACCGATTACCGTCCAAACTAATTTTTTAACAGGCTGTTTTTTGTTCCCAAATAATTCAATTATTTCATCTCCAATTAATTTCGAATCGATGCCGTGTCTGAATTTTTTGTATCCTGCCATGGGTTCGTCACTAAAATCTTTTACTACGACTACAACAACAGCAACGACGTTGATGGTCGTATTTTGTTTACCTTTATATTTATTTTGTAGAATTAATAGACTTTGGCATACCAAATATCTAATCTCTTTGTATAAAAATTATGTCTTAATGTGTTAAGAATAAAAATCGATTTTGAGAATAACAAGACTATGCTACATAGATGTACACATGAACGTATTACGGTATGTACGTTTTTCTTGGTGACAAAAGCTTTCATCTACTTTCAATATCCTACATCTGAATGTTTTATTTTAATATTTCTATTGTTTCTGCAAGTGAGGCACAAACAATTGCGAAATGCGAAATAAAACTTTATTCCTATCAATTTTGTAACAGGGTTTGTATTTTTAGATGTATTGTTTCAGTGGGCGACTAAGGAAGCTGATAACTTGACTTTATTTTTTAATATTTAGCTACGTGGTGAGATAAAAAATGCATACCGTCATGACATTGGTTCTACAAAAATATACGTCAGTAGAGACAGTTATTGGCAGCTCAACTGTTTCCAATTTCAAGTTGACGTAATTAATGCCTACTGTTCTGGCTTCCTAAATACTTCCAAACATTTTAGTCTCCACGCGGTATTACTGCTTCATCAAATAATAACACCAGGTATTATTTTGTCTCCAGTAAAGCTTTTGTTTAGGCTGCACGAATTAATACAATAACTGAAAGGATTTTCGTGTAAATGATGGACCAAGTATCATCAACTCCTAAGTATAGGAAAGTCTTGCGGCTCGTATTTAATCTCAAACTGAAATAAGGTATTTGCAGGTGTAATGCTTTCAAATATGCTGACGGATTTATGGTAGAATGTTTCTTGATACCAATGCCGTTATTAAACTCTCTTTATTAAACCTTAAGAATCTGTTCAGCGGGTATTATATATATATATATACAAAAATGATACTCCAGTATTGATGTATATCATTCTTTTATCTTGTGTTATAAAAGTCGAATAAAGATAAGTGTTTGCTTATTATAGTGTTCATTTGTGAACATCTTTACTCCAATTTCTCTCCCATATGCCAGGCGTGTGGCAGGAGGGCAATCGGTACCCCTCGATTTGACAGCTGCTGGGTCAGCAACCTGTCATGTCAGGACATGGCCCGTGTAAGACTGGGACGCCTTAACCACTAGGCCACGGAGATGGAGTTATATGTATACATACATCTTATTTATATAATGTTACTGCCAAGCATTATCACCCTTTCCACATGAAATGTTATACATGTGTGTGTGATCATATGTCAATATCAAATTATATAGGGAATGTGTTATCGAAACCGTGTTATGGTTAGCACATATCTGAGTTTCTCACGTATGATATGATAGCATCATTCTTTCGTGAGATACCCATACTCAAACAGGTTTTCGAGATTGTTATCATTTTGAGCGACTTTCCTGATATAACCTAAAACATTGTTGCAATATATAATGCAGATATATTTACTTGAAGTTTGGAATTGACGGGATAGCTGTCTGTCTATAACGATTCGCAAAAACCAGGGCATCACAACAATGTGCAAAAAACTGTTAACTAACACATCTCCTGCTTGACAGCGCGACTGTTAGCGTCGTCGTTAATTATGTATGTAATATGGTTTGTGTTTCTCCCAACATCTTAATTGATACCTTTCACATATTTATTTACTTTTTACTGACAAATTATGTAAACAAATACAATCCATAAGACCGATCTTTTGAAAGCAGAAATTACTGTGAAAAACACACTCTTAGTTTGATAATATCATTAGTTACTTAGCAATTTTAATAAACCAGAGGAAACAAACCATAATAAATATTAACATCTCAGTGAACCTCTTCAAACGAGCAGTGATGAGCGTTTACGATATGGAATACTTATGTTAGTTCTTAAAGCCGATAGCAATATCATAATAAGGCAAATGAATGTGTAGCATTAAATGCTTAAATTGGTAATTGTTTCCATCGATATATTACCCTAAAAGATCGATTCAAACATGTATTTCTTCTTTTCTGTAAAAAGGATAAATTATACCCTTAATGCTCGTTTCAGTTCTTTCATTTCATTCCTTTCTGTTATTTCTTGATTATTATGCTTTTTTATCATTTTTCTTACAACTCAAATGGACATTTTTATACGTGTCTAACCATTCCCTAATAACAAATCATAACCGTGTGTTTCTATTTTTAATGTTCAAACCATTTCTATTATTCCCATAATACATTTACAGGAAGGAAAAGTTGTAAATGTACGTATCATAAGAATGCTTTTATGATTTAGTGATATTTAAATTTCGAAAATTTCTAAATTTAGAATCAGGCCTTTCGGTATGTGTTCGTCATTGCTCGATCGACTAACTGTAAAGATTCTATCCAAATGCCCAAATTATAGAAACAAACAAGGTTTTCGAAACATGTTATATTAAGCCACCACTGCGTCTTGAAACATATCTACCAAAACACTTTTTGTAATGCTTGGCGAAATTCGTTTAAGGATATGTACATAAACTGTTTCCTTCTGAATAATGTTTATCTATTCAAAATGATACTAATATTCCAGCAAACCTAAGCAGTTCTAATTAGGAGGCCGATCAATTTATCGCTAGCACCTGCAATAGTGACATGTGATCGTACAAAACGTATTTGCGAACTATATAATGTATACCCATAGAGAAAATAACGCAGTTCAAAGGCTACGACTTCAAAGACAAAATGTGAACGTTTATATATTGTGTCTGCATTATGCAAGCTTTTACTAACTTCTAAGTAACTTCTTACGATTTGCAATCGGAAAACACTGTTCTCAGAAGTTGCTTTAGGCCAGTATGTGTGAGAATCCCTTTCAATATGATGAAAGTGCCTTTAACGAATATCTGTTTTCAAAGGTGTTTTCACTGACAATCCGAAAGCTCAGGGAAAATCAAAGATACGCATCACTTCTTCTTCACGTGTTCTCTATTTATTGCACAGCGAAATGTTTTTCTTAATTTGTATTACAATGTATAATATGATGTCGTTTATTTCTGGTATATGTTTTGAAATGAATTGTTTACAATGCTTTTTGTTCACCTCAACTGTTCTAATGAGAACAGAAGAGATACTTAGAAAAACAATTCCTGGTTGCATCTCGAATCTGTGTAATTTATCATTGTTATTCTTTGCATTTTACCCGATTTGTATACATTTTTTATTGTTTGCATTATTCAATGCCCTTATTATTTGCAATAAATATGTGATTGTACCTTAAACTAAGTCGATGATTTGTACTATGATGAGTGTTTTTTTAATTCTTCCTTAAGATGCCTTTGAAGTGGCCACAAAGAAAAGCTATTGTGTGTATCTGTAAAATTATGCCTATTGTGAGAAATATTTCCTTTAACCGACATTCATTAGCATTTCTGTATCTAAGAGCCGTTCTTAGTCCTCCTTTACTCCACAAGCACTCCCCAGTCATGATCATTTCCATGATTTCTGCTATAAACTTTAATGAAAGAAGTCAATTTGAGAACAGGGACGTACAATTCTCGGCCTCGTAATATTTATGATGGTTATGATATTGAACAGTTAACAATAATTGTATGTTTTTGAAGTGGAAATCTCATACTTGAAACATAAGAATGTTTAACATAAATCATCCGTTACCTTCAATACTAATAATTTCTAGTAACTGAGATAAATATTTATTCCTATAAATAGATTTTGTAGTAACTTTTGCAGATTTGTGGGTTTCTTTTCTTTTTCTTCTTTCTTTAAGAACGTCTTAGTTTTTCACTGCATGAACATATTTGAATAATCAGCAAAACTTCAATCTGATCACAACTCATCCGATCCCATTCTATCCAGGTGTCCAGCACGTCTCTGCGCCTCATACGCATAAGATGTTTTGTGTAGGGATAGTTTGACATTATGTGACATATCAATCAGTCTGCGCTTGCATGTTGTTGCTCTGTTTGTTTCTTTGAAACAGGGTAAAACAAGACATGTGATAAGAACGATGAAAATAGTCGATGATATTTTTGTTAATTCACATGAATAAAACATTCTATAATATGGAATAATGTCGCCGGGTTTGCCACAAACTCTAAACGACATATTATTTGATAATATAAAATACAATTTCATACATTTTATCTATATAATACTTGGTTTGATATAATTGTTCGATATGATTTGCCTTTTCTAATAATGAAAATCTTGTATGTTCATAAAGCGTACACTACAAGAAGATTTAATTATTTTTGACGTTATCACACGAAGGACAAAGACTGTCATTCAATGTAAAAAAAATAATTTTGTCCGTTTCAACTCGGATCACAATTACTCCAAATATTGTATTACGCAGCCTTATGTTTAGGAGACATTATCACTTTACAGAATGATGTTCAACAAAATACTTCGTTTGATATTTGCAATATTTGCTACACTTATTGTTTTTCTCAAAATCTGTTCAGTCTTGACAGACACTTACAAAATTTGTCAACATCATGCATTGTACAACCTGACGTATATGTTCTTTTCGCTTTGCTGCTTTACAGAAGTGTTATTCGGTTATTTACACGAAATGCAGGTGTTCCCCAACATATATCAGCAAATTTAATAAATATATACTAAAAAACTTACTTCTAGGACTGATCGACCAGATGAATGATATCAGCAAAATTAATAAATATATACTATAAAACTTACTCCTAGAACTGAACGACCAGATGAATGATATCAGCAAAATTAATAAATATATACTATAAAACTTACTTCTAGAACTGAACGACCAGATGAATGAACCAAGACGAAGTTCTATAATACGAAGACAATAACCTGGCATAATACTTAACTTTAAGGTTAAAATTCAATGGCAGTGCGTTAAACTCAAATACGAGACAAAATCTGGTACAGATATGAACATCGCAACAAAATAATTTTATTGTACCAAAATATATTAAGTGACGGCTAGTTTCGATCTATTTTAAGTGCAACTATGACACGAGAAATATACAAAGAGGACAAAACACTAGACTGAGGACCAAAATAGCATCACGAAAACGAAAATTATCAATACACAAGGCGGCACAATGTGGCACGAGGCGGCATAAAGTAACACAAACAATATGCAAATGCAAAAAGAAAACATACATAAGATATTTCATAAACTGACCTAGCCTATTTATTCTTCTGTGCTATCCATAAAGACTGTGCGATGGTTAAACCTCATCATGACGCCGGAAACGAGAAACTCACGAAACTTGTCGTGTACATTTTGTGAGTTCTTCGTCAGATGTGTTTCCGAGGTATTCGGTACATCAAGTGAAATCAATATAAAACCCTTGGATATACATATATATAGTTGGTAATTCTCAATTTATACATGCGTTAACGATGTTTCAAATATTGTTTATAAATGATATCTTTAGGAATGCCCTGATTAAAGCTTGAACGCTTTGAGATAACTTTTTGTCAGTGATTAATGGCAAATGCAGCATGAACCATCAGATTTGGGAGAAGTTGCGTGCATCAAAACAATGCGCAAATAGTTTTTTATCAACATATGTTCATATTTTGACAGCCAATATGTGTGTGGCAATCGCAATTGTCGTTGAAACAAATATTTTCTCTTAGCATGCAGGCGCGTACCCAGGCATACGCCAGTACGCCAATGCGTACACTTCGTCAGAAAAAAAGCCAAAAAATAAAAGTTCCAAAAATGCAATAAAAAGTAAAGGCTGGGGGGGTATAAGAAATAATTACGTCAGAATTTCATCGTTTGTTGGTTTTTATAGTGTAATACCTAAATTCCGCAAAAAAGGTGATCACGATGTAGATCTCAACTTAAGTTATACACGCGTTATTTTCCCATAACCTGCCAAATAGGTGTGGATCCTGTTGACCTCCTGGTAAATGATCCGAATGATGTTTACAAGGCGGGACTTTTAAAAATGACTGAACAGACATTTAATCCGCCTTACGGTGATATTTTCGGGCAAAAACTAGACGACAGTGAGAAGAAAGAGCTATTAACCGCAACTTGGAACAACGTTCACCAGTATAAGTTCTCTTCCAGGTCAGTACTATATAATGTTATGATATATCTTGCATGGTTTATTAAAACATCCCTATCGAAATTCTTCTCTTAGCTTATCCACAACCGTTTGTTTACTATCTCGGCTCGTTCGTAGACCATTTGCTTGTTGATCTAGATGCACGGCTGTTGAAAGGCAATGGACGGTACAAGGCACAGTATCTGCTGCCTCCAAAGGTAGTGTAATCAAGGAATAAAACGAATAGTTTGTGCTGCAATGCACCAATCATAAAACTACATTGGTAATACCATGTAGGTTTTAACCCGTTCACTGCCTTACCCCGAGTATCGTTATATATTCAAACAACTTAGATCCGAATGAGACGTCTCATTTGGATCCAAGTTGTTTGACATTTTCACAATGATATTACCAAAAGGTCGAGGGAGTCTGAGAAAACAAAATCGGAAGTTGAAAAAATATCGCGCATGTACACGACTTGCCTGCCAGTGAACGGGTTAATATCTGAATACATTAATACTGTATGTGAGCTGATTCATCACGTGCGTTTTTACCAAATAATCGAGTGGCATTTATGCTAACTTATTTACATGCGCATGCATTAAAGATATCAAAATTAAATAATTATTGATCGTTTCCACAATAATAAGAAAATCCTAATGAAACAAATGAAACCCTTTAATCTAATAAGCACCGGATCATTGGCCGCATATATTTAAATGGCATAAGTGCGAAAATACAATAAAGATTTATTTGCAGGTCGACGGTCTCACCCATGCCGTAACGATAGAAATATTCCAGGTGTTCAGGTTAGACCTGCCAGATGACGAGCCGACTTTCGAGCGAGAGTGTCAACGTTGGACAGCGAAGTGGACTGTAACTTCACCTGCTCCCTACTCAACCCTGGAAAAAGCATTGGACGTAGCTACTGAGGCATCGTATCCTAACATAAGGATCTGCCTCATGGTTCTGTTGTGTATGCCAGTAGCAACGGCCACGGCTGAGCGCTCATTTTAGACAATGCGTCGAGTCAAAACGTATTTGAGGAGTACCATGACAACTGAGCGAATGTCAGGCCTGGGTTTGATGAACATTTACAGCGAACGCAATATCAACGCCGAACATGTCGTTGACATATTTGCAAGAAAAAAGGATCGTCGCCTGGCTCTTTTATTCAGAATTTAATAACCATTGTTATGCACAGTGCCATATTTAGGGAATAGATCCGCTAAAGACAGGTTGACTGTATCTTATTCTTAGACGGTCATTAACAAACAGTATTGAAGATTATTAATGACAGCTGGTGGCTTAATGCCAAAAGAAACTATTCTAGAACGCTCTTATAAAAGATTAATTGAACACCTTTATCAAAGACCACACTGTCCTAGTTTTTGGTTTTGACTGGTCGCTTAAAACTGGTTTGACTGTATTTCTTCCTAATATCCTACCGATAACTATTATGTAGCATGTTGTTGAAGTCTAGGTAATATATTGCATTCGCTTCTTCAGTTTAAGATTTTTTTTAACTTTTTTGCTTTTAAATTTAGTCCAATCAAAACACTCATACTTAACAATTAAGAAAAACATAATCATAAGAAGCTACTGGAATATGAGCTTATGAGAAGAGTAAGAAATAACTAATCCGATTACGATAGTTGTATGCCTGAGTGATAAATTTCATGTAAACGCCACAGCAAAGCACATTAACAGGTGCGTTTATTTATCATGTTTACAAATCGTCAGGTGTGCATGAATACAAGTTCGATGATATGCTGATTGTTATCATCATTTTAGTCCCGTGAAAGAACAGATATTTTCCCATACATTTTAAAAGTAAAATAATTAAGTATAGATCTATTTGTGTTAAGTTACAATATTTTATTAACTTATCTAGATACTGTTAAGCATAGCATGGAGACAGTTTCAGTCTCCGCATGTGGTTAAATATACCGGTGAGGTGCGCAAGCCTTTCTGGTCAACGCAATATCTCAATTATTCAGCGGATTGGATGTAAATAGAGACGCCACCCATCAACCCAGATCTTTTTGTTTATTTAAATCAAATACAAGTATTTTTGGTAAAAATAATAAAAAAAATATCGGGACTAACAATGTTAATTAAGGTAAATATTCATCTATTTGTATGCTTTTATACGTGCCAAAAGGCCCCTAGATAGCACCAAATGCGATGTTGGATTTCAAAATTTTACGGGGGGGGCATGCCCCCGGAACCCCCCTAGACTGTGCGTATCCTAGATTTTGACCTAGGTACGCCTAGGTACGCCCCTGGCATGTAAAGTGATAGGATAAAATTTTCGGTTCATTTCACTGGCAAAAGATGGTAAAATACATGTATACTTCAAGAATGGAGAACGCAATACATCCAAAGGCTTTGTTTGCTTTAAACATTATTCATCTTCTTTTGCTTCGGACTGATTCGCCATTATATTGAGCAAGCGAATATCACTATTTGTCTCTGTTGTTTGTATTATTTATTTGAACGTACATTGTACTTCAAACAAACTGGAATTTACATTCGTAACGTATTGTACATACCCGGTCTAATTTTATAAGCGTATGCTTTATGGTAAAGGTGACATAAACATGGCCACAGAGGAGAAAATGACAGCATAAAACGTATTTGATACATCTTTTACTTTAATTTCAACAAAATAATCCCTGTATTGAGTGATATTTAGATAACTGACTTCTACAAATCTCAACTACAACTCTGAGCCTATCGGAACCTTACAGATTTTAGTAGACTGCAGAAACACAAAAAAAAATAACAAAGAAATTAAATAAGGATATTGGGTTATAAATTGTACTGTAGCGTTTTAATGATGATAAAAAAACGCCGAAGTTTACGCAAAATTCATAATGCAATCAATGCGTTAACGCTTATTAACTTCATAGGCTGTCTGCATACATTCCAAGATCAAGCTAGTAACCCCTTATTAAAGTTAGTGCACAGTTGGAGAAATAAGAGCGGAACAGTGATTTACGATGCAAGTTTCGTAGATGACTTAATTATATGGCATTCATGGCATGTATTCATTTACCATTATTGCATTGGAAGGAACAGTGATAATTTCGTCAGTTCTATTCAGAAGAACATGATGTCAGCTAATGCTTTATAGAGATAGTTGATTTCTTCTACTTGGACATTATTATACGTTCCGTGTTCTCAATCTTGTTTGGTATCGTGACTTCTGATTGAAAAATATTGTATTGCCTTTTTTCTTTCAACATGATGGGTATTTACAACAATGATATTAAGTATACCAAAAGGAAATGGTTGGACACAAGTTCTAACAACATAAGTGACGTCTTCCCCATAGTATCGTCTTCCCCATAAGACTTTTCAAAATAAAACTAACGCGCACAAGTCGTTAGTACGTGAGCAACATATTTCGTGAACAATTTGTGCCTGAAAACGTATAAGTTGAATTCTGAAGAGTTTACAGTCCTTGTATTGTACTGTTACTTTGATAAATGGTTTTTACTGTGGTAGATGATGTCTACAATTTTTAGAATGAGTAAAAATATTCTTGTTGCTGTTTGTTTTCTTTCCATTCTATTCTTTCACGGGGATGTTATAGCCAGTTGTAGCTTTGATTGTTTGTTTATTTCAGAGAATGATTTTGATTACATCGATTACTGCCGAAAATAGTTTCTGCCTAGGCTGATGTTTAATGTAATCATGTAATCTGAAACTTGTTTCGATCCGATACCATGTTTGAAATGCTTGTATCCTGAAATAGGATGCTCACTTCAAGATTAATACTTTGTGAAAAATTACAGAAACAAGCTCAGTAGCCCAATGTTTAAACATAAACCCCGTTTAATGGCACAAAACTGCATCAACAAAAGCAACCACAACAACACAAGCATGATGATCGTTGTTTGTTAACCTCTTAAGTGCCGTCCATCGTTATATCTATTCTGTGAGAATACAGAACCAATAGACTGTGACACATACCAATTATCTTAGCCCTTGACATTGCGGCATTGGACAAAAGAAAAATGTCATAATGTGAAAGTCTCACTTTAGGGGGCAACGAGACAAAACTACACACATATTAAAGTAATATGGTATGGACCCCGGTTTTGGTGACAATGTATTTTGTTTATTTTTTATGTATATCAACTTATTTGGAAATAGTTTGCTTTGTTTGCAAGTTATGAAAATGGACTAGCTTTTATTTCTAACAATTTTGGCTCAATTTTTGTATTGATATTGCGCGTCACTCGGTGTTATATCCTAATAAAACTATTATGTACCTGAACTTACATCCGTTCGAAACGGAGTCGATCATAACATCATTTTAATGTATTTAATCGCACTTAAAGTAAGGACAGGGAGGATATGAAGCTCCATCATTTTCAGTGTATGGACAGCGAACTGTCTGTCTACGATGATTTCTAAAGCAATTCTTGAGGAATGATGAAGCTGTGGAATTTCCAGTGTGTGCATAGCGAACTGTCTGTCCTGGGTGATTTCTTATGCAATACTCAGAGGCATCCTTGAATACACGGAAGTACATTGAAGTTATCGTATTTTAGATAAAAACTACAAAATCCATCCGAAATACTTTATTATCGTCAAACATAGCTAAACAGACCTTCATTACATTACAATACATCAATTTAGCATTAATTGACAGCGCAATTTTAAGATGACGGTATGAATGCCTACTGTAAGCTACCTTAATACTTCTCAATAAGTTTCCTCTTAACGTCGCATTACTGCTTCGTCGATTACTAATACTAGGTATTACTTTGTCCCTAGCAAAGCTTTTTGTTAAGGCTGCACAAGTAAACAAAAAAGCTGACGGGTGTGGACCGACCCTCATCAACTTCTTAGTATAGGAAACTTATGCACGTTTTGTTTGTTTTGTTTTGTTTTTTTTGTTTGTTTGTTTGATGTTGTTGTTGTTTTTTGTTTTATGATTTTGTTGTTGTTGTTGTTGTTGTTGTTGTTGTTTTTATTAAAGAATCTCAATCTGGGATAGGAAATATGCAGGTGTTGAATTCATTTTTCAGAAAATTGCCTGATATATCGCGTCCATTTAATTATTTAGCAAATGACTGATCACATCGCTCTGTCATATTATGTCGTTACTATTTCGACCAAATCGACTTAATATTGAAATAGAGTTTACAGTTAACAGTAATTTTCTAAGAGTTTTAGTTCAAGGTACCAAGGTTGTTTTTTTTTAATTTCATATACATCTTACGTTAGCGAATTTTGTTTTTCTGTCGTGTGTTGTTTGTCGACATCGTCTGTGCGCATGGCTTATGAATATGTTTTGGATATGTTTCGAAACAGTCGAGCTTTTACTGACCGTTTAACCTAGATTTGTATTTGAAATGTATTTTATATGGTGTTTACATTGTGTATTCCCATGTTAAATTCAACACTCCGTTTGTCGCTTTTCTCGCTGTGCTTTGTTCATGGTCATAATGTGCCTTCGGTCACTTGAATAGTTTTTGCCGACATAATAGTGCGAAGACGTCGACATTACTTAAATGTCAAGTGCAGGATATATGGTGTCGCACATTTTAGCGATTTACAAACAAATGGGTGTTTTGCACAATTATCTCTTTCAGGAGAAAAGAGAATTATCCAAAAATGAATTTGTCTCCATAGAAACAAATCGCTTAGTACTGCTCCAGTATAGAAGATTGTGTCATTTGTCATTGAGTGTTGAAAGCATTCTGATAGAGTAATCTTTCCCAAACGCAGTCATTGAATTGTTTCGGATGAAATATACCCCTTTATGAAATTGATTTGCAAAGGTGAAGGAAAACAATTATTTTGCCTATTTTGTATTCCGACTTTTGCTATCAGAATATCTAACAATTAGTTTGTGTCATTGCTATCCAATATGCTTACGGATCTGTGGTAGTATGTTTCTTTGCACCAATGTCGATTTAAAAATCTCATTTTGAAGCTTACAAACTGTTCAGCAGGTATTATTTATAAAAAGGATGATACTTTAATCTTGATTTATATGATACTCTTATCTTGAGTAACATGCATATACATATAAAAAATAATAATCTCTAAAATAAGTTTGGCTATTCTCGTCTCCCTTCTTTTTTATTTGGACGTATGTTTTTAAAGTTCCTAATTGAAAATTACAGTACCTTCGGTAAATGATAATTTCTAATGGGCCTGCATATATTTGGTATGTTATCTTCCCTTTTAAATAGTTTATTCTTTCCTTTTGTAATGATGTGCTCTTGAGTTTACCGGGCATTCAATAATTATCTGGTTCAGCACTCTGTCAATCATCGGTAATATGTATCTAATATGTTCATTAAGTCTACGTTACTACCAAGAATTATCATCCCATTCTTTTCTGAATATCGCTATTGAATGTGCAGATTTATTTTTTCAGAACTGAAATGGACTTTCTTCAGGTGTGCTATCATTACATGCTATAATGTCATAATTTTCTAACATAAGATCTATGCCGTATTGAGCCCAACCAGTTTCCATAATTCCCATAAAGAAACTTGCTGTTAATGTACGTATCAAACGGAAACTTCTACGATATTTATAACAGTTATTCTATTATTAGGTGTGTTTGGAGAAAATTACATCACAAACTTCTTAATTGACCGTAATAGACCGTCTTGGTTTAAAAGATAAAGTTGGTTACAACGATTAGAGGCAATCTGACAAAAACAGTCTTATCGTTGTCTTCATTCTCACAGTATGTTGTTGTTTTTTTATTCTGTGTACACACTTACTTTAAACTAACACAAGTAGTTACTATTTAACCTAAGATGCTCTTTTGTGTGCGGTGACCCCATCATCATCATCATCATGACGACCCTCATCAAAACCAACACCACCAACAACAACAAAATCAATAACAACAACAACACTATCGTTATCAGCAACACCGGCAGTAGTTGCAGCAGCAGCCGTAGCTGCGGTAGTAGTTGGAGCACGGTGAAATGAATCCAGCAGTTGCTCACTAGAAATGAGTCGTAAATGATATGGGATAACATCTACACACAAATACAGAGGGACTCTGGTAAACAAAACACAACACAGCTATATGTGAAATAAGGTTTATACGGTCCTACATTTTTTTTATTGCTCATTCTAGGTTAGCATAAAATATGTATTAACTGAAATTTTTCGACTGAAGATCTGTTAATGCAGACCAGTGAGGGTATATGTTTAAACTACATATCAAGAAAATTAAGATGGCTAAAATTGGGTTGTAAAGTTAAAATTTGATGATATTATCAAAGTTTCTTTAAAGAGATTTGTTGATACCAATGCAGTACGTTGTCAAAACCTTAATCAGGATTAACTCTGACAGTCCAAACCTTTCCAATATCAAATTGACTTGATGAATACCTTAGATTTATTTAATTGTGTTTTTTCTACTAATTTACAATATAACGTCTAGCATATTGTAGCGGTTTTCAAACGAGTGTCTTACAGACAAATATGAAATGTATCAATAGCCGTGCTGATGCAGTATTATCTCTTAATACAATAACATCACATAGAACTTTATTTGTGTAAAAAAAACAGTATGATTTGTCTTCATTTCAGTAATGCACTTGGCGTTTCTATGTAGATAAAGAGTGTGTCATTTGTCATTGGGGAAGATTTCCGGTAAACAAATATTTCCAAAAGCACGAATCACGGCGATAGATATAGCAAAAGTTATACTCAACTCAACTCAATATTCTTTTATTATATCACAGTTTACATTTAAGTAAAAGCATGTGAAAACGCAATATATATATGTTAACACAGGTATAAATATGTGGGTTAATGGCGGCTACACAACAGGTTTAGAGTTTATCATTATACAAAACAAATATAATTAGTAAGTAAGGGGAATGTGGTTAGTTTAAATATTATTATTATTTATTTTTTTATAAAAAAACAAATTCATTTATTTGAATTAGGATACAATATGATCGGTATAGTTATGAGATATCAAATGAAAAACTATAAAATACATGATCAGATTCGTTTAAAGTGATTGACTAAGATTTTAACAAAAATTGCTGTTTTCCTTAAGGTATCCGGGTTCATACAATTTAAAACTTCACTAAAGTGTAAGACACTAGGTCTTGAGTAAAAACGACTACTTATGTATTGTTTTCTGGTAGGATTAAAAAATGGACATGTAAGTAAATAGTGCAGTTCGTCACCGATATCGTTTAGATTACAAAACGTACACTTTCTATTGACATGTGGTACAGCATTCTGTCTCCATCTACCGACTTCGATAGGGAATTTATGATAACTAGTGCGGAAATGCAAGAATGTAAAACGTAGAGATTTGGGTAAAATATTAAGGTACTTCTCAAATTTAATATCAGACTTAAACAGAGAATACATTTTACCCTTAGACGGAAGATTAAATTGTTCAAAACAGTTTTGCTGAAATTGGTCTACAAGGTTAGATTTCACAAGTTTACTGATATGTTTTACAGGTACTCTTGTTTGGTTATGCCAAACGTATGAATAACCCGTTGAATCAAGTATTGACTTGATGTAACTGGTCCAGGCTGAATTATTACTATGTAAAATGCCTTTATATATCAGAAAACTTATTTTCGAGTCATGGGATGAAACGAGTTTACTCCAGTAACTAATCATTCTGGTTTTAACTATGGTGTTAAGGGGGTATCTACCCAGTTCCGAGTAGAGCATGTACCGTGGAGTACTTTTTCTAGTATATGTAATCCGTCGCAAAAAAATTACAGTGAAGTTGCTCCAACAGATCAAGGTTTTCAAAACCCCAGACTTCACAACCGTACGTTAGAATCGGGACAATGGTAGAATCAAAAAGCTTCAGTTGTATGTCCAAAGGCAAGTCTAGGTTATTAATTCTAAGAAATAGAGCATACATTGCTTTGTTAGCCTGGCTTATTAAATATTTACGGCAGTATAAAAAGCTACCGGTGGACGAGAAATATACACCTAGGTATTTGTATTCCTTGACTATCTCTAGCGCTTGGTTAGCAATGCTAAAGTTAAATTTCTTTAGATTTCTGGCACCAAAGACAATTATTTTAGTCTTTGAGAGGTTAATATTTAGTTTCCATTGCAAACAGTAGTCTTGGAAACAGTTAAGACTTTTTTGAAAATCACGTTCATTGTCTGCAAAAAGTACAGTGTCATCAGCATACAAGAGAATAAGTAACTGAAGGTACATAATTGTCTCATTAGCATCTACTTCTATAGAAACACTAGAACATGTTCTTTTAAGGAATTCTTCTAAATCGTTTAGGTAAATAGAAAATAAAATCGGAGAAAGATTTTCTCCCTGACGAACTCCACAAAAGCTTGGGAACATAGGAGACAGATGCCCATTGATGGAAACGCATGATTTTATATCATTATACATATTTTTTATGACTGTGAGGATTTTACCTTGTAGGCCAGTTTGCATTAGCTTATGCCACAGGCCAGCTCGCCAGACAGAGTCAAATGCGGCAGAAAAATCAATAAATGAGCAAAACAGTTTCTTTTTCTGGGCCCTTAGTTTACTTATAAGGAAATGCAATGTAAGAATATGATCGCAGGTTGAATAATTTGCGCGAAATCCGGCTTGGTTCTCGTTTAATAAGTTATTATTATAGAGGAATGTGTTGATGCGTTCATTAAGGATAGACGTGAATAATTTGCCTAAACAACTAAGAATGGTAATCGGCCTATAATTTTGGGGGTCGGTAGGAGAACCCTTGTTTTTAAAAATTGGCTTTATTCTCCCGATTAGCCATGCATCCGGGAGAATACCAGTTTCAAGAATTATATTGAAAAGTGTACAGAAGGTTGGCACCATATCGGCGCGCGAGGCTTTAAAATATTCATTGATAATATTATCAAACTGCGACGATGTTTTACCATTCTTACTTTTCAGTATCATTTTGTTAATTTCGTCATGTTCTATTGGCCTATTTAACAGATTTTGGCTCGGGTGGTTATTATCCGATATATGATCATTCGCGTCAACGACGTCATTGATTTTTTTGAAATAATGAAAAAAATCGTCTATAGGGGGTGACTCATGTTTAGATACGTTGGTAACCTTGTTCAAGTGGTTCCAGTAATCTTTAGGATGTTTTGAATGGAGTTCTCGAAGTTTGTATTCTGCTGTATGCTTGTGTTTTGCGACATACGTATTCATTGTAACTTTATAATGCTTACTCGCAGTATGTAATTTTTCTTTGTTCGAAGTCGATTTATTCATATTATAAGCTTTCCGTGCTTTATTGTATAGCGACCGCGCCTTCTTGCACTGTAGGCCGAACCACGGCCTTTTCGTGCTATATGTATATTTTGTTGGATAGGTGTTATTACTTATTTTTTGAGAGAATGTTTTAAAAGCCGATTCTTTGAACAGATTAGCAATATCTTCAGTAATTGTATTGAGGAATAATCGCGTATTTGACCGTGGGGGATTACGCAACCGGTTATCAATAGATTCTTTGTCGGTACTGTTCAGGTTGAACACGAATTCCTCGTGTTTTTCCTGCTGCCATTTAGGATGACGGGTTGGATTTCGCGAGCTAGAGGTAATGTTTACATTTGTTTGTGTATTGGAAATATCGATAGTGACAATTGTTGACAGTAAGCTATGACCATCCGAAAAAAGTGGATCGACTTCAATTATTTCGAAGTCATTCACCGAACAGAGTAAATGAGATGATGAAATACTATAATCGATAACAGAACTATTACGAAATGTGTAATATCCAGAGTGGGCATCGTTACCAAGACGTCCATTTAATAAAAAAAGATTGTTGTACTTACATATATTTAACAACTTATATCCATGGTTGTTAATTTTACGACATTGTGAATTGCGTGACAATGGCAGATTCAGGTCAGTTAAAACTCGTGATGTATTAAGAGAACTTAATGTTTCTTCGTCTAATCTGAAGTGCTTTGATAGAAAATCATCAAAATCTTCAAAATCGGGCATATTAGATGTGTATGCATTACAGTCTCCTGTCAGGAAAATCTTTTTGTATGTTATACACTTGTCAGAGACATCATTTTGAAATTCTGAAAATTCGTCTTCGTTAAAAAATCTAGACTGATCGGGTGGGACATAGATGTTGCCTATTATTATACAATCGTTATTTGATAAGCTTAACTTTAGCCAATGAACATATTCATTATTAGATTGGATAATTTCCACTTTATGATTTAAACTATTGTGAACAAAGAAACCGAGACCCCCGGATTTCCGGAGATACTTTTGTGACCTTGGTTTAGAATAAAAGTGATAATTATCCAAACTTATGATATCAAAATTGTCAATTTTAGCCTCCTGGACACAGGAAATATTAAAATTCTTAATTAGATCAACAAATTCTGGATAGTTAAGCCTTGTCTTTAGGCCACACACGTTGAGTGAACCAATATTTAAATCTAAAGCATCATAACAGAGGTCATTCGACAAATTATTATTTCTATTTTCAGGATGCTGTATACTACGAGAATCACTTTTCATCGTTTCGTTATGGGAATTAATCAAAGATTGGAATTCTTCAGAAGAGATATGGGCACAATGAAGTTTCGAAGATGAGCACGGGCGTGTTACACAAACGTCACAGAATGCCACACTCCCCGCGCAACCCTAGAGCTTGGAGCTCTCCGTATGAGGAATACTGTTAGGTTGAGCCAACTCGATATCGGGGGAGCCATTGGGGTTCGAACCGGAAGTGATACTTGGTGCTTTACTTTTGAGGCCCGTCTCCGTGGGGTTGGATACATGCGACGTGGACACTTTGCTCCCCTGTGTATAGAAGAGTTATCTCCCTTAATTTAAGATTTCGCCATTCGCACCAAAATTACCATGTGCAGTCAGTCGGCAACTTAAAGGTAAATGGAGGATATAAATCGATTCCAAATAATTATATTAGGTAGTTATTATCACGATGTTGTCGAAAACGTAGTAGTTTTGTAAATATTAGATCTAGCGGGCCACACCGTTTGTCCAGTTTTGTCCGCGACGGTCATTTATTAAAATCATGTGATATACCCACAAGAAGCATTCAGATACAGATATTCATTTTCAGGCCCACGAGAAACTGGTTCGATCAGCTGCCATTTTGTTGTTTTCCGTCTCGGCCAATGAAATCCGCGTTTACAAACGGGCTTTATGTATCCCATGATTCAAATTGTTGAATCATTATTTTTTGCAGCGTGAAAAATAATTGTTCTTAAAAAATAATTGTGGTAAAAAAATAATTGTTGTTGAAAAATAATTGTGGTCAAAAAATAATTGTTGTAAAAAAATAATTGTTGTAAAAAAATAATTGTTGTTGAAAAATAATTGTGGTCAAAAAATAAATGTTGTAAAAAAATAATTGTTGTTAAAAAAATAATGATTCAAGGATTGAATCATTATTTTTTTAACAACAATTATTTTGTGTTTTTTGAACGAATATTTTTATACAATATTGCAACGTTTGTCACGCCATATATGTGTTTGTTTTTATTTAAAGGTTCTCGTTAACTTTTTAATAATATTATTTCCGTTTCGGGCCCGCTATTATACTATTTAACCATGATTCTGCTTCACTGTGACAATTAAGCTGACTGTTAAAATGGTTTATCTAAATTGTTAGTATATGCAAGTCATATGTAATGCATTGAACGAAAGTATTGTATTTTTGCTTTACTGTTCTGAAAATACAATTAAATGGCAGTGGTTGTAGTCGGGAAGAAGGGTCAGGACGGAAACTAACGGCGGCTTAAGGCCTGATGCAGTCGCTTAGGGGTTCGCTTAGACGGAACTATAGAAAGTTACGAATACTAGACGTTCGGGCACGTGTATATAGCTGTTCATTTTGCTTCGCCGTCAATGACGACCGACCCATTTTACGCCAAGAGCATAAGATTCGGCCACAATGTATTCACACTGAGTCTTAAACAATGTATTCCTACCTACCTTCCTACCTACATACATACTCAGCTGCTTAATTGTTATGTTATTATGTTATTTTTGTATGGCTTTTAAGCTTTGATAAAGGGGATCCCATTCGTGGCTTCAACAAGCGCTAATCGACTAATCACCATGAAGCCACTTAAGTTTTTATATAATCTCGATTTATTCTTCTGCACAGTGTTGATCTTTGCCAATTCACAACAACGTTCTTGCAAACCTAATTTGTACTGATTGGTAAACCCTTAAATATTACAGCAAGCACCTTCCATAGGCCTGTTATCTTATGACAGCATTCGCGAAATCTGTATTTATCCAAATCAGTGCACCCATTTACTTCTTTATTTTATATCATAATCAGTTGGATTTTCTGCCAAGAGATTCGAAGCGACCACAAATACCTATTGCTAGTATTTGTATATTTATGGTGTAAATATATATTATGTTCTGTTTTAAATTAGCTATGTATGCCTCCTGAGGGACATATTTTCTTAAAACGACAGCTATCTTAATATTTTTTTTCTGTATCTAAAAGGCGTTCTACGTACACTATTACTTCACAAACACCCACCAGACTAAGGCATTTCCATAACTTCTTCTGTGAAATTACAACGAACGACGGGGACGTATAATTCATTGTCTCGTAATGTTTATGATGTCAATGTTATTGAACAGAAAACCTGTGTCTGAAAGTATGTCGTTCAAGTTTCAGCGGAAACCTGATAGATGAAATAGTATGCCTACGAACGTTCACATCATGCATTACTATTAATTGTAATAAGTTCTTGTTACTGGGAATAATGTTGCTCTTATCAACGTATTCCATTCGTCCGTACTTTATGTCGCTGTGAAAATGTGCAGATTTTCAGATTTTATTCCCTCCTTTTTATTTCCCTTCAAAGAGATTTCATTGTTCAATTTAGGGAGGGAAGTTAACAATTCTGCAAGTTTCCAATCCGATCTAAGGTCATCCACAAGTAACTTTGTGTTTTTTGGCGTTAAGACACATACTTCCGGATGTTTTGTAGGGATACCTTAACATCATGTAACATGCCATCGTTTGTTTGATACATAGTAAAGATAACGATGGTACATAAACGATTTTGGATTTATATGAAAGTTTAGTTTGTTTACATAAAACAAATACTTTATATCATATACATTTCGACATATTGGATCGATGCTATTCGCCTTTTCTAACAATATATATATATATATATGTGTGTGTGTGTGTGTGTGTGTGTGTGCGTGCGTGCGTGCGTGCGTGCGTGCGTGCGTGCGTGCGTGCGTGCGTGCGTGCGTGTGTATGTGTGTTCATTTCACTTGAAACCTTCATGACCATTCAAACCTGTCGTTTGCATCAGAAAATCGATTTTGTTAACATAGATATATTTTATTTATTTATTGTGTATGACACAGAGTCATTAATTAGCGTTTGGAGAGTAAAGCCGACATTAGTAACGATTTCGTACAAATGTAGTTGCTTGAACATAAAACTTGAGGTAACAACATAGAAAGAGAACTTCATTACTTGTTCAAGTATATAAATAAGTATGAACTCTTGTAGACATAACCTTTTGCAATCGAAAAATATAACTAAAGAATATAAATAACAATGTCCTACTGTACATTGACTGTAATAGTATTGCTTAAACAGTATACCATTTTCACTACCTTGTAATAAACGATCATAGTTAACCAGAAAATAAACATACCATGAGGACGAACATTTTTAAGTTTATTTTCGTTAAATCAAAGAAGCTTACCGAATACTTTTTGAGATAAATATGGCAGCGTTAGCCTCTACTTAGGGCTTGTTAGATTTGAAGGAAATGACTATAAATGTAAGTCGTACATCAGTATGTGCAATACAAACTTTACTTTAATTGCTTTCTTACAGTTATGGACTTACTGTCTCACATCGAGCCATTATTCACCTAACCTAACAGTTCTCAAGTTTTAATGATCTGTTTTGTAAGTTTCGGTAAAGATTATTCCCGTAATTCCCTTATGTCATTACAGTGATGTAAAACAGAGTGATAATGTGGATATCGTATGAAACATTCTATGAATAAATAATATAACTGATGGTTATTATTTTATGTGGTGGTTTAGGAGAAAATTACGACAGAAGTTGTGCAGCATATTTGAAACATGCGTTACACTGACAACGTTTAATTGTCTGTTTTATCTTCTACACAAAATAGTTTTTTGATATTTGATCTTACCTACCTTGGTTTAGGTTTAAAAGCACAGTTATGTATCATTTATGATAGGAGCGGTCAACATATGGACTGAGAAAAGAGGACAGCACCAACAGGATACAACATTCACATTCCACTGCAACATAAACATTATATTGTGGCTGCGTGCAAAAACAGATGAATTTGTCGATCAAAAATAAATTATAATTGAACGTGATAACTATGAAAATCGAACATGTCAGTAACACTCGGAAAAGGAGTTGACATTAAACAGAGATAGATAGATATATCTTTTATAACATATATATGTTATAAAAGATATATCTATCTATCTCTGTTTAATGTCAACTCCTCTTCCGAGTGTTACTGACATGAACAGTGCGCGACGGCTTGTTAGTGAAAAAATAAAACACTGATGAGGCAAATCATATCAGAAAAGTGAGAACTAGGGTATAAAAGAGAACACAATTTAGGTAACATGATAAAAGATGATTGGTGAACTGGTAAAAGGATAATATATTCTACTATGCAAATTTGCGATTGGAAAATAAAATAATGTTATGTGTCTGAAGTGCGCGCCTATTATGAAATGGGAATTTATTTTAGTTAGTGGTAGGAGCGGTTTTTAAGTTGGTTGACCGTTGGGTTTTACTGTTATTTTATAATGATTAAAATATGCAAATGGGTGGCGATTGCATGGGTGTTAAAAATGCTTTTTATGGTTGAATAGATAGTCTTCAATTTATCTTCAAAACATAATTTCGGAAGAACGACAAATAAGTTTAATAACTGTTCCCGATTCGTTTACGTTTTCCGATTGGTTACCTGAAATATCTGAAATATGATGTGCCGGAAATGTAAAATGTGTGGACCGGTAATTATGTGAATGGGAATAATTATGTTTTATGTTGTTTTGTTATGTTTACTGCATTGATAAACCATGAGGTAATCTTTTTTCTTTAATCTATTCGATATTGGATTTAAATGTTCACCTAACTATATTTTTTAATGTGTTGAAGGTGACATTAGTAAAATTTTATTACGATTGTCCCCGAGTTGTAACACATACCGGATGTTGCTATTTTTAGAACCAGAAGGTATTTCCCCGCTATTCATAGGTCAGTAATAGAATTTCTACATTGTACAGTAGTAGTTGGAAACTCGGGTGATGATTTTATCATGAATATAGGTTTAAAATAAGTAAACACTAAAAGTGCACACTGACAGTTGATTACGATACACCCAACAAGTTGACTCATTACAGTAAAACATGGATTATAAGTGAATTATACGCGTAAGAGAAGATTTTCTGTCGAAAAAACGAATGACAACAATCGGCATGGAACTGGGATATTCGTATCAAAGGGCTATGTAAGTATCTTTGAGTAGTTTTGTACGTTGATGTGTTTAAAAATGTTTTGTTTTTTAATTTATCTTTGGATTTCTTAAATCATTTTTATTTGCTAAATGTTAAGACAGCGTGTTAATATTTTTACATTCATGTACTATAATTATATATTATTATAAACATACATGTTACATCTACTTATGCACCAGTCAATTGTAACCACGCCCTTCACCCAGGTCGGGGGTATACCGGGGATAGCGGGGGAAAAGGACCGTGTTCTTTACCTTCGAGGTGTCCCCGCAGTGCCGGGTGAATGCGGTGGTGGGGCGTGGTTACAATTGACTGGTGCATTATGCACCAGTCAATTGTTACCACGCCCCCACCCCCACTCCCAGGTCAGGGGAATAGCCGGGACTTTGACGTTCGGTCCAGCCAACCCCAGGTAGAATCCTCGTCCTGCGAGGACGAACTAATGGTCAAATCCCTGCCATATGCCCCCGCACCCCAGGGAGCCTAGGTAAGGCATATTCCCCGCTATATTTTGCTCGAAGACAAAACCACCGCATTCACCCGGCACTGCAGGGCCACCTGAAAGGTAAAAACACAGCCTGTTTCCCAGGCTATCCCCGGCATTTCCCAAGACCTGGGGGGCCATGGTTACAATTGACTGGTGCATTATGTACATGTTTCATATTTTTAAATGTACTTATGCACATTATTTATGTATATGATATGAGTATGTAATATTTTATTTTATTGTGTTATCTTAGAAAAATATGAGACTTAAAATTTTGTTTAAAAATGATGTGTTTTGGTATGTGACCTATTTTTAACATACCATAATACATGAACATACCCATTATTTGTTTACAAACTGCATATTTTCAAAATAAACCTGTAAAATAAAGACGGACATGCTTTCGGGCTGGAAGCCACGACAGCTTTGACACTAGCGACATTAATTTGCTTGGTGTAGGTCTCGTTAAAACCCCGTTCTGTTTTGAATCATTATCAACCATATGCACAACAACTACACATTTGTGCTTACCAACTTACTCTTGACTAAAACGGATATTAGTGCAGAATGTATAATTGATACATGTGCATTTGTCTTTCACAGTTGTAGTTTCTGACGGTTGATAATCACAAGTCTAATTTCTTTCAGGTAGGAAAATGACTGAATATTACTGAATATATAAGTCAAAAAATTGGGGTTATGAAGAATTCCAGCCTGCATTAAATACTATGTTGGATCATTGAGATAGATTTGACATCCATGTCATCCACAAGGCAGTCACATCTGATAGAGATAATGTGAGTATTTCATATAAAACATATTTGAGTTGGTGTTTGTTGTTTTATAAACTCACTGTATTCAATAATCAAGTGGTGGTGGTGGTGGTGGTGGTGGTGGTGGTGGTGGTGGTGGTGATGATGATGATGATGATGATGATGATGATGATGAATTTTGTTGATAAATTTAGTAATTTTCTTTATATATTATCTACATGTATGTATCAGCTTGTTTTTGTTTTTTTTTAAATAATGTCGAGAAATATTAAATTGTTTATATTTTATTTTGTATATGTATGGCAGTATTATTATCTATACTAATAAGTTAGAAAGGCTATTAAAGTACATTTTTTTCCTTTACAGCACTAAACATTCTAGATGGGTAAAGAACCTGAAGGGGCATGAAAAACAAATCAGCATTGAATCAGCATTGAGTAATTATCATCTGTGCACACACTACAAGTACAAACGCATGGGAACAGACCAAACTTTAAATGTTGAAGAGTGAAGACTTATTGTGAAAAATTCTAAATGTAAGAATACCATTGACAAAATAAAACAAACAGACATCGATTGCATGTTATAATATTAAAAAGACAAATTAGTTGAGAACTTTCACTCTGACATTTTTGGAGGGGCATTACCGCGTACATGTACATAGTGTTCTTGTTTCTTTACATATTTTAATTTGAAAGTACATTCATTGTTTTTAAATCTAAATTCTGAGTAAGTATCATACGTAAAATTCATTTATTTGAATGATTACATTTTATGAATAAGTCCAATTAAGCTTTATCAATTTTTACCAGAAAAGAGTTGATTTTTAAGCATTTTATTAGCTATAAAAAGGTATTGTTACATGACATTATGTATATTTTCTTCAAAATTGAACGGTAAACTATCATAAATTGTCTTTTAAATTGTTCATTAGACATCATAGAAAATATCTAAAATGATTTCAGCAGGTTGTCTTATCATTAATTATTTTTTATGAATTTATAAAACTGCTTTATATTTTCAAACATCGAAATACTGCTCTGTTCAGAAGACTCACAAGATCAATCAAAATGATTTTTTTGCATGTGTATCAATAATGCTGTTCGGTTGACCGTTGAACTTATGTTTTCTGTTAACTGAAGTTTATTTCACCAGAAACTGTTGTGTTTATTTCATAAGCTCTGATAATGTGAAACAAAAATCAAATATAGACAAATTATTTACTTGTCGCTCTTTGTAGCCCTAGGAGTTTGGGGTTGGGTGTAATGAAACTTGAATAACTTTTTTAATTCACGGTAAAATATCTTCAAAATTTGGACAAAAGTCCCATAGTGTACCTTGCTAATAACTATGTTGTCGGTGAAAGCTTTTAATTAAGTGTGTATAACTTAAATACCTTATACATTTAAGGATTTTTATATTTGCTTTTCTGGTATATATTAATTTAATGCAAATGAAAACACACTTTAAAGTAGACACATTTGATACTAACTATATAAATGATTATTGTTTACATGTACTCTGATTTGTTATGAAGATATTCATTAAGGGGTGTTCTTCATGTTATTTTACATTTTGGACTTGATTTAGTATTGCTTTTCTGGTATATATTCATTAAATGCACAAAGAAATTATTTTAAGTGTTCAGTATCACTTTCACACATTGTTTACTATTATTTTATGCATATTTGGCCTATTTATGCTTATATGTGCATTGTTGTATTTCAAAACCTTTGTGAAAAATAGAAACAGTATTATTTCTTTCATGCATAGTCTGATACATATTCAGTTTGTATGCATTATTTTTATCATATTTGAAAATTTTGCCATTGTCCTATAAGACACATTCTATTTTTGTGTTAATATCACTATCAACTAAAAACATCCATTTTCAACTCTTCTTTACCATGTAAATGGAGACATTAACATTATAACTCCATTGACCAGTTTTTTATGCAATTTGTCCAATTTCATACATTTTAGTATTATTAAACAGCTAAAAACAAGGCATGTTATGTTATAAATGCATTTCATCTAGTAAACCATGTTCTCTTTTTATATAACAGTTCAATAATTATGTTCTTATATAACAGTTCAATAATTATGTTCTATTTATGTTTGTAACTTTCATACGAAATGATAATGTTTATTAAAGTACTACAAAAATTGTTATTTCATGTCACTTCTTCATGATTAATTCCCCATATAATCAGGAAACTTATTCTTCCCTTCAAGTTGTCATTCCAGCATGGTGACTTTGCCCCTCCCCCTAAATGATTAGAACTGCAGTGTACAAGAACAATAACTCTATTTCAGCGAATTGCAAGAGTTAGTCCCTTTGTTCCTTTTCCTGTCCGTAGCATAACAAGAAAACTACTTTTTTGGAATTTCATTAAACATCATTCAATGGTAAAGCACAACGAGAGGAAGTGCAGTGCACAATAACAATAGCTGTATTTCAGCTAATTACATAATTATTGCTCTTTGCCTCTTTTCCTTGACCAGAGCATTACTTTCAAAATACTCATGGTATTGAAATAAAGCTTGGTATATTGATAGGTGGCAATGACAACAAGTACAGTGCACAAGCACCCTAATTCTGTCGTGTTCATTAATGTACCACACCCCTAATGAAATGTTCAACTTGAAACTCTTCAATTTCAATGCTTTAGCCTATGTTGTTAAGCAGAATACTAGAAATATTTTGGGAATTTCATGGACGCTGTTCGATGCATTGTAATATGCTTGTTGGCCTTGACATTCCTTGTTTTTCAACATATAACAAATGCATAAACTATTAAACGGCGCCCTTTGATGCTTTGCATCAATGTTCTTTCTTGTCAATTATTTTACATTTGCAGTCCGTTGTTGTTTACTGTATCACTCATATAAAATGAATTCTTAAACAACAACGTTCTTCCCGTGTATGCAGAAACCATTCAGCATACTGGTGTTAAATGTGAGGAAGATATATTTTGTCGATGACCTGAAGAACGATATTTAGAAACAAAGTAACTTTATATAGAGAGTTCAAAAAAACTTTATATAGAGAGTTCAAAATAACTTTAAATAGCAAGTTTAAAATATCTTTAAATCGATAGTTTAAATAAAGTTCATATAGCAAGTTCAAAATAACTTTATAGAGTGTTCAAAATACCTTATATAGATATTAATTCAAAATAAATTTAAACAGAGATTTCAAAATAAATTATTATATATGATTCAAAATAAATGTATATAGAGAGTCCTTAAAGAGTATGGCATTTCGTGTTATACCTTCTTGGTATGAATGCTGTTTTTCCTGGTTGTTTTCATACTTGAAAAAAATATATCAATCGATTGGACAGTTAATCATTCAATCGAGCAAACAATAAAAATTATCATTCATAAAGGGTGGAAAAAAATGATCATTTGTTCGTCGGATTCGCCGCACCTAAATATCGAAAAACGATTTTGTTTTTAATTTGCACCCACACATATGTATTGTTTGGGTTTTTTTGTTGTTGTTTACTTCCGAATTTCCCCTATTTTGTGAATTTATTTTACCAAGTATTTAAACCTGCAAAGTCGACTTCGCATTTTTATTGAAGGTATGTCCATGCGATACATTCTTCGCGAGCAAACTTATCTTGTGTCCGGACAAAATCCGGTCGGGTAGCCGTAAAATAGCTCACATTTGTTTACAGTCTTTTTGTCGAGAGCATTTTGCAGGACACACCGTTGTTAATCCTTTCCGGAATTAATTTTCAGTTTAGTTTCAGTTTCCGTTATGTAAAATACATGTTTTACCAATCGTAACAACTCGGCCATCTCCGGCAAGCTTCGAGATAGACCTCGTAAATAGTAGTAAGGATATACGAAAGTGCGATGCGGCTGCCGGCGATTAACACCGTTTTCAATCCGCGTAAAGAAGGCCCATTGTAACAACAAGGAAATGGATTGTGTTAAATTAAATGTGCTTGTTTATTGTAACCTCAAAAAATGTTCGTTTTATGAATATCTAGATGTTTTCTTATAGTTGAAGCACTCTATTTCCTCTAAAAAATCGTGAGCACACAGAAAATGTACTTGACAGGCATTGAAATGGTCATACGGTTCATGGCATGCATGAATCATTACATCGGATTAAATGCATACATGGACTAAATATCAACATTATAGTTATAGGAATACCCTATGAAATGTAAGTTTTAAGTCATACTTTGCTGTGTTATTTTTCACACCATGCCTTGCCATTAAAACAACATTACTATTCTGTAAAATCATTGATTGCATTGTGCAGACTTTTGTGGATTGTGGTAGGATGGGTGTGAGCTTGGCACCAAGTCAGCTTTACCAGCTGAAATCTATGCATGCCTTTGCTTAAGCATTATTGGGTTTGGGCTGCAGATTTTTTTTGTGTAAACAGTTCTGTGGGGTTGAGGTGGGGCAGTGACTAACCACGCAGTAAGCTCAATTGTTAGAGTACCAATACAACGTTCATGTGGATATGCACCAGACAATTGTAACCATGGCCTCCCCAGGTCTGGGGAATAGTGGGGACTTTGACTTTCAGTACAGCCAACCCCGGCTAAAATCCCCACCCTGCGCGGACGATCCAATGGCAAAATCCCTGCCAAATGCCCCCACACTCAAGGGACTCTAGATAAGGTCCATTCCCCTCTATATTTTAAGCGAAAATAAAACCACAGATCTTGTCTTAAAATTGTATTTGTTCAAGGCAGATCATGCTTCACTTTTCCTCCTAGGCTGTGGATAAAACCCACTCATTAGAAGTTTTCTTACACATTATTTCAATAATACTTAATCTATTTTGAATAATTAGCCTTTAGATCACTCTTCACCATAAAATGCAAACAAGAATAATTACAGTTTGGATCAACATGTCTCTTAATTTTATTTTTAATATTAGTCAAGTAATAACAGAGCCATGTGTATGCAATCCAATGTAAAACTAATGATACATTAGGTTTTGCTCCCATTTTTACTTTCATTTCTGTGCCAAGCCCTTTTAAGTACATTGAGTCTTTTGGAAGACTTCACAATATTTCTGGCGCTTAATCCCCATATATGGCTTTAAGTTGCCATACAAATTTAAGTCTTCATTACAAAATATACTGTATGTCTCCACTTAAACCATAAACACACAATGAGAGGACTATTTAAAGCATTACCATGTGTCAGAATTATAGATCTTTCTTTACATTTTATTTGTCTAATTGTATTACCGGTCTCTTTAGCAATATCCTTGTGCCTCTTTGAGTACTTGGCTTGACAGTTTGGTTTTTAATACATTGTTTTGAATGTTTTATTTGTACACAACAATGATGATGATGATGATGATGATGATGATGACACTATGCTATGCCAAAACCTCAACACATTTTCTTCAAACAAAAAAGGACAGTCATTCAGAATAACTTTTATTATATCATTTGAGAAAATAAACTCATACAATCAACGAAATAAACATGCATCTGTAAAATCACAAGTCATGTTATGTGTTCTTTAAATTCAACTTAATAAAGAAAATAAATATTGGTTGCAGTAAGCAATGCGCATCACTTCTAATAAACATTCCAACAGACTGAAAAATAAATCAACAGAAATGGAAAAACTGTTTGCAAGTCAGCTAGTATCTTATTTTATGCCTTATCAGATTGCTATGCAAGCTGGAAGCTTACAAAATCACTCTTAAGTCTGTTGCCTAAGAAGAAACAAGTATGGACATCCTTTTCCTGAGGTCAAGAGAAAGTATCTTGGAGGTCTTGAACTCACAACCTTGAATTTGGGGCTTATCCTCTAGACCACTTTCACCGTTTCACATTTTAAAGAGCCCAGTTTACAATATGGCATTTGCAAGGATGTGCCCTATTAACAGATTTTTTGAAGTCTTAAAAATTGAACTGAACAAAATAGTTCTCCTTTATTTGGTCTGCCGATGCCATCTGTTTTTGTAGTTATCTTCCCTCCATAATATAGGAAAGCCACTTAAAGCGTATATAAATCCTTTACCATTTTACCCTTTTAAAATTTATGTTCGGATTTATTTAATAATCACGGACCAACAGATGACTTTTATCATCAACTTCACATCAGTATGTAAGTCATTAAATATTTGAGATGACAAGATGTTCCACTGAACGCTTTGTTTCCATCTTGCACTCATTTTTCCAAGGAAGGCGTTGCAGTTGTGTTAAGATAATTGCCATGCATTGCAGTTCAATCCTCATACAATGGCATTTTTGATTACATTCGGATTCCAGTGCCTGAAATAGAAAACAGAAAATACAACAATAATAGGAATTATATTTTCAGATCAATTATTTTAAAAGCCTGTACAACAACAGAAAAGTATTCACAAAACATTAAGTGCAACACCAATTTAAAGCTGCATCCTTACAGTTTTACTGTTCTGACACCTTTTTTATTTTTGTCTTTAAACGAGCCAATTGGCAATTATTGTGCAAATGTATGGAAACCAGTGATATTAGACTGCTGACATAATATCAGATCACAGTCTTTCATATACAAGTTTGAAAATTTGGTAAAAAATCCTCCAACTAGTCATATAAGGTCACACATAATAGAACAGATTTCAATTGTTTGGAAAATATTTTTTTGCTATTGCTCTAAGCCAAATAATTAATTATATGTGTAAATTTAAATTAATTACTCCTTTGGGCTTTTGAAGAATGACCAAGAAGAACTGTCAATCTGCGAGAGAGCAGCTTTTAGCTCTGGACTACTGGTTAATTAAAAAATATGAAATGAAATTGTTATCATGTTTAAATTCATCTACAATGTTGATATTTTAATACTGTCAATCCTTGTTGGTTAATTGTACAAACATGCAGGTACTTTTGGGCTTAAACCAATAGGATACTTGACTGTTAAATTATTGTCCGAATTTCGAAAATAGCACAACCATTACCTCATCTGCCTTTTTTCATTAGAACAAGCCGGGAATCAGAGTCAGCTGCACCCCTGGTACCATACTCTTCTCTGAAAATGACAATAAGATTAAAATTTAAATGTCTGCATTTCATTGGCACAGTAAAAATGTCAGCATTTTTCAATATTTCTGCATCACCACCACTGGTGGATATCAAAGAATTTAGTCTTGAAAGAAATGTGTGCTGGTTTATGCGTTCAAACTCATTTTGTTAAACCAATAGAATGAAGATCTAATTTATTTAGAGAACTATATTAGTGAACAGAGCCGAGGTATTCAATTGTGCCATTACATTAAGTTGTTCGCTACCAACACTCACGGACATATAAACCATACATCCTTGGTTAAAAGAATGTAAATCTTAATTATAAAAAATTAAAGTTAATGATATGAAATGTATGAGATAAATATACTGAGAAAGAAAGTCTAACCTATTATCGATCTAAGTATAGTCAGATTCAGACTTATTTGTTATTAAAAAATAAAATAGAGTATTTGTTTTTTTTAATATTTGCCACTGATCACTGGAGCTTCAAAATTGTTATTTACTAAATTAGAATCTGTCAAATGAAAGAAGACTTTACCCCACCCACTAAAAATTAATAACATTTCCAATTAGTTTCTCATTAGTGCTCTTTAAAAACTATTTTTATATTATATTAAAATACAATAAGTATAAAAATAACACTTACACACAAATAAGTGGTAAAAGTTCGCTCCTCATTCTGTCTTTGGACTAACATATATCTTGGTTGTTTGAACATCTTCTTGGTCGGCCATGATGGAATATTTTCTTACGACCCGTATTATGTCCGAGGCCATATCTTGATACTACCCGAGGAGTTCCGATTGATGTTTTACGTGAAAATTAGTGTCATGGTCAATGGATAATAGTTTTCAGTAAACAGCAGTTTCACAACGTCGAAGAAAATAATTATTAATGTTTGTTTTAAGTAATTCAATGATTTGTACTCAAAAGTTTGTGTTAAATAATGACTCAATCATATTTTGAGTGCACAAGCTATCATCAAATACACGGACACACGAGTAACAACCATTTTAACATGTTTAAGTGAGTTATTTTTGTAATTCTAAAATGTACTTTCCAGTGTTCATATCTCGTATATAATAAGTAAAAGCAGGGAATTTAAATTTTCATATATAGGTAAAACGATTGTTTTAATTTTATCATCTTTTGTTCTTATCGCACTTATTTTCTTAACTGAAAAAAGGCACAATCAGTAAAAATAATTTGAAAATAAAATCCCTGATCGATTAGTATAAAATTGATCTGTTTGTTTTTCGTACATACGGGCAATAAAGCAATGCTGGCCGTCATGTTATTCTTTGTCAAGACGATGTCTTGAAACAGAAACATCGTTATTCCACCAACTGCACTAAAAATAGTATGACCGTGTCGCATTTGCAGATCTCTTTGAAACTGCTACAATTATATTGTCCCACGATTCAATCCATAGTGGCATTTTTTATTTTTTTTGAGACAGATGTTCATGTTATACAAACAAAACCTTATCATTTATAAATGAGAACTTTTATTGCAATTTAAAGAACATTTATTTACATAATTATATGATATGTTTTTGAAGAAATAGATAAAAAAGAATGCTTTTTTGTTTCGCTTTCGCTTGCCTCTGATATGCCTTAAATTAAAAAACTATCTTACTGTCAACAATCCAAATCCAGTATTGCAGATGTAATCACTTTTGGATATCAAAGAACAACTGTTGTACTCAGACTGATTTCTATTTCCACATGATGTAATGATCTTATCTGAAATTGATTCGATTCGATGCCGTATTTGAACATTCTCATTCATCAGAGGTTTGACAATGATAAATCTGTAGTACGCATAGCATCATCGCTATGGTGTACGAGAATGTGTTTGAAATGCCTTTATCCTGAATAGGATTATACCATTTCTTCAGAAATAAAACATACAAAACAAAAATAAGACCCCTGGTCCCGATTTCTCGAAACTTCTTAAGTCCCTTATAACAGGATTAAGCTAAGCTCACTATTTTTGTTGTTCAATAAATTGCATAATATTAACTTCTTTAAGAGTTTTTATACTGTAGATAGGAGTTGGCATTATGATGATCACAATAAACCATTTTTCATTTATCAAAACTCAATTTAAGTATGTATTTTGGCTCATTGAAATAAGCTACTTAAGCCTGTTAAGCTTAAGAACTTTCGAGAAATTGGGGCAGGTGGTCGTATTTCATTCACCTTGGGACCATTGGTCTTTATTAATAAGTTTAATGACATGGAAGGAACCACTAGATATTGGCATACCACATATCTTAGTTGTTGGCATTGCGGCTATGGATAAAAATATGTCATTAGGCTTTGATAAATAAGTCAACACAAGAGACAATGTTGTTTGAAACGGATGCACGAAACACATTATTTTAAACAAATCATAAAAGTAGACCAGGGTTTATTCATTTTGAGTTTGGTTTTAGTTTTATATTGGATGAGGTTTGACTCAGGTATCTCGAGTGCGCGACGTATGAAGTTGATCACTCGACTTTATGTCCTACGGGTATTGATCTTAAACATATAACCGCCCGTAAAAGTCATCAAAATGTTATTGCGCTGTTTGAAAATATAATTCATTGAACTACTGGAAGAACTAAGAAATATAATGTCTTAACGCAGACTTAAATTAAGGGTAAAAATAATGAATCTACGGGAATTCCAATACGTCGATCTACGATTATAGCACAGACATTACACAGAGGCATCAATGAGAGTTACATTTAGGAACATTGATTTAATTATATAAAACATAAATGCTGCCATATTATCCCCTTCGAATATAATAAAGGTGTATAAAAACGTTATACGATGAAGAGTTTCAGACCACCATGACGTTGGATTTTTACTTGACAGCCCAGCTGTTTGCAATGAGAAATAAACGTTACCCAAATACTTATCAATGATTTACCTCTGCATGTCGGATTACTGCTTCGTCGATTAATTTTACCTGGTTTTATTTTTTTCTCAAGCAAAGCTTTTGTTAAGGCTTCAAAAGAAGTACAAAGCGTTTAAGGATTTTCGTGTCAATTATGGACGAACTCCTAGCAACTCCCTGATGTACAGGAAACTACCGCGTATCGTGTTTAATTTTCATTTAAGACTCTTCCTCAAAGATAAGAAATATGCAGGTGTTTAATTCGGTTTTTTTTTAGAAAAAAAGCTGTAGTAAACAAGTGTATTTCCCATTCGTGCCCAGATCAGTTCTAAGGCTTATCAGATGTTATATCTCACAAAAACAAATTACCAATAATTTAGCTGATGTCAGTTCAAATTGATCAACTGTCTTTGCCATCTCGTCGAAACCAATTAAAGCAACGCTATTGAGTTAACTAGAAGTACCTTTCTTAGTGCTTTACTGACTGTTACAAGGTGATATCCAATCACTTGTTTATAAATTGACTGTTACCTTTCGGTTCTTTGTCTGCAGTCGTATATTGTTTATTGACTGTGCATGTATATACTTGCTTGCCTTGTGTCATAAAATTTTGTATTTAACATTCATATTTCCAACATTGTATAAACGACCATGTATCCTCAATCAACTGAAGGAAGTTATATAAACACGTTAACTGTTCGGTATTCTGGAAACCATTGTGATTACTTTTATTTTTAATACTAGTACACACTATTTGCTTAAGAGAAACAGTACTGCAACTTACATAATTATATATTTTAATATATGTACCAATGCTTGAGAAATGGTAACATTAATGTAACTTAAAGGCCCGATGGGCCGGGTGTTATCATCATTTATATTTGTATTGTGAATACCATGTGTAACGCACATGTCACTATAATAAACAACTTACTTACTTTCTTACTTACTTATATGTGAATATGTTCCCATTAGTGTATGGTTTAGTACGCATTAAACATCACCTGAGTTCTCACTGACCCGTTCTTATTTAAGGTGGTAACCCAAATTTTGTATCTAAAATAAAAGTTGGTGTTTACTGTATGTCCATTTGACCGTGTGTTTGCTTGGCTCTCTGATATAATCATGATCAGAATTGTTTCTTTCCGACCACTGTGTTTCAAATAAATTTGCAAAACATTGCTTGCATTATTGCAACGACAGTACTTAGCTGTCAAGTAAATCACTTTTACAAATGTTGTTTTGCAGACACATAAGAACTGTTTTCCATAACCAATTTCGGTGTAGCATTATCCCTAATACAATAATATTCCAACGCTATAGAGAAAACGATTTAAGCTATAGAGTATTATACAAGGATATATTTGTTTTCATAGTTCTATAAGCAAATCACTTTGCGCTGCTCCATGGTGATCAACAAAGTTGACCAAAACCAATTTAATTCGACACCATACTCTTCCTAAACCTGAATAGGGCGACGCTTTCTTAACTTTATTTCCATGTTACACATTAAATTTCTTAAACGAAGAAAAACAACTTAGCTGTCCATTTCATCATATTTATTTTTGTTCATTTACATTTAAAAGGTTTGGAATGTTTGGCGAGACTCCCCTTTCACATATATAAATATCTGGGCCAAATTGACCACAGCACAAATTATTTAGGCCCAATGGCCATAGCGCAAAAAAACTAATTTTGGGCCCACTTGACCCAAAATGAATTTTGAAATAAAATGGTCCGAAAATGTTGACCCGATTAAAGGCCAACTGGTCAGCTGCCAAACTTTGGCGTCTTCCATGGCGACCTACCCCAAAGCCTCAGGGTTGAAAATAAGCAATCAATTATTGCAGCAGTTAAACAATACAATTTAGTTCAGCTCAGCAAATATGCAAATCAGTATCAACTATCAATTACAAGTATTCATTCTTTAGCAAATGTAAGTGAATTCCGTCACGGAAAAGCAATGTTCAGAAAGCACTTTAAAATGGTTAATGATAAATTTGCTTAAGATTTGGATAGAAAATGTGCTGCCGAGCGCTAACCAATAGAAGTATGGCGTACTTAGTACAACGGGTATTGACGCGGTGTTCAACGTACAAAACCCTTTCAACAAAAGCAAGGTATCATGATAATTTACACATTCTGCTTAGGAGACACAAAATACATTTTTTCATATAGTCTATGGGAGCCTCGCCGGACTTGGATTCTTCGGGGTATTCGTCTGGCAACTTCTAATGGCCGTTGCGCACATTGAACTTTCTGCACTGGGTCGCCAGCTTCCCCGGTTTTACGTCATTCAATAGAGCTATGGTAATGGCAAAACTGAAATATTCGAACAACACAACAGAAGAGAGCAACTATTTACATCGAAAAATGATAATATAATGCGTTTTATGCTAATGTTTGTATATAAAGCGTACCGCTCGGCTGCCTAAAATATGCAGGGGGGGTAGGGTGGGTTTTTTTAAATGACGATGAAATTAATTCCATAACTTTTAACACACCTTGTACTGACGATGGCTCGATTCGAAAGAAAGCTTTACCACAAAGGATTATTACTTGTAAAGCGAGAATTTACTTGACCAATAGAAATTTAGAAGAGCGATAAACAACTCATGCGAATTGACCCTACGTTGACCTTCGGTTAATAACAACTAACATTTCACTTGTTGATAACCTCGGTAACTCGACATGAGTAACCGGAATTATCAACAAAGTTGACCAAAACCAATTTAATTTGACACCATACTCTTCCTAAACCTGAATAAGGCGACGCTTTCTTAACTTTATTTCCATGTTACACATTAAATTTCTTAAACGAAGAAAAACAACTTAGCTGTCCATTTCATCATATTTATTTTTGTTCATTTACATTTAAAAGGTTTGGAATGTTTGGCGAGACTCCCCTTTCACATATATAAATATCTGGGCCAAATTGACCACAGCACAAATTATTTAGGCCCAAATGGCCATAGCGAAAAAAAACTAATTTTGGGCCCACTTGACCCAAAATGAATTTTGAAATAAAATGGTCCGAAAATGTTGACCCGATTAAAGGCCAACTGGTCAGCTGCCAAACTTTGGCGTCTTCCATGGCGACCTACCCCAAAGCCTCAGGGTTGAAAATAAGCAATCAATTATTGCAGCAGTTAAACAATACAATTAAGTTCAGCTCAGCAAATATGCAAATCAGTATCAACTATCAATTACAAGTATTCATTCTTTAGCAAATGTAAGTGAATTCCGTCACGGAAAAGCAATGTTCAGAAAGCACTTTAAAATGGTTAATGATAAATTTGCTTAAGATGTGGATAGAAAAGGTGCTGCCGAGCGCCAATGTGAAGCGAAGATAATCTGAGCTGAACTCCCCAAAGAACAAATTTGGGGCGGCAGCACAAGGGGAGCCCCGCCTTCTTGATACGAGATGGTAGCTTTCAATATAATCCGCATTATTCTACTAAGCAGCAGTTCGTATATAACTGTTATATTTCAGGCAAAGTGAGTTTTAGCTTAGCTGTTTCTGATACAAATTGCCAAATTCTGGTTGAATAACTCGTTGCCATCGTCTGTTAAATGGACGCCATCTTGCAATAGATACTTGTTTGAAATAGTGTGGGCCAAGAAGCACCCCCTTTTCTTTGAAATGTAATTTTTGCAGAAGCTGTTCAGGCGCCTTTTAGCGTTATACATAGCAATGTGATTTTTTGAATAGCGCCATGTTAATCTAGGTAAAATTTGCGAGAACACAACTATGGTACCAGGTAAGATGTTGCCAATATTATCTACCAGCATCTTAAAATGCTTTATAAACTCAGAAATTTTTATCCTTCCAATATCATTCCCGCCGCAATGCATAATGATCATGGCTGGTGGCTGGCACATGTTTACGCGTTTCAGACGGTTAATCTTTCTTTCCATTTCCTTAATGCCTAAGCCCCCGTAACCCTGCCACCACAACTTGCATGACTCCATTTTCAAGTTAGGATCAGACATCCACGCATGCATAAACGCGTTCCTGACGATAGATGACCCCACAACCCATACGTGCTTAGGAGAACCTAAATATGAAATAATATACAAACAAACTTAAAAATTGTTTCCGATCAATTAAAAGTAATCAACGATATGAGAGAAATGATCAAATCATAGGTACTGCGAATTCTAATGAAACAGTATACATGTACTATTAAAACCCATTAAACTTCTTCACATGCCAGATAGAAGTGCAGCCTAACGGAACGGCGGTTATTACTACACACTAAATTAAAACGTTAATTTAAACAGGGCAATGACTGTGTGTTGCCGGTTTTGATGTATGATTTATAAGCCTCTGACTTCCATCGACCCGCGGCCTTAATAATGTCAACAGGGCAGCCTACCAAAGCGGCGGTTGTTGCTGCACCTATTCTAAATGAATGTGTATTATATTTAGAATACTCAATGTTTAATGAAGAGAGGCACTTTTTCAATATAGCTGAAAATTGACCGCGTGTCAATAGTTTGCCATCCAGATGACAGAGCAAGGGGCCTCTGACTTTGGGCCGTCTAGCAATAAACTGCCTCATGGCCAACACAGGGCATGTATTCTTAGTAGCCTTCGGGATTTTTATACTATGGCCACGAGATGTTTGGTCTGTTTTAGAACCCCTTATATTCACAATGAGAGCATTTTCTGGCGAGGCCAAAAACACGTCATCAATTGCAACTACCCTATTTGTTAGCTCTTGTTTTGTAACAGTGATTTCACCCACCCGGAAAAAGCCAAAAAAAGCTAAGCTGAAAGCAGCGGATAACAACTGACTTTCATAATGATTGGTGGTAACAAAAGGTAATACTCCAATTATTTTTTCTAGCAAGCCCAACGTTATAGGTAGCCTTGTTCTAGAGGGCGGTTTGCCTTTTTGGATGCCATTAAGTATACGATTAATAATGTAATTTTCTGTGGCGTCTGGGTGACCGAAAAGCTTGCATTGGCATCCGACCGCACATTTGTAGAGCTTAATGGTATTGTATGTTAGCTTTTCTAAAGAAAGGTATGACAAAAACATGACAATATGATCGACCTCCGGTGGCCAAGTATCCGGGTATTGATACAGAAATCGAAAATCCCGATACCTTTTAAGCCCTACATTATATGACTCCAGTGTGTTAACTGACAATGACGACGATATTAGTCGTCTACTTTCATTTCTGAGATCAGCGACAGAAAATTTTCTGGCAGTTGTTCTTGGCGAGTAGCTAAAGGTGCTAGCCGGTGGAATCTCTGCCACTGTTTGCGTGAAATGGAATCAGCAATTTCGTTTGCATGTGTATCAATGTGCATTGCCTTAAAGAAAATATTAAACTGCATGCATTTCAAAACAAATCTTCTCACTAGCTTCATGACCCGCTTTGACTTTGCTGTTTGCTTGTTTATTATAGAGACTAGCGCTAAATTATCTATACGAAAAATGATTCGCTTATTTGCCAACAGCGGCGCCCACAAGTAAACGGCTAAAACAACTGGGACCATTTCAAGAAATGTGATGTCCTTCATGACATTATCTTTTATCCAGTGCTTGGGCCATTGAAAGAAAGCCCACTTGACGTTGAAAAAACACCCACAGCCCAACTCAGCGCTACCCGCACTGTCGGTAAAGAGTTGCAAGTTTTCATTTTCATACCAATCCTTTTCAGAAATGGGACAAAGGCCGTTAAATTCTGACAAAAAACTAAGCCACATAAGAAAGTCTTCGCGCATGCCTTGCGTTATCCTTAATTTGTAAAATTTAATTTCCAATCCAGACATAGAGTCATAAAAGCGCCGTAAAAAAGCTCTACTCGAGCGAATAGCTTGACCAAAGAAACACAATTTTCCTACCAATGACTGAAGATCACCTAATGTGATTTTTTTCTTGTTAACATAAGGTGACAGCAAGGACTTCAATTCCTCAATTTTAACGAGTGGGATCCTTATAATAACTTTGCAAGAGTCGATCTCAAGGCCAAGGAATATTAAAACAGTTGTGGGTCCTACGCTTTTCTCTTCATTTATCGGGACACAAATTCCGTTGCAAATTGTATGAAATGTTTTTAGTAATATACCACAATCGTTTGTTTTATCGGGCCCGCCAAAAATAAAATCGTCTAGATAGTGGTCAAGAGATGGTAGTCCTGATAATGTTTTTACAAGCCAATGGATAAATGTTGAGAAAACTTCAAAATAGAAAGGGGCGCAGCTGACACCGAACGGAAGATTAAGGTCGATGTATATTGCCCCTTGTACTTTCATTCCCAGTAAATCCAAATCACACGGATTAATAGGCAATAGCCGAAATGCTGATTTTATGTCTCTTTTAGCCAATAAGCAATTTGGGCCTAAATCGAGAATCATATCAACCACCTTATCGAATGACGTATACGACACAGTTTTAATTTCATCTTTAATACCCCCATTTATACCACCGGTTTTTCTCGGAAAGCTGAGATGGGTAATAAGACGGTGCCCTCCGTCCGATTTTGGGACGAGCCCTAATGGCGAAATATGGAGATCTGAAAAGGGTAGCTCAGTGAAAGGCCCTGCCATTCTGCCTGCTTGAATTTCTTTATTAATTTTATCTAAAACAATTGCCGGATTAACTTCAGCGGACTTTTTGAAGCACAGTACCTAGAAGGGTGATGATTGTTACATATCAGGCAAGAATGTTGATATTTGCATGCTGTGTTGTAACATTGCCTGTAATTATAATCAAAACATTTGGTGGAATTTTGTTTTCCTACATTATTCACGACAGCGAGTGACGGGCCCATAGACAAAAGCCACAACTCATTGTCAATTTTACCAAATGAAAAGCTCAATGGGTCAAATGAGAGGCGCATTCTAAATTGCTGGTCATATTCGAGCCAGCCAAGTCCAGCAAATTTCTTAGCTGCCAGCCTTATATCTCGCCCGTATTTCAGCAACTCTTGGGTTTTATTAGGGTGAGCGGTTAAGAATAAAGAGCTATATACAAAAAAGGCGTCGGTCCATTGTTCAATGTTTGATATTTTGGACGTATCTGGTTTGGCTCTAAGCGCAATTTCGCCGTTCGGGCCTATTGATAATTGTTTTACATCATCTAGAGCGCTTATGGGTTTATCTTGGTCTAATAATTGAGCAAAATCGACATAGCTACCAGAAAATAATCTTAGATTTAATGGAAGCCGACACTGAGTCTCCCAAATGGCTGTGTATGCTTGGCGACATATACATGGTTGCATCCTGCTCTAAAGGTACATTAACTATGGGGGTTATACCTTGCTCACAATGTGCCTGATTCACCAAGGGCGTAGTAAACTCCGGGCTCTGGCTTTGGGCGGCCTGCACGTCCGAATACCTCATGGGTAGCGCGTCGCTGTATGATGTGGCACTAAATGTCGCGGCGCTTGTCGGTACTCCTGACGGCTGAGCCACGTGGCTGGCAGGCGGTGCGTTCATGGTGTTCACCTGTGTGCACGTGGACTGTGTCCCTGTTACCGGCGTGGCCGTCTCGAACCTGGCGCGCTTGGCCGTCCGCAGCTCGTGTATGATATCGCGAAGATCCGTCTCAGACATGTCAATAAATCGAAAAGAAGAGTAAACAAGGAAATGACAGCATGATTAACCATTAGCGAGTAAATCTATTTTAACCACAGCTTATATCACTTACAGTTCTTATAGTTAATATTTACTTTATGACAAGGCCGGAGCCACTAAATCACTATTGCATAATAAATATACTTGTCCCACACAGTTATAAATTTTAATTTCCCCTGAGCTGAAAAGATGCATATTGAAGTCAAGTATTGAAAACAAAAACCCGAATGACAGAACGCGTCCTCTCAGCTCAGATAATTAAGCGGGAGCTATCATTACCATACAGCTTTACAGTAACAAACCAAGGTATAGTTACGTAGTATGCCGGTGACCACGTGCGCTCTGTCAAAAACAGCTGAGCAAATATCGATCATGACTAGACATATGAAAACCAATAATAATGTGAAGCCGATAAATATTACATATCACTTATAAAATTAATTTTGACGAAGCAATATAATTAATATCAAATAGTTGTAATATAATTATTTTTTTATTTTTTTTTTAAAATGACGATGAAATTAATTCCATAACTTTTAACACACCTTGTACTGACGATGGCTTGATTCGAAAGAAAGCTTTACCACAAAGGATTATTACTTGTAAAGCGAGAATTTACTTGACCAATAGAAATTTAGAAGAGCGATAAACAACTCATGCGAATTGACCCTACGTTGACCCTTCGGTTAATAACAACTAACATTTCACTTGTTGATAACCTCGGTTACTCGACATGAGTAACCGGAATTGAAGATGTAATCAATTGTCATTGAAAGCTTTGTGATAGAGTTATCCTTCTATACAACACTATATATAGCATGTTTGTTCCTTTTGTTTCCATGTTATTGTTTTCATGAACGCTACTCTTTCAAATATTTAATTTGCAAAGTTTAAGAAATAAAACTATTACTCTCATTTGTTGCCTCTTGTAATCAAAATATATTACACTTAATTTGTGTTAAAGATATCAAATATGATTTCGATGTTGTTATATCTACTACAGTTCTTCTTAGAATTGTCCAATAGGTATAGGGTACAACAAAAATATCATTTATCTAAGTTTTATTACTATGAAAATCTAATTTTGATTAAATATATTCATACAATTTATTTTGTTATTGTCTTAAATAAGTCAACCGTCAGTTCTCACTTTCGTTTTATTTAAGGAATGAATTGCGGGCTTAATGTCATTTTCGGTGTATGAACGCAATGGGCTGGTCAAAGTGTGTGGAGTCCACGCGTACTTTGACCAGCCCAATTGCGTTCATATCCCCGATAATGACATCAAGCCCGTAATTCATTACTTATATTTACACCAATAGTTCATTATTTCATTCAATAATTGTTAAATTATACTAAATTCCATTTAAAAAAACTTTCAGTAACCCTTGTCTACCCATTCTGTAAATAGAACGACCCGACTGTAACCGGAAGCATTTTTTACAAATGACGTCACAATATCGAGGGAAATGATCAACCACTTGAAAACACTTTTAAACGTTAAATACAAACAGTTATGACAAATACATTTAAAATTTAAAAAAATAACACTTTCTAAAATGTTGATTTATATTTTACGGGACCTTCTGACACAATACAAACAATAACAAGATTAATAACTTTCATGTATAATGTTTTGCGATGAATTGCGAACCGAACATATTCGAAGATGTTGCGTTCATCGATTGATGAAGGCAATGGCCGGAAGGCAGTTCATTTAAGGAATGGAAGTTGAGACGTAAATATTTAGATTTAAATGTTCAAAGGGTATCGTTCATTTGCTGAAGTATCTCTTTGCTTTCGCCTTGTTCCAGAAGGTGTATTCGAAGTACCGTCATATTCATCGCCTCAAAAATAGTACATGTAAAGTATTCTGATGTTGTTTTAGGTGGTGTGTTTAATGATATTTGGATATATTTATTGTAAAACGACAACGATTTAAATATATAGAGGGTTTTCTTGGACCCCATGAACTAAGCTTATCCGAATAATCGCGAATCAATTTGTATGAAAGAAAATCGTTGCACGATCAATTCAGTTCAGTAACTATTTCGTTCCAAAACGGCCTACTTTTTATATTGTTGTAAAATAGTATTGGCAATCATACTAATGTATGACTCTTTCAATTATTAAAGTCTTACTTGAATATGTTTGCTTATACATATTTTATAATAGGCTATTGTGTCAATTTAGATCCATAGTACTTTTATGTCCATGTGTATGTGTCCATATCACATTTCTGTTTCATCAACTCCATTGGTTTTGCAGCTTATCAATGACGTTGGTGGCACTTCTTTCTGTGATTGTTTATTTATCTATTGATCAAGGCATAACGTTCACATGTAAATATTTTTAAACAGCATAACATAATTGTGAGATTTTTATGTTTTGTTGTAATTGATATAAATTCAACTTGGAACGTTCATTTCATAACACTTACATGCCAGGCGTTTGTCATATTTTGCATTTACAGTTGCTGAAATGCTCATTCAATGTCCTTATATTCCAACATGCGTTTTTTTTTTATCTACAAATAGTGCGATCGATTTCCGTGGGCAGTGAATATTTTAAAGGACATACAACTACTAGTATAAAATAAAATTGTCTATTTATTTCTAACACAAAAAAATAAACCATGTATTCAATATCACTGAAATGTAGGTAGATATGAACGAAGGCCGAGTGTGTCATTGGGCCGAAATGAAAAGGACCAGGATAAAATAGTTGCTTGCCGAAATAACCCGAATTCTACCCCCATCTTTATTATTGATTTTAAGACAAATAACATACCACTAATAATTGAATATGGCTGTGTGGGCTGCAGTCAACTGTACATATAGACCATTATGTCGCTTGACCAATATGGATCACTTACTGTGATGTGGCTCACATATAATTTCACAATTTTAGCATGTTGGTATTTCATAACAAAAGTGACAATAAAAAAGTTTAAAGTACATTTTCACAGAGGTCGTCTTTAATGAAAACACTTAACAGCATGCGGTTGATAACGCAATTAATTATAACTTCATACTAAGTTTCTATTCATACAATATCTATCTAAAACTCAACCCAAAAAAATGAACATTATCTTTCGCGCACCGCTTCATAAAAAGTACATAGTTTCACAATATACGCAGCACCGCTCAGGAAAATCAGCCCTTTGATATATTCCCTGTCAGATCATGCGTTCATTTAGTAATGATTTGCGGCCGTTCAATAACTCTATGGTTCAACACTGCATCACTACTACTTAAAAGCTAATGAACATTTTTAGTCAGTCTTCCTTTCGTGTGGGTGATATTTTTCTCTGTATAATGTACGGTCAGGTTATCTACCAGTCATTATCATCCCTTTCTGTTCTAATTATCGCTATGTTATTGAATATTTTATTTCGTCGACATTATCATTCCAGTTGGAGTTATTCTTTATTTTCAGAAAAAAACAACATCGGCCTCTCTGGATTAGGTTTGCTGTTTATACACATTCCAGTTTTGTCTACAAGTACAGGTACGATGACTCGGTGTGTAATGTCTACGCCAGTACATATTGAAACAGCCAATATGGCAGACTGTTGACAGGAAAGGTCATATTCATAACATTTGCATGTGATCAGATGTACAAGCAAATGATTTTTGTTGAGTTTGTTTATGAGAACCGCGTTAACTAATGAACTCACTATGATATGATTGCATTAAATATTCATATAATAGTATTGAAAACTGCTTCCATCGTGTGCGCAAGCTTGAGTTCGACTCAGATAACATATGCATGTGCAGGGCGCACAGAACAGTGCAGCTAACAAGGGATTCAGCTAGGCTCATCAATTTTATTGTTTTTTGTGACATAAAATCAACCACGAGTCACGTATTGAAACTAAAAGGATCGCCAATTACAATTGACAGGGATTTACCAAAAGCAATCAGAGAAGCTCGGAGGAGACTGCGTCCATTTTTCTTAAAACCAAATCGAGTAACCCTACTGCAAATATTATAAATATCTTCCATGGCCGAGGGTGTAAGATAGGTCCATCCGACCCGAGCGTAAGGTTTTTGCGGAAACGAGGTTTACCGAGGAACTTAACTCTGGAACTATTTTATGCGTAGTAAAAATAAATGCGTTTGGATATGTTCGTAGTTGTCATGGATATGTGCGCAGAGATTTAGATTATGTTAATAGTTAAATCGGTCTTTAAATAGTTCTGCGGATAGTGCAGCATTATTTCTTGAATGGTGCGTGAAAAGTTTTTATGATGCCATTTGAAGCGAGAAATAATTCATTAGCATTCTAAATAATAAAATTATTGTCACAAGACATGGCATCCAAAATGCTACAGACGACAGTCTTCAACAAGGAAGGTAATTGTGTTATGACAATAAAAAAGGCGTTCCATACGGGTACTTGTTTTATCTTTGCCCATGGGCAAGATAAGAATTTCTTGCATGGTTAAATTTTTGGATCTACTTATCCCAGGTGGGAGAAACAGATCGTCTACCCAGCAAAATTAGTACGAGATCGTCAGGTAATACGTGATAAGCTGCCAGACAGATTTTCAGTTCTGGACAAAAGCATATTGTACGATGCCAAACAACTTGACGCTTTGGGCATTCCCATGTCTAAGGCGGGTCCTCAAGCACATGGTTTGTCTGATTTACCTGCGAAACACATTGATAACGCTGGCAGCAGTCAAGCTGTTAAAGATAACAACAGTCACAAATTCAATTCAGTACCATTTTCAGTACCCAACAGTTTCAACATCGTCAATAGCGCACCGCCCTCAAAAGATATTGTATCCGTGGCTTCACTCTCCGGATCTCTTCACAACAGAACAACGCTATTTTTACAGTTAATATTTATCAAGTATTGGTTTGAAATAATTGAATCTTAAGATCATAATATCTGAACATTGTATATAAAATACATGACAAAGAAATATTTCAAAATAAGAAATATTTGGCCAGGCTATTACGTGACATGTTATCATCTTCAGGGTTTTATGATATCTGGTTGTTCATGGTTTTGGAAATAAACAAGTGTTTTCAAACTTATCAAAGCAAATTGATAAAGGAAGTTTTATATAAAAAGGTAGTGCCCAATTTCTACAACAGCTTTATGTTATCGTGAAATTAGCATCAGTTTTGATTTCAAAACATCTTTAAATTAAGTTAACATTCCAAAGCATATAATGTAATGAAGTAGATTACGTATATCGTTACATCATCCTGCAACTGAAACCGGTAGATGGCATAAACAAATTAGTTTTCCATACAGTGAATATCTGACAAAAAAGACAGACCAAATAAGACGAAGTGTACCATTGTGTACCATTGTGTGACTGCACCGTATTTGATGATTTAAGGAAAAGTATGCGTTGATAAATATTATTGGTAGAGACCTTGTAAGTTTATTGATATAATGACTAGCGAAATTGTAGTACGGAGACTGTCAAATTTTGCTTAAAAAACCTTTCTACGGAGAATGTGATGCTGCATATATTATATAACATTGAATAAATGTTTAAGTTTGTAAAGCAAGAATGATTTCCATTATGAAGCACATAAGGTATTAGGTAGTCCGTAGTTAACTTATTAATACACTTCAATTAATAAACTAAACTTTCTGTTATACTGATAATGCAAACCATTGTTATTCCTCAGCTCTAAATGTTAACACTTTGCTTTGGACGTTTAAAACCTTAATTCGGATAAAACATTTTACCTTTTTCAAATATATGTATGAATGTTGCATTGTATATATTTGCAAATTTTGTGATTTTTATGGCTTATAGGGTTTGAAATCAATCCTATTATACATTTACCCGTATACATACAGGTGTATGAGATTGCTATCACCTTGAGCGACTTTCCAAATTATGTTGCTATAGATTATTCACGCATCTTTAATCTTGAGGTGTGAAATTGAAGGAATAACTGTTTATCAGTGCTCCTTGGCAAACGCAGCAACAACCAGTCTACAAGGAGTCTCGAAGGCATCAAACCAATGCAAAAAACGTTGTTAATCAACACTTTGACTGCTTGAATGAACAACTGTTAGCGTTGTCCGTCATTGCTTATGTAATAGGGTTATGCATTTCTCGCAACATCGTTACTGATATGTTAATATTTCTTCTTTACTGACAAATCATGTAAACATTGTAATAAAGGAACATCGATCATTTTAAAGCACCAAAGCATGTGGAAAAAACGTTCTAGGTTTGATTGATAATATAATGAATGACTACGTTATTTTTAATAATCCAGAGGAAACTCCTTCAAACGTGCAGTGATAAACATTACATTTTGTTATACGTATGTATGACGTCTAGTATTTAAAGAAGCCATTCATGGTAACACGAAGCATTGTATTTAATATGAATTATTCAGGTTTGTTTTCTTTATATGCTAAATACCTAGGCCAGTGTGTTTTCATAAATGATTTGTTCCTGTAATGCGATTAAGCCCAGCAACTTTTAAGACAAGATGGTATGCAAAAAGGGAAAAAATCAAGAGCAATGGTAAAATAATGTGTTGCAACGAGCAAAGAGTGTAGATACCATTACGTAGATACTGCACATACTAATGAGTAGTCAAGACTCAGAAATACCAGAAGCTGTGTTAATTATGTTGTTTTATTTTGAGAGGGATATTGGCGGTACCCATTTAGTAGGACAAAAATTGTTCCAATGGTGACAATCTCGAAGATTGAATCATGCATGTGAATACTCGTTGGTGTTATGTTAAAAGATAAATCATACCTGAGTTCTCATTTCACTTTCTCCTTATTTGTTGTGAATTTGTTTTGCTATGGGCAAATAAAATATTATTAAAGCAAAAAAATACACTTTCTTACACTTATTGAAAACCCATTCCGTATGCTACTATTGGTCATGTTCAAAGCATTTATAATCAGCCCCAAAGTGCATTTACATGAAACGAACATTCTGAAGATGTACCTATCATACTAATAAGTATTTTAGATGGCGAATTTGGAGAAATTTACCTCAGAAAATCGATTGTCAATTTTATTTTGGGTAAAATATATCGTAGTAATTTATATTGACCACATATGTAAATATCAAAATATCCACCATACATGCAGTCGTCTTTTTACAATTGTTGTATCTGTTTTATGTCCACTTTCGCTTGTAACGCTGCCTTAAACGTATTAAAAGTAGAAAAGATAAACATTGGATTTTCATAAAGGTAAGCTCTGGTGACTACAACATTTATTAATGAAGATATTTACATGCATGTTTGGTCTGTCTGTCTGTCTATACGTTGTGTGTTTCTTGTCTTTGTTTCTTGTCCTTAACATGGTATTTATTAAATGTTTGGTTATTGATATTTTAACACGCTGAATATGAAGGGAAAACACGTCAAGACCCCTACGCTGGCGGACGCAGGCAGATTCATAAACGATTGACGTGTAGTATGTCTTTTGTGTTCTTTGTATTTGGCGTGTACCCTATGCCATAAAACGGGGTTTATGTTTAAACTTTTGGCTACAGAGCTTGTTTCTATAGTTTTTAATTTTTATATAAATACTATGATGTGTATGTGTTTCTAAACTACTTATCAAGAAAACGTAGATGGTCAGATTATGGTTGTAAATATGAATTGTATGACTGAGAGTTCTAAATATATATGCAAAAAGCTACAGAAACATGCTCAGTAGCAAAAAGTTTAAACATAATTCCGGTTTAGTGGCAATGGGCAACGCCAAAGACATAGCACACAAATTCACAAACAAGAAACATAGAACAGCACACAACTCTGCAAACAGCACAGTGCATAAATACTATATATATATATATATTTATATATATATATAATTGGTATGTTTATCAAGAATTGTTAGGTACCGCCTTGGAACGGTCAGTAAAATTTACTAACACCGTGTTTAGTATGTTTTAAAGAAGGAAGGGGCCAAATAAGTAAAGACTTAAACAAATCCGATTCAGAATGCTTTTTCACGCGAGTCGCATTCTTATAAAACATATACAGTTCCATAGATAAGTGCCGAAACATTTTATGTAAAGTATCACCGATATCACTTCGCTTATATAAGTTGTAATTCACCATTGTTCTATAAGTATCGGCTAGTGCACATTCAAAAATATTCAAAATGTTCCTGTAGATGAAAATACCAGTAACCAGGAGGGTTCGAAAATATGTATGCAGAATAGACTCCAAGTTGCAATATATAGCAGCGAGATATGAAAATAACCGTGAAAATGACACGTTTTACAATTTTAATTGAACTGGCATGGCATGGTTTATTTTATGGAAATGTATACGATGCAATGCAAGACACCGTTGTGTACGTGATTAAATGGAGATCATCATTGACTGCGTATTAACACTTGTTTAACTTTTTTTCTAACATTCGTACTTTTTCTTTTCTTTTCCACATAGTCCTACCTTAACCAGAACCACCATATCACTGGAATCTTTGAACACGCATTTCCCCAAAACTAGTGACGAGTTACATAATGATTGCAAAGTGTGTGATCCTAATTCGTTGAAATGTTCCAGTTAGCGTTCGGCTCATTAAGCTCGTTATCAACATGAACGTCCGAAGTCATGATGGCACATGTGACAGACATTAATCACAGCTCTATGCAGCCCAACAAGAAGACTATGATTAAGTTCCTGCTTAGAAGGTCTACAAAAATGTTGATTAGTTTTCTATTGAGTTTCGGTTGACTGAGAAAATACATTTGAGAGAAGTGGTTCCAAGAGGTTGCTTATTAAACTTTATAAAGAATAATGAGGCGTACTGAAATGGTTTGAAGTCCTTGATTTAGGGGTTGTCAAAGAGAGAATGATAGGGCAAACCCTTTTACAAGTCATTCATATCATGATATGTGACAGCAAAGTTATTTATTAATAATTATTGCATATTGTCCTGTCAGATGATGAAGTATTGGTGTGATGAGGGAGTGTGCATAAATGTGATCTTTCCAGCGAAGTGTAAGGCACAGAGTAGGTGGTTTCATTCACTGGAAGTTCGTCTTGCTATTAGAAAGAACATGATTTTGGTAGGATTTTTCGCAAGGGTTTACATCTGTTCATATTTGGAAAATGTACTGATGGGTAAACGTTAAAAGGGCATTGAAAACATCAAGATCATCCAATGTAAGTTGAGAGGTCTGGACAACGAAATCAATATATGCACAATTGTAATTTTATTATGTCAATAACGGTGAGACCAATTGCAATTTTGCCGAATGATAGTTCATGAACATTATCTCCAAATTCAATAATGCAAATTTTGAATCACAATAACGACCGTTTAGTATAAGGATTGGTAGAGGTCCAGACTTTTATAGTATAAATAGGCAAAGGATGCTCTTTTCCAAAAGCACAATCGAATGTAATAAAGTTACATTTATCAATAGTATACACATTATTACAAATCTGCAGACCAATTTTACATATCACTGAAGCTAACCTAGTGAACTGCTGAATAGTAAGGGAAATAAACAGTCTGCAGTACAGAGTAGACTTGACGTTCATATGTAGGATAGATAAGATATATATGAGTTGCAAGGGGTTCTTACGTCATTGTCCATAAAGTTTCTTTAACGATAAAAAATATCAGTTGAGGACGAGTTTACTTATTTGAATTAAGATGAAAAGTTTCTTTGTAGATGAAAAGCAAATGGCTTCTGAATTACTTCATGCTGTATGAACGCAGTTTGAGTACGTTTAACAAATTTCCCAAGAACGGCTAACACGACTTACCAGTTTGCAAGTTTGCCCTCTTGTATTCATTAAGCACGGACAAACAAGAACGCGACTAATCCTTGGTAAATTTTAGTAAATGTTAAACACTTTATTTTCTCCCATTTATTTCTGTTTTGACAACAACATTATTGTATGAAGAATGCAAAATTGCCAATGGTCTGTTGTCACAAGGAAGCGCCAGTAGAGCCCCACATATGCACAAAAGCTCTTGGCAATTGATTAAATAACTTTCGAACGAAGTAACTACTGTTATTACTGATGAGTTTGTATATGCTTATAGCACACACTTGATGTTGGAAATGAAGTTTCATATAGAGATATTAACCATAAAACAACATCAATAAAACGTCAACTTTGCGCAGAAAGAGGTTCGAAGTCTTTAAAAGATTACTGGAAAACTTTTGTTGGGCATAAAATTGTCTAACGGATTTTCATTTGATTGCAATCATTTATATATTGGTGTTTAATGGAGATTGGCTCTGTAAAGCAGAGTTGACAAAAAAATGGTTCATCGGATTTCAAGTACCATGACAAAACATGCTCTCCTTTGGGACAAAACATCCGGCATTGAACGCATACATGCTTCTCCTGCATCTCGTTGACAATCATTAACGCAAAAATAAATTTCAAAACGTTAAGTTTCATTATTTCAAATATTCTGACACGCACGTTAAGAAATTAGTAAAGATTTCTCATGGGAAAAGCCCAACAAACAAATTTTAATTACGCGAAGGTGTGATTTACGGAGATAATCACAGACAATTTCAAAAAAACGTCCAATGTGACCCACACTTGTTAGTAGGGTGTTCGCAATGTATCCATTTTTGAAGATATCTTAAGATTCAAATTTAGTTTAAAGGCAAAAGAGCATACGTCTATATCAATGAATTTTTAGACCACAAAAGGTCGCTCCTTACTAGCACCATGGTGAAAAAAATGCATCATCGACTACTCTATTCCATTTCGGGTATGTTTCATATAATATTAATAAATCGGGCTGTGGTTGCTTTATAATGCTTGAACACTGAACACATGTCTAGTCGGGGTAACTAGTTTCGTTAGTGATCATCGATCAGCTTGGCTGTCCATGATACGACTTTGCAAAAGAACATTTTATTATGAATTACGTTAAGAAGACTCATTTAATTGGGAGTGGAAGGGGCGTTGATAGTGGTTCACTAATCGCTTTTATGTTTATAAAGCCTTAATAAAATCAGAAAGATTTTGACCACTGATAGTTTCTCGATTTACTGTATTTCGAAAGTAATGCGAGAAACAATAACCAAGTACTATTTAGTCCAGAACAATTACAATTTAGTTTAGAACCAATGATGTCCTTTGCAGAACAAGAAAGAGTTGACTCGTTTTCATTTCACAAACACGTCTGTCACTGAAATCAGATGTGTCCAGTATGTAACGGAAATTACGGTAAAGGCAGTCTGGAAAACCGAGAAAAACCCCTCAAGATAAGTCACTCTGACGCTGAATTAAATACCATACACCATCAGATGACAAACTGGTCCAAGACCTGAGATCAACAACTTATAAATTGGGTTTTAGGAGTTTTGAAGTAACGTCTTTCATCGAAATGGCTGTTTCGTACCATTGTGTTTCCCAATGTCTTTGAATGTACATATTCTTTGCCTTTTACACTTTCCAGAAAATGTAAATCAGATCACTCTGAAAATAAGGTAAATAGGAACGGAAGAAATTAGTCCCTAAATACAATAATCATATTTTACATTGACAAATATGGACAAACAGCTGTTGGATTTGACATTACAGCAATATCAATTAAATTGTCATTTTTATATGAAATTGTTTTTATAATGCATTTGAAAAAAAAAACGACGAATTGCAATACAGTAATGAAAGTTAAATAACGGTTCCGTAGTTCATTTTGGGCGACAAAACTTTAACCTTGAACAGGAATCGAGGCCTTACCAAGTCTCAACATTACACAAACGTCACAGCAGATAACATAACTACTAAAATAAGACTTTCATTAAATGATCGGATAACCGCCATGGAACAAATTAGAGCATACCTGCAATTGCCTTGAAGAGCACAGGTGCTCCAGTAATTTCGAAAGTTTACCATGTTTATAATTATTAAAAGATTTTCGAGGAAGTTACCATCTTACTTTTATCGTTTTCTAACAAGGAATTTAGTTTACTCCACTTGACTATAACTATCAGAGTAAAATACCTTCCTCAAGCTACCTAGTTCATGTACATAAAATGTCGACACATGAAAGATGGATTTGTTATATTTATTGTAGAACATTCCTCAAAGTTTGAGATGAAAAGTACACATTGCGGATACATTGTAAACACTTAATATACAAATGTTTACAGCTTACAGTGTGTTCTATAGATGCTCTCCTATGCGAGTAACGTTACTCCGAGCAGCGCGAAGGGGTAAAACAAAACACAGAGGTACAAAAACATGATCCATTTATAAACGGGCAAAAGGGACTTGAGATTTAATCAAATTTTAAGCATTTCATTAACCATACAGCGCTTGGTGAGTCACTTAATTTTGAATTACTGATTGACTGACATCGTATCTTACTTATTGATTCGAGCCTACTATAATGGAACGCCCGTTGCGGATAGTAATTCGCCAGAATGAGCGATGGAGGATTACGTAAATCGTTGTTCGGGTTTCAAGTTTAACGCTGTTTTTTGTTCTCAAGCATCCATAAATGAGCATCATGAATTTGATTAATTTCCTCTTTTTTCGGAGGCGTGCTGTGGCACCTCCTAGTGCATCCACCAAACATGATAGTATATGTTGTCCCAAAGTACATATTTCTTTCCCAATTTACGAAAGCACAGGCGGTGGAAAGAAACACTGTTGAAGAGCATGTGTATGGTGATTTGTTATGTATATACGTGTTTTATTCCACTTCGCACCTTAGCTCTTCAATACTGACATGTGTATAGCGTCACTGAATGCTTTGTTCTTGGTGTGAGAGGCAGATTACGTACGCAGTCCGGACGTCACATGTGTGTTTCAGAAAAGGAATAATTAAAGTTCCAATCGCAACATCTGATCCTGAAACCCGACTACCAAAATGCGACTACCTCGACACTCGGCATCCAAAAAAATCGATTATTGTCGCCTGTAATAGCCTACGAACTCATTATTTCGTGAAACTTGATCCCATGGAAGTTTCATGAATAGCATATAACTAATTCGAACTTCTGATAACGGCTGTCCATTGCTAGAATCATTTTACTGCATTATACGCATTTGTGTTTTTGTCCGGATCTAAAACTCCGGTCCAAGGGTACGGGTGATAACTGTGTTTAAAAATATTAAACGGCTTTAGAGAAATTTGTATCATGTTTTTCCGTGTGTATCGTGTCAAGTAGTGTATCTATGATGCTGATCTCTGCCTGTGAGAAAAGCCGAAGTCGAGGACAAATCACGAAAAATAATACTGTCAGGCTTTGCAAGACGGAAACAAGACAAAATGCATATTCGCCTTCCTGTAGACATGCACAAACGACTGCATGTACATAATTGATACACAATGTTTTAACAGTTTCCCTCCCTTCAAAGAAATGTATACGAAAGCAATAACATTCTGGAAATACTACTTTTTCTATTCGAAAATGTAGCAGCATGATTTGTATATATACAGTTTTTCGCATTGAATGAAGGAAGGCGAAAATTATTGACTTTTTTTAGATCAGCGTGAAATTCTTTAAATAACTTCAACTCGCAAGTGGCCCAAAGACGATTCCTGTAAAATTGAATTGAGATAGATCAAGCGGATTAGATGAGTAATTACGGACAATGGGCGAACTTTGGATGGATGGACGACCGACGGACGATGGACATTCGGCGATCATAATAGGTTACCACGAGCCTTTCGTTCACAATTCATTGAATGAATCGTTTTGTATACAAAGGGAGATAAATGGTGAAACCAGGCAATCTTGGTTGTTTTAGAGTTATCTTTTTCATGAATTTGTCTACAAGAATGAAACAAACATTTTTGGCAAATCAGCTTAAATTATCACCGACTCTAGGCTGTTTAAACATGTGTCATTTTTTTACTTTTGGTTCTTTGTGAGATGTTTCTCTTCATTCGTCATCAATTGTAACATAAAGCCATAACAAATGAATATACACTGCTTAAAAATGTCTCTAAATCTGTCGAACTGCCATTAAATGAAAAAGAGGCACTAAACAATTACAAGGGTTACACAAGTAACGGGTAAGGTATTGCAACAATGACGTACCAGTAACCAAGGCAAAGGGAGCAGTTACAACGTCAACGGAAGGCGTAACAACGGCGACAGCAGGGGCAACAATGATCACGACAGCAGTAGCGAAGGCGAAGGGTGACGGGAGGGATCATCATCATCACCATCACCACCACCACCACCACAACCACCATTATTCTTCTAATGATATTATTAATATTATTATTTACAATAAAAATATAGTCTAAATTATAACGAAATTGAAAAGAGTGAAATTCAAAACAAATCGATAACCCTCAAAGCAACTACGATTAACTTAAAAGTTAAACCATCTCATTAAAAGTAGCATTTCAAAAAAGCTACATGGAAATGGATGTGGCATCATTGTTAAAGTAACCTCTCGGCCCGGAGCAATAGTTCACTGGTTCTACCCGACCTCGGCCAACATTTAGTTGACAGGCCAGAGTATATTATTTTATACGAATGTTTATTAAAACTATATAAATTTACAGCTACCGAATATTTCACTTATTTGGAATCTTGATCAATAATTATTCAAAAATTAAACATAACGTTTGATCGCATTTTTCTTGTACCTAGCAGGAGGGCAAGCTTGCAGATTTGCTCGAATGCGATCCATCCTTCATATAAACAGCATAAAACATGTAAAAAGAGCGCAATCCCTAAAGGTCTAGTTTTAAGCCTTATTTTCTTGGAGAATATACCAACTCAACGGCAGTTGATGCACGTCTGCTCCAAAAACAATGACTTGAACGAACCACCGACGACTACTAGATGTGCGAAACGAATGTCTTGCGTATACTGTAACCAGGAGTTCACGTTTGGCCCAGTACAAAGTTAACAGCTACAACGCTATGTGTTCTTGGTGCTGGTCCTTCCTCACCAAGAAGACCTGCTGTGCTTACGACACCTGTCTACAAGAATTTCTGCCATGGTGCTTGGCGGACTTAACATACAGTGAATGCGATGGATCATAAATGCCCTGGAATGGCATTATGCGACTTGCCGTTCCGAAAGTATTGCGATTTGGTCTCGTTGAGGAATTGAGGGGTGTCTAGCCCCTTTTAAAACCTTTATCGCTCAAAGATGATACCTGTACAATTTGGTTGAAATAGGCGATGTATGTTAGAAAAGTAATTGCGGACAATGAACGCACACTGACGGACGAACTACCGTGAATGGACAATGGGCGATCATAATGCACCAGTTAATTGTAACCAGCCCCCCCCCCCTCCCAGGTCCGGGGGTATACCGGGGATAGCCGGGGAAATGGGCAGTGTTTTTACCATCCAGGTGGCCCCGCAGTGCCGGGTGAATGCGGTGGTTTTGTCTTCACGCCAAATATAGCGGGAAATTGGCGTTATCTAGAGTCTCTGGGGTGCGGGGGCATTTGGCGGGGATTTTACCAGAAGTTCGTCCGCGCAGGGCGGAGATTTTGCCCGGGCTTGGCTGGACCGAAAGTCAAAGTCCCCGCTATTCCCCGGGCCTGGGGGCGTGGTTACAATTGACTGGTGCATAATAGTTACCACGAGCACTTCCTTCGCATGACATGAATGGATTTTTTTCGTATACACAGGGAGATAAATGGTGACACCAGGCAATCTTGGTTGTAATAGAGTTGTCTTTTTTTATAATCATGTATCAATTATAAAATAAACAGTTCTGGTAAAACAGTTATAATTAGCACAACCAATGTCATATGTTAGTAATTAATATGTTTTTACTTTCTTGTAAAGTTCATTGTGGCATTTTATAAAAAATTCTACATAATCAATTGTAGCTTAAAACCATAATATTTGAATAAATATCTCTAAATCTCTCACGCTATGGGGTCAAGCAGGGTCGTATGAGGTTGGGGTATAGAGGAATGCGGGTCTAAGTTCACAGACAGACTGTAACGGTTGTTAGAGGTACCCTGGTTCTTGGGCATGTATATTTCAGAACATGATTTAATTTTCATCTCATCAGTTTTCAAAAAAGAATATACTGTAGATTCAGAGGAAATTCATGATTTTTATTCCTGCTTTAGTTCTCAGTACAAGATCTTAACTTCAATGATCCATTATCCGTTCCCTGGATGTCTTTTTTTTACAAATTGTATGACATTTAAAATCTTGGAGCGCAGTCAAACTTGTGATGTAGGTGAAATCGTCAATAAATGTATTTCTTTTTCGTATGCTCAGCAGAAGGGCAAGCTTGACCTTCCGTGAACCAAGTCCTTTGCTTGCGTTCCCTCCTGCGTTTATATGTACAGCATGGAAACACAAACACATGAGATCAATCCATAAAGACCTTGTTTAAACCTTATTAAGTGGCATGAGTGACACTGACCATGAAAATATATTTATTTTTACATCATATGGGCTGTTCAGTACAGCATGAAACATTTTACGGTTCAATCAGAAGTGCAACTTATTTCTAAGGTCAAAATGCATGGCCTCTAAACGCCAGCTCCACCACTTAACGGTGATGCAAAGAAAATGAGCTGTCGACACATCCGTGGTGTAGCTGTGCCCTATGTTTACATGAACACACGTGAGTATGGTTTACATTTTATTTGATTATTTTATAGTAATATAGTGAATTCACTATAGTGAATATGGCTTTATTTTATAAATTAATTCACCAGTCAATCGTAAAGGTCCGGGGATAGCCGAAGAATTGGGCCGTGTTTTTACCCTTCAGGTGGCCCCGCAGTGCCGGGTGAATGCGGTGGTTTTGTCTACGCGCAAAATATAGCGGGGAATGGGCCTAACCTAAGGTCCCTTGGGTGCAGGGGCATTTGGTGGGGATTTTACCATCAGTTCATCCCCGCAGGACGGGAATTTTAGCCAGGGTTGGCTGGACCAAGTCAAAGTCCCCGCTATTGCCCGGACCTTGGGGGCCGTGGTTACAATTGACTGGTGCATAACTGGTTATAGGATGAGTTTCTAATACAGTATGCAATCTGGGCATTCATTATTTTACATGTAATTCTACACACTATCAAAGTTTGCTTGAACACTATTGTAGTTACACGAGCTAACTTGGTGGTAAGCAAGGAAGTCGACCGTAAGATATCGCCGCTTCAGCACGAGAATGCTTCACTCAATGATAGAATCGTGCAACTTGAGCGTCGGATTGACATTCTAGAAAAACAGGACGATACCAACAATCAGTACATCAGACGAAATTGTTTACAGGTCTCTGGCATCAAAGAGGAACAAGGAGAGTCTATCGATGCAAAAGTCAAGTGTCTGTCAACCAAGATCAAAGTCGACATTGATCTTCACGACATTGACAACATGCACCGTCTTCGCAAACCAAAATCATCCCCTGAGAGGTCCTTCTCTGGACAGTCGACTAGTTCCAACAAGCAGCTTATCTCACGTCTAAGAGACATCATCATCAAGTTCCGAGGTAGGCAAGTCGTCTTCTGAAACACTCAAGGACCTTTGAGCATGTATTCGTCAACGAGGAACTTACCAAAACACGTGGTGAAGTATATACCCACGCAAGACGTCTTGTGAAGAACAATCGGGTCCAGTCTGCCTGGACATCCGGTGGCCTGGTTAAGGATAACTCCAACAAAGTGCATAGGGGCGAGTCGATGGGCGAATTATCAAAATTGAAATAGTAAGACGTAACTTTCTTTACATATAATTGTTATATGCTTCGATTCCCAAGTGTTTATACGGATATACTATTTACACCAGAACCGATAGCATACTTGTGTTTATATTGACTATAATTTACCCACTGTTTGACGTGGTGGTGTCGCAATTTATGTCCGAGATGATCTACATGCAATTCAACGAAATGATATTCAAGTTAATGGTGTCGAGGCGGTTTGTGTTGAAATACATGTATGCCAGCGCAAATTACTTGTTGGTGGAATCTATCGACCTCCTAATTCAAACAACACACAGTGGCTTAGCATGGAACATTCACTCGACCAAGCATTCAACCAGCATGTTGACAACATACCTGTAGCAAACGATTTTAACATCAACATCAGCTTAAATCCGTCAAATAAAAAGTGTAGATTGATAGATTCCTTAAATTCAGAACAGCTCATTAACTCATCAATTCACATCACCGAGTTCACTTTTTGACCCCATGTTCATTAAACACTACAATCAAGTTCTTTCAAGTTTCGTTGCAAATCCTTTTGTTCCAAATATTGTCCAGTTTCACTCTCCGAATGTTGCTGTCTTGAAATTCACAAAACCTAAGCAGACTTACTTTCAGCTCCAAATACGGTTATATGATAAAGGCGATTATGTAAAATATAACGATAAACTCAAATCACCGACTAGTCGTTCAACGAAAACAATCAAAACCTAGATGCTACCGCAGACACAATCGCCAACTCAATCTTAAAATCAGCCTCTCAGCGCATTCCAAACAAAAACGTTACTATTCGTTCGGGTGATGTCCCTTGGATAAACAAAGAGGTAAAACAACGAATCAGAGAACGCAACAAATTACACCGAAAAGCTAAGCTGTCAAATAATGCACCGACTTGGAAACAATTCAGAAACTATCGCAACAAAGCAACAAACATAATTCAAAAAAAGGAATACGAACATGAATTAATCAACAAATTTAACTCTGATAACATAACAACTAAATTACGGTTCAAACAAGCTAATCAACTGACTCAAAAACAAGCATATTCACCAATTCCAACTCTTATTGATGGAATAACTAAGGCAGAGTCTAATGAAGAAAAGGCAGACCTTCTAAACTCGTACTTTAGCAGACAACCAACCATAGAAACCTCCTCTGTTTACAGTTGGGAACGTTCCATCCTCTTTCCTCCCAAAAATATTTTTGACAAGTCAGGACGTTCGAGATGCAATTTCCTGTTTTGATCCTAGTAAAGTAAATGGTCCTGACTCGATTACTTCTAAACTTCAAAGAGGGCAAAGACGAACTTGCTCTACATCTCTCGAATTATTTTAACAAAATCTTGGCAAACTCTACTTTCCCTTCCCTTTGGAAGTTGTTTAGCGTCTGCCCCATTTTCAAAAAATCTTATCCATCCAGTCCCTACAACTATAGACCAATATCTCTTCTAATTTGTCTTGGCAAACTCATGGAGCACCCACAAATACCTCTACGATTTCGTCAGCTCGAATAGAATACGTACACCCTTCCAATCTGGTTTCATTAAAGGCGATTCTAGCGTCAACCAGTTAGCTTTCCTTACCAGCGATGTCAGCAAAGCCTTAGATAAAGGGAAAGAGGTACGGACTGTTTATTACGGTGTATCAAAGGCATTCGACCGAGTTTGGCATCATTATGGCCCTATTCATAACCTCATCCAATTTTCGCCAAAAATAGTCTTCAAAAAAGGCAGTCTTTAAACAGGCTAAATAAATATCTTCTTAATATCGACTAAATTCGAAAATGATCTATTTCATTTTTACTCCTATTAAAAGCAAATAAAATTTGTCAATTCTGTTGACCAAACAGCGGCAACACAATCCATTGCCGCTGAAGCCATAAGTTATTTCAATACCTTGGGGCCGGGAACTAGGAGACCGAATGAGACCGGAGAATACGGTGAGAGACCGGGAAATAGTATCACCTTTACTTGTAATCATATTAATCCCCGGTCATTCTCTATAATTTTGAAAACAGAGACCAGATGAGACCGGGCCGGATGAGACCGGGACCGGGAAATAGTATCGCCCCTGTTATTTTTGTAATTATGAACTGAATGAAATATGTTTAAACTAAGGCAAGTCTTTTGTGCTCAACGTTCAAATATATGTGGTTTCGGCAAGCATTCATATTGGTCAATCAAGTACTTTTGTCCGTAGCAATGAAAAATTGAAATCTCCATCAGGTCCCCTGATTTCCACTTATTTCCTGATAATAACTAATAAATTAGTATAGTTTAGCCTTAGCATTTCTTTCTGTCAGTTTTACTTTTACTTCCTTATTACACGCCGTCCTCCATCTTGAATCCTGATTTGCAAAAATATTCTCCCTTTTGTGTAAAACAAAGGTAATTCAGGCGTACTTTTTAATCTAGGAGTAAGTCCTAGTATGTCTTTTGTTGTTACACAAATAGTTGCACCTGTTTTAAAATGCATACGTTTTGTTTTTATAGCACTCTACTGATAATCATTTAGAATTGCTTTTTGTTTGAGTAAAATCTGTCATACACTTCATAATATTGTTCTTTTTAGTATGCTAATTAAATGCATCAAATATACGCAATGGTTTGCAAGAGTGTAAAAAGTTAAGATTTTAAATTGAAATGTGCTTGTTGCAATGAAATTATCTGACTCAAAATTTTATGTCCCAACTTCCTGGTTTAGAAACTGATTCCAGCATTGTGATCTCTACCAAAAATGTTGTGGTTTATCAGGCCTGTAGTGTTTGTGTGCAAGCACAAGCCTCTCAAATAGGTAAGGTGTAAAGGCAAACATGGATTTATGATTTGGGAAATATATTAGCCACAATAATGCACATTCAGGGAGCTTGTTTTACATTTGGATATTCATTTTTTTCCTAAAAGCTACTAGTTCACCGATTCATACCAATGCAAAATATATTCCTTAGCTGTAACTCCACACTATTTAATACTGCATTGTTTAATAAAAGTTACACATCAATTTTTTTTAGCTAATACCTTTCTGATTATGAACCAGTCAGTTGTAACCACGGCCCCCCAGGTCAAGGGAATAGCGGGGCATTTGACTTTCGGTCAAGCCAAGCCCGGGTAAAATCCCCGCCCTGCTGAGACAAACTTATGGTAAAATCCCTGCCAAATGCTCCCTTACCCCAGGAACTCTAGGTAAGGCCCATTCTCCGCTATAATTGGCCCGAAAACAAAACCACCGCATTCACCTGGCACTGCGGGTCACCGGGAAAATAAAAACACAGTCTCTTTCCCCGGCTATCCCAGGTATACCCCTGGACTTTAGGGGGGGGGGGGTTACAATTGACTGATGCATTACACTTAAGTGTTTCATGAAACACTAATTCAGATTGATTTCTGTCAACAAAGCAGCGCTTTTTCAAACTATCCAGCATGTGCGCATTATTCCGCTCATCATACTTAGCGCTGAGATCTGTCATTCTTGGCAAGGAAAATAACGAGTGGGGTATGGGCGCGTAGAGTCACCAAAACAAAAATAGTCAGAGGACTCTGAAGCGGCTGTTTATCCCATTTCATTCTGAGACCCAGTTAGATATGATACCTTGAATATCTGGGCATTTTTCAATAACTGATAAGCCATCTGACTTTATATGACCATTGTGTTGTATAAACACTAATAACTTCTTTATTATTGATACAAGACCCAATAAAGATTACATATTTGGAAAGAAAATAAAAATCTGCACATGTTTATGTAAGTTTTATTAGCAAATGATTTTAAATAAATTATTATTTGCAAGTTAACCAGGTGATGATGAAAAAAAAAAACACCAAAAAATAAATATGCACAAATTGAAAGCAAAAAAATCACACATAATTTTTTTCAAATGTCACATAATCCAATGTATGAAAGTTTCTAAATTAATCTATCTTTAAAATGCAGAAAGAATTATGCAAATATTTTAAATCTGTAAAAAGTTATAACAGTTTATATCATCCCAAGTCCACTTCGGAGCAAATTGGGCGGGTGGATGTTCATCGCTATGTTGGTTGGCATAGCAGTTTGAATCCTCAACCAGTAAGGTCCAGAAGTCTTGCCCCCATAACAGTTTTATTGATAAATGACAGTAGTGCAATAGCCTGGCTTTCTTGGGTCATATTGTTCTTTAGGACCACCATTCTTTGTATTTCCACTTGGAAACCTTGGGGTGATCCTCTTTGTCATTCAATCATTCTAGAACTCCTCAAGATCGTCATAAAAACTCCACCAAATAATGCAAATGTCATAGTTTGTGATTTCTATCGATGTTTTAATATGTCTTCTGTTTGTATCAAACAAATTCACATAAACTTCGTCATTATAACCATCCCAATATCACTATCGTCACTGAGGTCAAAAGTCCCATTCATTTCAACCAAAATTTGCATCAAAATCGCAATAAAAAGCTTAAATTTAACTCGATTTTTGAGTTTTAAAATGATTTCTTCATTAAAATTTTCTGCGCATCTATCTGCGCATAACATCCGGTCATACCGGAAAACGTATAAACCGGAAACAATACAGTCAAAACGAAAGTAAATAAAGTGAAAGTTCAGTACATCAAAAACTACACCTTTTGGTGTATCCCGCATGTAAAGGGTAACTACACCAAAAGGTGTATCCCGAATGAAATGGGTTATATGGACTTGGAAATATGTCAGCCCATAGCTGCAACTCGGCCATGTTACAATGTCTCAGTCACCATGAACTTGACAAATTAAAGAAAGGTTTAGAACTTTTCCTGAAATATATTAATGGCGATAATCACTCATAACAATTGAGTATGAATGGATCACTAGCTATTTGTTGTGGCACTGTATATTTCTTGACTCTTGATCAGATATGAAATCGAAAACCCACACTTGCTCAAGAAGGTTTTAAAATACATGTTTTTTATGCATCAATTTTTTAACTAAATGTTTTAGATGAATGAATGATTCATGTTTTTTTTTATTAAAATCAATTGAAATTTTATTTTGAAGTCAAGGTTTTATTGTTTGGTTTGGGTATGGTGTAGTGCAGGGAATAAACCTGTCCTTTTAAGAAAGCCAATGTAAAAATCCAGCATTCTGAATCTGACCTGTAAAATATTTACAAGGCTTTAAGTCATAATTTTAAATATTTTAAAAAGAAACTCCAAAAGAGTGACCGCCAAGGAACAAGATTGCTTTCTGACTATGGGTTTGCATCTGCAAAACTATAACAACAGTCTGATTCCCACAAGCACAGCTTGGGTCGAACATCCTGTTAAACTCTTGTGTGTACCAATGAAAGAAAATCTCTTTGACAGGACACTTAATATGCATAAATGATGTTGTGCTGTCTGGTAACAAAAGTTCTTTCAGAACCAGAAAAGGAAAAACAAGAACATATTCAAAAGTTTCAGCTCATTCTCTAATACTTTTATATAGACGGAAATGTTCGGAAAATACAGAATTCTGTATGTAATTTTTTTTAACGAAGTGGTTCCCGGCAATCGTGTTCATTAAATATGATTATGAATATACCGAGTTGACACTCTTTTTTACGCTCTGTTTATCATTGCCAATAACAAGAACTCAATTTGTTTTTGCATAAATGTTGTGTCTGAGTTTCACTTGTAGTACAATTTGTTATATTTTATAACCTTTATGTATCTTTAATTTAAAGATGAATAAAAAGAGTAAGATCTAGCTGCTCCATAAGGGGCTTCCATTAAGAATTTGAAACTGGAAGTATAAACTTCCTGTCCATTAATTTTTGAAGTTTTTCACTGAAATGTGGAAGTTTAAGTCTCCCCAAAACGATATCTTTTTCCACTATTTTTCAACTAGTATGCTAAAAGTAAAAAACATATAAATTGCAACCTTAACATACCAAATTCAATGACTTATACTATAATAATTCATTTTACTTAAAGACTGATTGAAAGTGTGACTATAAAAGTAATATCAACACATTGTCTTGATATTTTGAACTTCCAATCTTTCTACTTAGGATTTTTTTTTTCAAAAAAAGAAGTTTTTGTACTTCCAAGGAATCGATTTTGGAAGTTTTAATCCTTTTCTAGGGAGTTATATACTTCCAAACTTCCTTTAATGGGTAGATGAACCGGATATGAGTTTTTTTTGGGAGGAAAAAAATAATGACTTAAGATCCAAAATATTGATTTTTTTGACCTGATGTTTAGCTTCTTTTTTGTATTTTATAATAGTTGGTCACATCTAACCAAGAAGATCTAAACCTGTTATAATGGGAAATTACAAAACTAATTTAAATAAGAGGCTTAAAATCAAGGTTTAGGCTGATGTAACTGAATACTGTTTGTAACATTGCGACAGGTAAAAATCTGGTGCGACAGGTAAAAAAAGTTTTCGCGTTGTCTGTCTGAACAATAAAAATATTCCAAATAAGCATGTTTTCTGACTGTTTTCCCCAATTATCTGTTTTTGCGACTTAAAATCCCAATCTGATGGGTACAGGACCTGTCCCTTAAGAGGTAGGAAAGAAATGCTGAAAAGGGACATTTATCGATAATTTAATGATCTAGATCAATACAAAGGCTTGCCTAATGACACTTGCGAAGTTTCATCTTGTTTCATTGACATGTATTTTTCCCCAAATTGCAAATCAATGTTCTAATAGCTTAAAGATCAAGATGTAGCACACAGGGAATGATATCACAAGATACATGCCCTTCTTTGAGGCCTCACAGTTATGTTGACCTACATTCAAGATATTTATAATTATGCCCCCTTTTGAAAAAAGTGGGGTATATTGTTTTGCACATGTCGGTCGGTCGGTCTGTCTGTCTGTCGGTCGGTCGGTAGGAATACCAAATGGTTTCCGATCAATAACTTGAGAACGCTTTGACCGAGGGACCTCATACTTGGTATGTGTATTGGTCATCACCAGCAGATGAACCCTATTGATTTTGAGGTCAGTGGGTCAAAGGTCAAGGTCAGTGTGACCTTTACATGAAAAACGGTTTCCGATCAATAACTTGAGAACGCTTTGACCCAGGAACCTCATACTTGGTATGTGTATTGGTCATCACCAGCAGATGAACCCTATTGATTTTGAGGTCAGTGGGTCAAAGGTCAAGGTCAGTGTGACCTTTACATGAAAAACGGTTTCCGATCAATAACTTGAGAACGCTTTGACCCAGGAACCTCATACTTGGTAGGTGTATTGGTCATGACCAGCAGATGAACCCTATTGATTTTGAGGTCAGTGGGTCAAAGGTCAAGGTCAGTGTGACCTTAACATGAAAAACGGTTTCCGATCAATAACTTGAGAACGCTTTGACCCAGGGACCTCATACTAGGTAGGCTTATTGGTCATGACCAGCAGATGAACCCTATTGATTTTGAGGTCAGTGGGTCAAAGGTCAAGGTCAGTGTGACTGTAAGCTGAAAAAAGGTTTTCTGATTGTCCATATTTTATTTTCTTATATAGTAGAAATTTATATGTCACTAAATGCATGAGTTGAAGTATCAGTTTTCAGTGAACATCTAGTTTAATTATGCCCCCCTTCGAAGCAGAGGGGTTATATAATTGCTTTGCACATGTCGGTCGGTCTGTTGGAAGACCAAAGCTTGTCCGAGTGATAACTCAACAATTCCCGGACCTATGGTCATCAAACTTGACATGAAGATTAGGTATGACCAGTAGATGACCTGCCTCATATGCATCCAATGACAAATCAGCTGTCATTTCAGTCCATGCATATTTCATTCAATTGTCCAAATATTTCTGGCAACTTGGCGCTCAGGGGGCATAATGTTTGACAAACATCTCTTGTTTAAAATCATTCTTTACATTTGTAAATAACGTGTTAAAGCACTCATCTTTTCCTCCATTCTTTTGTCAACATTTAGCAAAACCTTTTTAGAATGGTGTATTATCTTAGAAAAAAACAATAATTTTTAAGTGTTCAGTATTTGTGCCTTCAATAGCATGAGTTGAAGGGTAATTAACTGTCGTTTAAATGAAAGATTTTTGTCATTGGTAAGAATCAGAACCTGTTCATTTACAAACATTGGCATATTAACCAAATATATTCCATACAAAATTTTCATTTGTGTTCTGAACGTTTCCAGGTGTGTGACTTTTAACTCGCTTACATAGCAAGAGCAATCTTGTCCACATTTGATGGCTCATTATCAAAACACTGCAAAATGTTTACCTTTTTTAACAAACAATTCCATTTTGGAGAAGGGAAACATTTTGAGGGTTATTGAGAGGGAGGGGTGTTGCAAATTAGTGAGGTGAAGTTGATATTCCGTCATCTTTGTGACAGAGTTCCTTTAGTCAGTCACATATTCAGTCTCAACCATACTTATCATTATCAAGCTGTTCACAAGAAATTTGGCGTCTCGTCTGCAAATGATACCAAACACATGGTTGTCACAGTCTTGGACCTAATCGTCTAGCAGAAACAGTCTCTGGCTAGTGCTAACTACAAGGTACTAGCCCATACCATCAGATTAGCAAAAAACTAAGAAACTGTCCATGGCTACAGTCATGGTAATTTAACTGAGTTGAGGCCAGAATTATTATACTAACTAGTACTAAGTCTTGGTATCCAGTTTTTCAACAAGCCCTGCCATTTGAAATGCAGATTTTAAGCAAGCCAAGAAGGCATTTTGCCAGTGCAGGACATGTGGGTTTGCGCTAATCTTTGCATTACACATTATGGATTTCTTTTTATTTAAAATTCTGGTATGTTTAGTCATGCCAAAGGATCTGAATTATTCATGCTTCAGAAGTTGATCTACAGTACACTCAACGAGTTAGAGCCACTTTCCGTTTCCCTCCGCGGATTTTTGCTATCGCGGACTACAAAATGATTTTATCGACTGTCCGCGTTCCTCAGAGTTTGAATTTAAGGCCCTCGGAGGGTGATCAGTCGACTGAAGAATAACAAACTCGGTGTTCCTCGGAGGGGTTAACTCCGCGAAACTCTGCCGACACTAGATAAGAATCTACGCTAAAGTTATATTTATTTTATTAAAATTTTCTACCGATTACGACGGCTCCAGTAAATTGCAATTATTCTTTTTCCTCTGCCGTTTTGCATTAAGTTAGCTTACCACAAGAATGCAGTCGTATTTCACTAGTTGCACATGCATCTTATAAACGTGTTTTTGCTGATGACTGATAAACATATTTCTTCGGAGAAATTCTAGGTTACACATTTTCGGAAAATCAGGAGGTCAAACACGCGTTCCAAGTTCACTGCGCATGGTTTTGAAGGCCTTCTTGCCTCGTTTTCTGTGGAAAATTTCATGAAACGTCATAGCTATTTTTAACCACTAATAATAAATAGTATATTCTACATTGTATTGATCATGCGCTTGACGTCAGAGGTCATGGTTCAGAATCGTGTAAATAGTCGGCTGCTTTATGATGCAATAACTTAGTGGATATACTTTAATGATTCAATGTTTATAATTCAAGACAATATTCAATTGGCGTTTACGGACAAAAATACAAATTAAATGTTGGTACATGTAAGAATCTTTTACGCTTAACAATGTGCATAAGCATAAAAATAAATAACTTCTAAACAAGAATGATTTCTTGCTTATCTGATTAGACTCGGAGTTCCGCCGCAGGATCATAAAATCGGCCGATTCTCAACGCTATCGTTCATATTAAACTCGGCGGTAAGCCAGCCACTCGGAGGAACTCGGGGGGAATTTTAGCGAGGGCAACAGTTTTACCCTCTGAGGAAACCCGCGATCACCGACTTTATCCCTCGGAGTGAGCGAGGAAAGTGGGTCTAACTCGTTGAGTGTACTGTTTCTGAAATTTCATAACAAAAACCCTGACTTATAAAAAATATTGGTAACATTGGTAACATTATGGTATTATTAGTCATACATTATGATACTTGTCTGTGATGATTTATTTTTTAATGATTTTGTTTTAAGTTAATAATTAATCATAAAAGATATAATCAATGGCTTTAATCAGTGTTGAAATTAAAGGGTGGAGACTGTGTATAAAACCTATGGAATAAAGGTGTTGGTCTGCTAGGTTACAGTTTATGGATTGAGAACCAGGATCAATACTGCAGAGGTAGAGCCACTGTCAAGCCACTATGGGCTCTTGGGCTATTGATTTCTTTGTTCACTGGGATTGGAATGAGTATTGACACATTGTATCAATACCTGTACATTTGTCAGTGAGATCTTGTGCTAGAATTGCAAGGTTTCAAAAACTTAATGGTATGCTCACTGGCTCCTGGATATTTCTTTAAAAGAAGGAAATGTTCTTCACATAGTATTTTATCTCAGACTTCTGAGCTGAGACCCCCTGCTTATTTTTCTACAATAACATTGTCTGTACATAATTAGTCTCATTTTCAAAGAAAAGTGTCCTTGTTTTCTGCATTTTTGTGCATAAAAAATATGAGACAGCATTTTGAAAATATTTTGCTATTTTTGACTGGTATTACAACAATTAAATATGGATGAACTTATAATGTTACTTGGGTGAACTTATGACTGACATGGTGTTTAGGTATTCATGCTAGTTTGAAATACTGCCATATTGATTTCAGGTGTATACAGACAATCTCTCTGTGGTGTTTTACAATGAGCATGATCAACATATTTCACAATTCCCACATCCAGCTCAGTGCTCAACAATCTATTTTGTTGAAATGAATCAATGAAGCGCATTGCCCTTCTAATTGATAACATACTTTTTCAGTACCAGATTATTCACTCAGATTGAAAAGAGAAATTCCACCCAGTTTTCTCATTGTTTATTGATGAGAACTGAGAACTACTCTTTTCCCAGTATCATTGTCATAAACCTTTTAAAACTGACATACAGTTATAATGTGAATGCATTAAGATTTTTCTGAAAATAAAACTTTATCTTAGAATATCATCATTGATCCCTTATAAATGGAATTGAAATGGAATTGAATTTGATAAAATTTGTTTAATATTTTATTTTCCTGTTTCGTCTTACTTCATAAGTTAATAGATTGTCTAAAAGCTAAAAGTAATATGTCTAATAGGTATCTTTAAAAAAATCTTGAGATAATGACAGGAGCCAGACCTTTTTTCTGGGGAGAAAAATGGGATATTGGCATACATTTGTAGCCTTGGTGTCTTTAGCTGCAAAATAATAGTACAAAAAAATTAACCACAGCTATAACTAAAAATATTTCACAATTTTCAAATGAAGCTGACTGCAGTTGTCGCCAGAAACAATACACACGTGTAGATGAAGCCCCTTTACTCTGAACTTAATAATTGTTGAATTATGCTCGTTTTCACTGGAAAAAATCAGACAAGCACTTGCGTTTGCTCCGCAACATCCTTTTTCTTTAGTCAAGATACTATTGTTAATGTTTAATGGGTTAATGTTAGTTTCTTTTTCTTATTTTCAGGTCTTGAAGTTGTAGGGTTGGCATTTTTCACCTAGACAGAGAAACCATCTTCATTCAACATGTCTGATGGATGTGAGTAGTATATTTGAATTATTTTATCAGACCAACAAGCTTGTATTTTGGATAAGCTAGAATCATAAATCTTAGATCCTCATCTGGATAGAATTGAAAATGGGTGAAAGTTTTCCGTATTGTGACAGAATTCAGAATTTTCAGCCAAAAAGAGGTCGTTTTTCCAGACCGTATAAATCCAGGGAGATTTTACACATTAGGGAGGTGGTAGAGTGTCTGAGTTTGTCTAAGAGATATTTCATTTTGGGTTCCATTTTTAATTTTAAAAACAGAAATGATGCATCACACACGATTGAATACACTTTGATCTCCGCCATAAAAGCACCTACAGCACATCAATTCAAATCAAATGTAGTCATAAGTAGTAGTTCATTTTGGTATAAATGACCTATATTTTGTCGGTGCTCTTCGACCGATTAGGTTGATCAAGGAAATTGGCTACACATTGGGGAATTGCCCAAATAACTTTACATTTTACGACATACTGCAAATTGGTGGCAAAATTTTAAACATAAAAACTGTCAACAACGCTCATTTATGGACCTTGAGAATAAAGTTTTAGACTTAAAATTATCCAAAAATGAAGTTTCACCCGGTAGGTAAAATATTTATGAACACCCTGAGAAAAATAAAATTGAGGTGGCAGTGGCGCTACAGGAAGTACAGTAGATTCAAGGGGTTTAAAGTGGAGATTAGTGTGACAAAGTATGCCATTTTATTGATGCAACAACATCTATTGAACATACATTTATTTATTTTATTGACTGAAATGTGAGCAAAGTCTCTTTATTCATGTTTCCCCTGATACTTCTATTTGCTGATATGTTTTGTGATTTTTTTTTCTTACCTGTAAGATCACAAAATACCCTTGTGGCTCCCAGCAATATTTACAGTATTTTTCATATAAACCCGGTATATATACTTTCAACCATGTTAGTGTGAATGCAGTTACAGAACAACAACAAAACAGAAAATAAAACATCTTTGGGTCAAACAATGGTGTGTGGGTTTTTTTACCAAGCTAAAAACAGTTCTTGTGTTTGTTTCTTGTTGGTTTCTAAGGATACTGGAAAACTGAACATCAATTTCTTTGATGTGAGTATGCTTTGATACAGAGCCTTTTCTGTCATATTGTTAAACTGCTGAATTATTGATTTGAAAATATTGCTGATAAAATAAGCATTAAAAGGAGGTATGTCATTACAGTCCTTTACTTGCCATTAAATTGATAAAGTATTATAGTTCACATTAAGAGAAAGAAATAGTCATGCTCTGAAGTTAATTTTCATTATAAATTAGCATTTTGTAGCTTTCTCATATGAAGGAGATTATATATTTGATTAGGCGTAAAAAAATATATGTTAGTTTCTGGTTTCCTGACCTTCCCTACTTTTTGCCCTGACCTCAAACATATTGACTGCCTGGAGATTTTTTTTTTCATTTTTGAAAATATCAATAAGAAGTTGGCTAATAAAAAATATTCCTATAATAATGAGATTTTCCAACCTTCCAACCCTATTTTGAGGGAGCATGAAACTGAAAACAAACATTCTGGGGGGATCGGGGGTAGGGGGCTTATGTCATTTATCATTTTTATTCAGGCTAACTTTTTTATGATGATTACAAAACATATTTTTACAACATCATAGCCAAATGGTGGCCTTGTTTTTTGGGGTGAGTCTGGAGAAAACCCACTTGTCAAAATCACAAATCCAACTCTCACGCACTAGGCCAGGATGCCTTGGTAAGAAATTAGTGTTTTGACCACTGCCTACGGGACTAATGATCATTTCTGGTAACCTGAAGCTTGGTGATGTCTGTTTTAATGAAAATTTAAAAAAACATGCATGTTACTTTCATTTTACTGAAACTTGTGTGAAACTCATATTGTGGTTATATGAATGCTATTCAACATTTTACCTTTCTTGTGCTATCTGTGTCTATTTTGATAGACATCCAGGTGCAAATTTGGTCGGACACATTAAAGATGATAGTGCTTGTCTTTTATATATCTGGTCATCAATAATTCAGCTTCATTAAATAGGCTTTTTTCTGTATTGCTTGCTGGCAGAAGCCGATATTGATTCATTGATTGTTTCTACCCTGTGAAAGCCAATAACAATGTTAAGAATAAAGGCTCTAAACCTCATTTTGAATATAAACACCACATGCCATTGTTATGCCTGCATTACTGTCAAGCTGCTATGTATTATTATGTGTTTACCCAGGAAGCTTCTAAGTGTGTTCCTCGACCAATGGGCCAATATTTGAATTACATGTAAATTATTTGCTCGTGTCTGTATGTTTTCCGCGGCTTGCTTGCTCCTGTTGAGGCTTGAATACTGCTGCTGAACATCCACTATCAGCCTCTTCAGTGAGCCAGAGCTTGGTGGCACAATCTGATTGGTCGATTTCCAATTGCTAGGCAACCAGATGTCAACACAAGGTGCTCTGACAGGTACAATATGATGAAAGCTGTTTTTCCATGCCACTGTCTTCTGTGATGCCTATAAATTGGGTGTTGGCCTTCTATGATTTCCTGTAGAGAGTGGTGTATATAAACCTAATAATGATGCTCTCAGTATTAGGAAATTGCTGCGGTAATCTGAGCATTCATTGTCTAATAGTGGACATAAACTTTGCAGGAACTTGAAAATGACTGCACTTAATTATTATCTGCTAATAAAGTACTGTGATCAGATTTCTTGCCATAAAGTCTGCAATGACAGCTGGAAGACATTCAGTTGGGAAACTCTCCAGAGACTAGAGGGAGGGTAGAATCACTAGAGGGAGGGTAGGATCACTTGTGTGGCTTCAGATGTTACAATGATGATCTTACTGGTTTCTAAAATGAGGTAAGCTTTGCTTGTATTAGATTTTCATTTCCATGTGCTGCCCATTTCTTAAGACTAGTTTGTGGTACTAAAAATTAAATGCAATTTAATATATGTTGTATTAAATGCAGTTGCCTTCAAAAGTACATAGTGTTTGCCTCTATTCAACTGAGATTGCTATTTTCATGCTTTGGGTGATTTCTTGTGTTTGCATAGGGTCCATCGTAAAATGTGTCTCGGATTATTTGGTGTGTTCAGTCTGGTCCTCAGAATTCAAACTTGAAAGAATGTCAAGATTTTATTTGTTGTCATTATTGACAGTTTTGTTGTGCAGAAATTCTTATCGCTTACAGGTAGCATTAATGTAAAAACCATCTAATTTGTATTATAGTGACATGGTAAACATGTTTACAATGGGCCAATTGTTCAGAAATTAATTAATGTAAACAACAGTCATGATTAATGACATCGCTGTTAACTTTTAAATATGAAATATTTGATGATGTCCTCAATTATTTGAATAAAACAAGTACAGCTAAAACAGTGTCTCAAATCTTGATAGGAATACTGTAGATCACAAATGTGTCCATTAATCTTCTAGAGCAGTAAGATTTGACAGTTTTAAAACAGAGATGATGTTAACTTTAACGAATCAAAATAAACTGACCAAAATGTCCTTGTCGATCAGATAAAAAAAGCAATGTTATTTTGCACTGAAAAAGTAGTCAGTTTATACCACAATAGCGGCTTCAAGCAGTGACTTTCAGCACTTAAAATAGTTTCGTTAGTCACTGAGCTGTCTTGCGAACATACCTAAAAGGTTCAATTTCATTAGACGTTGAAGTGAAACTAATCCAAACTGCACACGTGTGGATGCTTTGTGCAGGTATGAGCCACCTCCTCAATATTTAGTTCCTGGTGGTACATCCAATTATAAAAAAATCAAATTAAAAGTCAACATTCACAAATAACTCGATTTTTTTTGTCAGGTCAAACATAAATTGCTTTTAATATTACCATAAGATGTACAAGCCAAACTAGAAGCAAATTAACAGTTATCTCTTGAAAATATGAAGGCAAAATTCATAGTTGAAGAGTTTCCTCTGTAAGTTCCAACTAAGACCAGACTATGACCATTAAAGCATTGACTTTGGGGAAAATACAAAATCAGAAAAATCAGGGAAAAAAGAGACATAAATATGTTCTGAAGCTATTCAAATCTTTATCAAATGGATAAGCAAATGCCAGCTATGTGTACCCTTATGATATATTTCATTGATAAAAATAAATTCAACGTCAAATGTGTTTTGTTTTCTATCTGAAACCTTGAATATACTTGAACAGCATCCTTGTCTTGTGGTTTGTAAGACCATCTATGAAAATGAACATGCTTTCTTTAAGTTTTTATATCGTTTTTCTGATTATCTTCATTCTTAACTTGTCTCTAATACTTGAGTGCAATCTATCAAGTGTTGACCAAAACATGGGATTTGTGCCCTGCCTTCCTTTTTAGTAATTCTCCACGGTATAAAGGTGTGCCACAGAGTTTATGAAGAGTTTATCTAGAAGCCCAGATTTATCTAGAAGCCCAGATTTATCTAGAACGGTCAGAAGTGTAATTATGTGGCATCAGGTATATTATCACTTTGATATCAGATTTGTCATTATACCTGTGATTATCTGCGAATCCTTACCATATTTAGCGGAAATCAATGTAATGATGTACACCAAACAATATTAATTTGGCTTCCTAAGCTTCGCATATCCTTTGTATTAGCCTTTGTCCTCTTGTTTGTGATGTTATAATTAATATCTAGCTTCTAATTAAGTGTATAAAGCTGAAATTAGCACCCTTTAAGGCTGCTGTTGATGGTCAGCGGGGTTTCTGAAGAATGACCATCTGATGTGCCAAATTACTGCCACAGTAGGCGGGCTTTACATGGAGAGATGTGGCACAGGCACACGTTACCCATACCTGTGTTTACCAGGGTCATTTTGTACCATGTACTTGTGACTTTGGCTTAATTAAATTTGCTCTATTGATCTCTTAAGCATTATTAAATATACATCTGTCAGTTTCTATAGCCTTAGGCTACTCTGACATTAGTTTATTAAATTGTTGTATGCAGAAAGAAGCCACTGACAGATTTTATATTATCTCTGGCTTGACTGCCTGAATGGAAATGAATGGTGATAATAAAATAAACAGAGTAAAAATCATTTTGGCCATAAAATGTAGTTAGTCTGTTTCAGAAACAAGAGTTTGTGTATTTTTGTACAGATGGGCTTTGTTTGCATAAATTTCAGTATCTGATGTAATTGCATTATGACTGAGCAAACAGTTGAATGTTGAAATATGTTCCGCTGTTTATTCAATGTTGATTGGCACCTGGCTGGGTATTCATGTTGGCTGCAGGGACAAGTTGGGTAGGGCCTTGATAAATTTCCAAATGGATTCAAATTGATATTGTTCATTCTGTTACAATAGCCTTTGGTGGGGTATAAATATGTTTGTTTTACTTGTGATACAGACATAGCTGGCCCCATCTTCTCTGTCAGCTCATCAGCCACTGGTATCACAATTATATATTTACCTGTGTTCATTAACTTGTCTGGCTGTGATGATATAGGATTCAAAACAGATAAGTGAAATAAGTTTTGCAACATAATTTGTTTTTGGTAAATGAGTATTTTGTAAAATTTATTGATTTTATTTAGGAAGAGGTGATTTTATTAATATGGCTTCTTAAATAGTACCTTTGTTGTAATTTAAGCATAGAACATACCAGGTGTATATGGTTAATTTTAATCAAAGAGATAACTTGTAAAGCACACTGTTTTTTGTATTACCTTAATACATGTGTATACCATAAGAATGGGGACCATCGAAGTGTTGTAGAAGTCACCTAGTCACATAATTAAATCATTTTCATTCAGTGCTCATGCCATAAAAAGCTGAATACTGGTGTGGTAAGGTCTATAATTGATTTTCGTTCAATAAACAGCTGTAGGGTAGCTTTTTCTTGGGAAAATGTTTCCGTTGATGGTCTGTTGCAGCACCTGTTCTGATTGAAGGGGTTCGGTTTTGTATTGATCTGTCACCCACCATACATGCTGTGACAATGATAATGTGGAAGGCTGGCTACCCCATGTATTCATGCTCATGTATGCTGTGAAATTGGTCCCACTTTGTGTGAAAAACTTTGTTAGTATAAAAATTGGTGTTAATACATAGGATATGGCATATTGTTATAATGCTGAGGTGAGAATTACTTTATAATGAAACATTGTAATGTTGCAGATAGTCAGTTACTTTTATATAAGAGTTCCATCAGAAACCAGCACCAATATAACATGCTTAAATCTAACAGGGGGAAAATTCATATTGGGATGTTTTGAAATGACAAAAGGAATAATGAAAGGTATTTCAATCAGATATATCCAAGTTTAATAATGGTATGGGGTGTCTGAAACATATTTCATAGAAATTAAATTTATTGCTTGCACCATGATGGGAGTGGTTAAACAGTTGTTGGTAACCAGTCTCCATTGTTAAACAAGTGTGAGTGGTCAGTTAATTATGTATAAGGTCGGAAATGGCAGCTGGCAGGGAGAATTACCTGTAACATTATTATGTGAGAGGGGACAATGACTAGACCAGCTCTTTGTGCATTGTAGAATGATTGTAGTGATATGGTAAAACAATGATTTATTTTGGCTTTGTGAATTAATAAAGGTTAATTGTGAAAGGTATTAGTTGCAGGATTTTCCATTGCAATATGGTATGTAATTACAGCAAGGTGATTGGATAGTATTATTACATAATTAACAGTAGCATTTGAAATGCCTTCATTTGCTACATGTACATAGTAAAATTGTTAGTCACAAACTATGGATATTCTACATAAGCGAGAGACTTTGAATACAGAAGAGAAGAGAAGTGGAAATAATGTTTTAATGGCAGATAGTAGTAATAATGATGACAATTGATTGTGTGTATATTTACAGATGGAAGTCACAAGCGTGAGCATGAGGATGACTATGGGGAAGAGAGTCACGGTGAGGGTCGCAAGCGTCACCGTGGTGAGGGAGACCGGGTCGACCTCCGCATTCTCCTCCAGAGCAAGGTAATGCATGTTGATATATATATACCTGATCTAGTAGTAGATATCTGGTTGTTGTCCACAAGGTAAGTCTTGGTACATGGATGCTGGCAGTATCATCTTAATGACTTTAGAAGGATTCATTTTTACTTACTCTGAATTAATCTTTAAAGAAAAATCATTTCAAGTTGATGTGATTTAAATTTACCTTCTGTTTAGATTAACTGATTTAAAATGTGCCTTTGTGAAAAAACGATTAACGTAAATGTTGAACCTTTGTTTCTTTTTCTCATTATATCACCATGATTCTTTACTGAAAGGTTTTCAGAAAACAATAATGAACTTTGTTTATGAAGGTAAATTGTTCTACGTCATTTTTTAAAGGAGGCTTGAAATTGAATTGGCTAAAGATGTTGGTCATACTGTATTTGTTTGTTCCAGAATGCTGGAGCCATCATTGGCAAAGCGGGCACAAACATAAAGAGGTTGCGATCGGACGTGAGTACGCCTTTGAATTTGTTAGATTGATGGATACATGTATTTTTTTAAATGATGTATCATTCAGTTAAATGTTCCAGCTTAATTAAAAATAAAAAAAAATATTATGGAAAGTACTGTTAATGTCCATAAAAACATTGAAATCTTGTATGTCAATTGTTTGTATGATAAAAAATTAATTTGTATTTCGGTATTTTGAAGCGCTGATTACGATTTTTTGAAAATATTACATACATGTACCAGTTCTTTACAAACCTTATCACACAGACCGTCCTTGACATCTGGCCATTGCCCCTGGTCTGAACAGTTGAACAGAGCCATGCAATACTGTGATCTCTGCTCATTATATTCCTGTGTCAGTTCATTTCAGTTGCCCAGTTGAAATAGCAAGTGTTGAACATTTTTGTATGCTAATCATAATGTTGTTTCCATGTTTCCTCCAGGAAGCCGCCATATTGCTGTATTACGTTTACAATCTGTTAAATACCTTGTGCTAAACTGTTTATTAAATTTTCCTTCCCCATATGCCCATCTCCCTGTGGCCTTAAAAAATCACGAAACAACCCTGACCCCGATTGAAAACGGCCTTAAATCTCCCCGCCCATCGGATGTTCACCCACTTGCGAACGACCGTGAAGTACAAAGCAAGCGTTACAGTTCCCGATAGTGACGGTCCCGAACGGTAAACCATCCCATAAATAGAGTATTAATTGTTTTATCAAAGTATATTTTCATTGAACACCTGTGTTTAATGTTCTTAAATCTTGAATTAGATTGACTCATCCCTACAGTATACTGTGATGTATGTATGCAGTCATTCCGGGGGTTCTAATGTCAGTTGAGTTGGTGCTCTGGTGCGTGATCCCTGAATGTATGCACTGTTATCCTTAAAACATATTGCCAATGCTGCATTGTTAAGCAATGCCCTTTCCATTCCTGCAGTTAAACTTTCACAATATTTATAAGTGAAGCCATATATCTAGTCTAAATTCAATAAAGCTGGAAATGAACTTATGAGCTCTCTATACACAATCCTTTTCTGTTACTTGTATTTTTAACCCACCATTTTTGCAATGACTTTCCTTTAGTGTTGAATGCATTTATGGTTGAATTAGCTCACTATTCTTGCCTGGCCTTTTCTGAAATCCTTAGCTGGAGCACCAACTAACCTACAGTAGGCTAAAATATTGCGTCCATTTTGGTCCATTGTTTCTACAAACAAACAAAAAACCATGTCAGATTGAGACTCTCATGGATATATTTTGTGGGATGGGGAATTGTTGTCCAAATTTTAAAATCTACATGGTCCAGAACCAAAAGAAGGTTCACAGTATAGTGTGCCACATTTTGATCTCACACCCAGTATACTGCCAGTATGTTGTCATGCTCTTTTTGAAATGCCAGTGTAGATTGTGTGATTTAACTTATAAGTTGTTATCAGATTAATTGCTCTCAGACTACAAACTCACCCTCTTTTGATGATAAAGTAATTGACATAAAACCATCTACATAGGAAATACATTATTGTATTGGAAACTCCTTTATTCCATAATCTAATTCCAAGATCAAATTTCCATGAAAGCAAAAATGCCTTTGAGTAGCCATGATCCATTCTCTGTCCATGTCCATGACCCTGCAATTAGTTCATCATTTTAACAGAAAATAAAGGTGTATTCTATCATTTTGTAGGATTTTGACTATCAGCGCTGAGCTTGGCACTGCATTAGACTGCCTTCTGGATGTCATTCCAACCTTAGAAGAGGTGAGAAAACACTATGCAGTAGATTGAATCAAGATCAGTATATTGTATCAAGATGGAATTCTACATTTTATCAAGATCAAATTTTACATTGTTTAAAGCTTGATTAACTGAAGTTTTGGATTGGAAACTTTCACAATTGTTTTTGTGTAAAATATACACATTTATAATGATAAATAATGATGAGACATCCTATTGGCAATATTTTCGCATAAATCCTCTGATGTCCCAGTCGCCACTCAACTTATCAGCATGCCCCATTATGTCCACTACAATGTACGCTGTTTCAGTATCAGAACATGAAAAGTAACGACTTCCAGTGTGAGATCCGCATGCTCGTGCACCAGAGTCAGGCTGGCTGTGTCATTGGCAGGGCAGGATTCAAGATCAAGGAGCTCAGAGAGGTAACATTTACTTTGTTATGTTATGCTGGTCATCAGTTATTGACTGCACAATGTTGGTGACTGTAGGCAAAACTTCATATGAGTGTTTGATTGTAGATAAGCTGTTCAGTTTTGATGGATGAAAATATGCCAAGAAATTATTTATAATGAGAACATTTCCAAAGAATAAAAAGCTAAAGGTAGATTGTCTTCAAATGTTTGCAAAAGGTTTTTGATTCTATTTAAGATTAAATTTATTTGTATTTAAGCTAAAACTCAGCATTAAATCATTTATTGGTTCACGTTTAAAGCTGAATTTTTGTTGTTTTAAGAAAACTGGCACAAACATCAAGGTCTACTCTCAGTGTTGCCCGAATTCAACAGAGCGTGTGGTGGCAGTGGCAGGAAAACCAGAATCCGTGGTCAACTGTATTGACACCATCTATGAGCTTCTTGAATCTGTGAGTATTGGAATATGATTATAATAGTTCTGAGGAATGGGTCTGTTATGAACCCACGTGTTAGAGTAATAAAAAAATTGCGCCTTGTGTTTTAGTTATAGATATTCTTAACTTCCAACTTTTCCTAGACAGTATCATATGGCTATTAATAGTAATTAATTTTGAAAGACTTATACCTAATTATCAGCTAATAATTTAATTTTATTAAATCTTCAAAGCTGTACAATCGCAAGAGTATGATATCTTATCCCCCCTTTGAACAAACTTTCCTACAATATGACCTAAAATTTCAGGCACCGCCCAAGGGACCTAACCAGTATTATGACCCCAACAACTTCGATGAGTACTACTGCCAGGAGTATGGTGGCTACACAATGGCTGACGGTCTCCGTGGCAACAAGGGAGGTCGTGGTGGAGGTCGCGGGGGATTTGGAGGCCGAGGTGGTGGTGACCGTGGTGGATTTGGAGGCCGGGGAGGAGGGTGAGTGCAGTGTTCTCTCAGATGATACTAAAGAGGGTCCGGTCAACTTGTTTTCACTATGGTGAATGTCATAAAGGAAAAACGGAATAATAAATTTGCCTGAACAAGCAATCTTAACCAATGTTGCACAACACTTTTGTACAGACAGAAATGACGAATATGTCAACAGTGCATAGCTATGAAGAAGCATTGAATATAGAAAATTTGCCTTAATATGAAAACAATGCTTATTTATTTGTTTAATTATGGATCTTGATTTGCTGTCATATACTGGTTTTGTTACTTTGTACCTTTTTTAACCTAGTTATGATTATCTTATTGTAAGAACATTTTATTAATGTGTACAAACTGAATTTGTGATTTTCCAGCTTATTTTGTTGAATGATAGACCATGATTTTACTTACAAGCTTAAAGTTGTTAGTTTTAAGTTTGTTATTTGTTGAGAAATGAAACTATAACTATAATGGGGTACATTGTGTATATTTTCAGTCGCGGTGGACGGGGTGGAATGGGTGGTGATCAGATGGGTGGAGGCGGTGGTGGTCGTGGAGGAGGCATGGGTGGGGGATTTGGTGGGCGAGGGGGCGGGAACATGGGAGGTGGGCGTGGTGGCGGTGGAAACTTCGGAACCCCTGCCCTTACAGACTTGAATACAAATATGGGCAGCAGCAACATGGGTGGAGGGATGGGCGGTGGCCGTGGAGGTGGAATGGGCGGCGGGATGGGAGGAGCCAGAGGTGGAGGTGAGAACAAGGCATTTCTCTGTAAAATCTTTGCGAATTATCTCTTAGCTTTTGTAAGATTAAAGAATAAGTAGTCTACATTCAGCATCAATATATGTGCTGTGAAAAGATGAAGTAATAAATTACATTATGCACAGTTTTACAGTGTTCAACCTGACTGTATGTGTGTTTATTATTCCAGGTATGGGTGGTAACATGGGTGGCTCCGGTCCTCGGGGTGGTATGGGAGGTGGAAACTTTGGTGGGCGTGGTGGAGGAGGCGGTATGTCAGGTGGGCGTGGCGGTATGGGTGGTGGCATGGGAGGCGGCATGGGCGGCGCAATGGGAGGGGGATTAGGGTAAGTTTGGATTAGCTTAGTACATGTTTATATGATAGTCGTGGTTTTGAGTTTATCAACATATATTTACTAATGAGTTTATTTTAGGGCTGATTGCTCATTTCAAACATGATATATGTACGTTGAATTTGGTATGCAGAGGACATCTTGATTTAAATTTTTGGCATTTTTATTATTGGTAATAATAATATAGATTGATTTAGTGTGAAATGATAACCAATTTCTCTTTCAGGGGAAACATGGGTAACCAGAGTGGGTTCGGCAACAACCCAGGAGGTTTTGGGGACAATATGGGAGGATTCCAGGATGACAACATGGTATATTAAGTTTGATTATCTACATTTATATTATATTAGTAGATGGTCAGGTATGCTTTTGGACTATCAGTTTTCAATCCCTTTTTTTTACTAAAAAGTGTTAATTTTCTTTGGTGTGATACTGTCTTTCAAATGTATTGAAAAGTACATATTATCTACAGACAATATAAAATCCACGCCATATAGCAATCTCATTAAAACTGTCTGATATTATATGTCACTCTAAAATATAGTTGATTCCTACTTCTATATGTGGATACAAATTAAAACTGTTATTTTATGCAGATAGCAAGATGATTGATAGAAACTTTCCCAATTTTACTAAAAAGAGTTATTTTATATAGTACTAAGTTCAAAATCATGATTGTCCAAGACTAATAAAACACAGAATAAGTATTTATGAGGTGAAAACTCAGAGTCAGGATTGTCCGAAACTAATAAAGCACAGAATAAGTATAAATGAGTTAAGCCGGGATTGTCCAAGATTAAAGGCAGAATTAGTATTTATAAGATGTTTGACTTTTTGCAGGGAGGTATGGGTAACCAGGGGATGATGTTTGGTGGCAATGATCCGACAACCAGCACACAGGTTACCATTCCTAAAGATGTAAGTTATATGATTCTCATTTTCCCTGAAAAATATAACAAATATATACACCCTTATTTCATGAAGCCAAATTAATCATTTAAAGTTTATTTTACAAAACAAAACAATATATTTACAGTCTATCTTGTTTATCTTAAGTTTCCAATTTCCTGTTAGTCTTCAATCTCGTTATAATGAGAATATTACACAATTTATACAAAAACAAATGCAGTGTGCTTCTAATCTTGATTCTGGAGCTTAAGATTGTGCGTGATAATGGGGCCAGATTTTCAGAGGATTAATAATGCAATTATTACTAAATGTTGTTTGTGCGATATTTACTAAAAATATATAAGTTAAATGTTTTGCTTGTTTTTGGTATTAATAGCAACTTAATTTCTATATTTGTAGGAGTAATAGGTCAATGTTACTTATCTTATTAAGATGTGTATCTTATATTTCTTACAGTGAGGGTTGTTAACTCTTAAATCAAGTTGGTGATTGTTCATTTCTTGCTTCCTCTGATTTTGTTGTAACAACATGTTGTCATGTGTTTGTTGTCATGTGTTTGTTGTCATGTGTTTTCCAGATGGCGGGTGCCATTATCGGGAAAGGTGGATCACGAATCATGGAGATCAGGCGACAGTCCGAGGCCCAGATTGTGATTGATGAGGCCCTACCTGGGTCCAACGACCGCATCATCACCATCACAGGCTCCGAGGAGCAGATACAGAATGCTCAGTACCTCCTGCAGATGAGGTGAGCTCGAATATTCATCAACCCAACTCATGGGGAAAACATTCATAACCTCCAGATTTTGTGAAGAGAAAGGGTTTTTAAACATTAGAATTGAATCTTATTTTTAAGATATACTTTCTTGAATATGTTATTTTCAATTTGATCTAAAAAAATAGTTGATGCAAAAAATAATATTTTTAATGCATTTATCGTTTTTAACTCATTTAACTTAAATGATCAAAATAAAAAATGAATGATTTAGGTACAATTTTTTTGTTTGGGTTTGTTGATATATTCTTTTAAGAGAAGCCAGCACTTTTCTTAAAGACAAAATAGATATACTCAGAAGCTGTTTGCAATATCTTTTGACCAAGATAAATAGAAATGTTTTCGATGAGCTATGATTTTCTCAACATTCATTACAAATCTTGATCATGGTTTAAAGTAACTGTCAATAACTAAATATTTTATCTGCTGTGAAATGAATTACCCCTTCATTAAAGCCTGGTTTTGTTAAATTGTAGTGCAAGAGAGCTTCAGGCCGGAGCAAGGGCCAAAAATCATTAGATGGGTAAGTACTCCTGAACTTTATAACACATCACAAGGTGTACTTTGACATATGTAGAGTAATACAGGCATTGATGTACATGCATCATGTTTATAAGGAATGTGCTTGTGTTGGGATGGATGGTGAAGGTTTTTAGGGTTTTAAAGGGTGATTTGTTTTATGGTGCAGAGTTCTCAATCATCAGTTTTTCGTGGACTGCACCTTTAGATCTCCAGTGAGCCATAATACATTTAGTATGGTTGTGGATATGTACAGATTGGGATGGAAGGCAGAGAAGCGAGGGATTGCAGTGCAGCTGATGCCTAACATGGCATGAAAATCATTAGTCTCTGGTGCTTGGAAGGCATGTTGTAAATTACTGTAAATTACCTGCTTCTGAAAGTTGAACATCAATTATGGGAAGGTTGAAGAAAGCCTTTGATCTCAGGAAGAAAGACATGCAGGAATGTTTTAGGATATTAGAAGATGAAAGACATCAAACAATGGTTTTATATGAGGGAATATGAATGAAATATGAGCATCTGATTGGAAAATGGGCTCTTAAAGGATATTTGCCTGTATAAGCCAGCTTGATGCATGTATAGCAAAATTTAGCATGAATAAACTAACCTAGAGTAAAAGCCTACTATACTAATCAATATCTATACAATAACTATAGAAAACACTAATACAAAGAACTTGTATGAAGTTAGTTTTTTGTCTGCTATGCTAAATGGAAATCTTGTATTCTTCTCCCCAACCTTGGTGATGGAAATAGAATGGCACCTAGCTTGCACTACCAACATAAAAGGTATTGGGGCTCTTCCATAATTCTCCACCTAGCTGAGCACGGGGACCCCAGGGAGCTTGCTACATAACCCAGGCCTTGGGCTCTGTGGAAGACTTGTGATTTTGTTGTTGTGGCACTACGTTAACAATGAAATACAGTCCTCCATAGGGCCTTGGCTGCTTGCTTCTTTACTAACCTGGCAGATAGTTTAGCTTCTCTACCATATAACCAGGAATGTAGCCTACTTATTAACAGGAGATTAGACTATTTTGATGCACTTTGCTAACAGCTAGCTTGCAGGAAGGACAACGTTCCAGGAACACATTGACAGAAAACAGGATGGAATCAGTATGCAAAAAGCTATGAATTTTAATTGCTCTAGAGAACTGGTGCATGGTCAAACTAAAATGCTTTGATTTATATATAAAAAGACAGCAAAGAACAAATTAAAAAGTACTGTTAACCAAGATAATACAAACAACAGTTCATTTCTATTCCAATTTTAAAATATGAAGGTGGAAATTTAAAACAAGTCACCAGACACCGGAGAGGCCATGGAGAAGTATAGAATTTCAACTTGCCAATAATGGAGGGAGAAGAACATAGGAGTTATCAGGATGTAATCAACATGAACTGCACTTATGTGCTGAACTTGCATGAGCAACTGTCAGGGGAAAAATTCTTCTTGCAAACATGAACAGAAAACATGTCGAATGAGATCATCAATACGCGCTACGCCACTTAAAAATCTTGATGTTGAAATGCATCCTTAAAATGATAAGCAATTGTTGCCTGTGATCATGAAATTAGTTAGATAGTCTTCAATATATTGTAATAAACAGATGTTATGTCGGAAATACATAAAAAAGATTAGTTTTTATATCAGTATGTTACATTTATTATTCCACCATATACCTGACCTTGTGATCTGTTGCATACTTATGATTGTCTTCATGTTCTACTTTTCAGTGTTAAAAAATGCAGCAAATAAAAGGAGAAACAAACAATGTGAATGGTAAGAATGATGTGATGTTTTACTGCGTTCTAACAGTTAACAAACTAATAGAATATCATATAGAATGGAATACTAGTCTTTACATTGATTTTCTCTTGGAAACTCTTCATTAGAATCATGTTAACTGAAGAAATATATCTTAATTATGAATGTGAATTAAATATTTTATACCATTTACTTTGTCTGGACTTGATTTATTTTTTACCTTTCTTATTTAGACTGAACTCTTAGTCACTACTAAATCAACACTAGTACCTAAATTACTTCCTTCTGTTGATGCACAATGTCTATGTTCTTGTGACATTTAACATATGTTATTTTCAGCTTGTATAATATTGCTGGTTTCAGGGACTCGATAACCGTTTTCAAGCTGGAAGATGTCGTGGAGATGTCTGATGTGCATCAGAGGATCATGTTTATACCAAGCCCATCAGCTATTTTTAACCTTACATTACATGGTGCACTATTATCATTTATTTTTGTGGAAATTACTCACTTTGTAAATTCATTACATTTTAATACCTTCAAAATTGTTTCCATTGAAAGATTCTCTTAAAAAAAAATTGTCAGGTTTTGTGTAAATTTTTCAAAGAATCATGTTTCATGTATTTCACAGTTTTAACAGTCAAATTGATGTTTCCATTTTACTTATCTACCATTTTGTATATATAATCCACATGTTGTCCAAATGAGAGAAATGTATCATTTGTATAATACTAGTTTTATTGCATTGTTACGGTCTTGTTTTCTGTTGTTGTCAGTAGGGAATAGTTTGGTGGAACAGAGACATACTTTCAGTTGTTCATCAATTTGTATAGATGGGTTTTTATCACAAGTACTATTGCAAAATATCGTATCCTAACTTGATGTGAGTTACATAAGTACAATCAAGTATCTTTTGCCGGTTATTTGGACTGTGAACATTTTGATCTGTGGGGATTGGTGTGAAATTTCTGCTACTGTGTGAAATTAATTTCACAGGTTAGGACTATAAACGATACCATTTATCACCTGTGTTTTAAATGTGAGAATTCACTCCAGTTACTGCCGAGGATGTTGTAGCTTTCCTGGAATCATGATTGTTTTCCAAAACACTCCGATTGTATAGGAGTCATGTACACTTCAAGTGATCCATTTTGTATCCATTGCAGAAGAAAATGCATCATGTCACTTGCAAATATTTTATGGTTTGAAACGAGAACAAAGTCTCTCATATATTCTGTCTTACATGTCATTTTATAGAATAAAGTATTTTGCAAAAAAATGTGTCCTATTATTTTGGATGAGTTTATAGTGAATAAATGTGGTCACTTGAAAGTCCAGGCTACCCATGAGGTTTTTGCGACACTTGCAGATGAAGGCATATAAATGTCTGACAAAAATGATTTAATTGTACACTATGAAGTCGAATGGCCATTACTCTGAAATTTTAACTTGAAAAAAGCCTTTTAACATCTTTTTTTGACTACTAAATACAAACGTTTTTCTAGGGTTCTTACCGCGGATAATTGTCCATCCTGTAAAATGTCCGGGGTCTGTTAAGTAGGAGAGATTCATACCAGAAGCAAGCAGGGTCAGGGGGCCCTTTTGAAATTGTTCAAAAAGTCATTTACTTTTCAATGAATCTCCTACCGTTTTTTATGCAAATAACCAAGCCTGTTTTAGAAGCCTCTCTTAACAATAGTCTGAAGTTCATAGCCCTCTGTACAAAAAGCAGTCAAAGCCCCTTTGCCCTGATATGGGTATAATTCCCACCTATTCAAACAGACACCAACCAGGCTATTTTTCAGGATTGACAATTATCAGCTGTTGAAACCTGTTTATATGACCCGACATTGGCGGAGAAATAAAAAAAATGCCTGAATATGTTAATAAAACTTATAATAATAGAGACAAACTAATGGTATGGTCCCAGCAGTCCGGTCTCCTTGGCAATCAAGCCAATCATTACAGGCAAATAACTGGCAATATGGTGTTGCTATATAGAATACAAGGATAATTGGATGAATGTACCACCTGTCAGATGAAAGAAGCTGTGATCACATGCTTCCAGGGAGGGGATAATTGGTGCGGTATCTAAAAATGACACACAAGACAGGATTGTATCGTCTTGTGGCATATGAACTACAAAAACACAAGACAAGCAGTTTTTTTAATTTATAGTTTTATTTATAGAAATACCATGAAAATGCATTTGCAAGATGTATTTTGGATCTAAACCCTGACAATGTAATGAATGAACATGAATACAGCCATGATAGAAAACTTGACAGTTCAGACTAGACTGGTTACAAAACTACATTCATGATGATGGTTACTGTTGTTTAACTAAATTAAATACTGCTGTATTTTGGCATTATGGTATATACTTGATCGTTAAAAGGTTTTTAAAAATCTTATAATTTGATTTTAGTCTGTGGAATAAGCTTAGGTTTTACAGTCATATGAACAAAAGTGAGCGGTTCTTATTTAAAAAAGAGGGTATGACTCAACAATTATTGAAGCCTTAACTATGGGCCTTGTATATGTGCGTCTTGTCTCTGGCAATAAGATTACTGAGTTCCCTTTGAAAATAATGAAAGGTTATTCAGTTAAGGTCAACGTTTTTACCAACAATAGAACCAATTATTTTTTTCAAAAACGGGTGAGATAAAAGTTTTGACAGGAAGGAAATCAAGGAAATATCAACATGCAGATGCCATAAGTTGATGGGCATGGAAGTGACATACAAAATGTGGCACTCGTTTTTATACCAGCATATCACAACTTGCTCGACACTCAAATGATGGCAGCAATAATGAATGGTGATATAAATATCTGGACATCAAACATAATGGACGGAATTGGAATGTAAAAGTTGCTTCTGAACTAACATATTCTATCTACAACACACAGGAAAACAAACTATATAGCATGTATATTACTATGGCTAAATGATATGGTAAAATACAAATGTATAATGAACTCGATGCCAAAAATGTGTGATACAATATCAAGGTTGGCACAAACATGTTGCAATTGACAAGAGGAGTGTCCCAACTAAAACATATACGAAATAAAATAAAAAGTATCTTTGATATAAATAACATTGGTAAAATTTACTTGCATGAAAAATACAAAACTCTTTGTAATATAAGATGACATAGAAACAGCTTTAAAAGATAAATCGATAGTTCTTGCAAGTACAACTTGATAAAAATAACTGACCCCATTTACAACAATAACTTGATGGTATGTAAATACAACATGCCATAAAGATTCCAATGTAAAACAACACGCGTATCACAGTGGAAGACGAGACTAACAAGTAACAAATAATGATTGTTCTACCTATGGGTAAGTTCATCTGGACCCCAATATTTACATATCATGCAATTCTATTTCACATGTGCCATGTAAAACAACACTTGATGCATATTTCAGCCACAAAAACTGTACCCGGGTGCAAAGAGCCAATGCAATTCTGGGCACCTGAATCCAAAAATGTACAAAATGTGGAATACTATTTCACACAATTCATATGTGCCATGTAAAACAACACTTGATTATATTTCAGTGACAATAACCAAACTTCGGTGTGATGCTATTTGGCATATTGTGACATCGAACAATAACAGCTTGAATGTTGAAGCAATTCTCATAATTTTGTGAAAAAAACGTATAACTCAGTAATAATGATCCTATTACAGTCATGGAAATTAGACCTTCTTACACTTGTGCTTTTTACCTTGGTATTCAATTTTGCACTCTGGACAAAATTTATACTTAGTGATTGATTCACTGGAGGTGTCAGTGTTGGCTATGGCAAACTTCTCTTTAAGTATTATTAAATGATTCAAAATTAATAGAAAACAAAATACAAAAAAACAAATACAGCATTAAAATTGAGAACAAAGGATAAGCTCTTGAAAAATCTTCAAAAAGAACTAAAACAAAAATATGAGTGAATTAAGATTTTTCATGCATTTCCTACACAAATGAACACACCGTTGTAATAATGAGCACATGAATCCTTTTCTTGAAAAAATCTTGTTTTATCGTTATTTAAGAATACTATGTCTTGCATTTTTTAAATCCAGAATAAAATAAACATGCGTCTTAAATTGAATTGCATCTATTCTTAACACAAAAGTTTGTTGACAGCACATTTTGACTGAATAATTATCATGTAGCTTGAAATATCTTAACATTAGAACAAATCAATGAAGTCTTGGAGGTGTATGACATATTCTAATTTTGATTATATTTGACTACATAAAGTTAACATACTTTTGGCAATTTCAATAAAATCTCTGAAAGTATTTAACCCTGAGTTTTTAACAAAAGGTAACTAAAACAAAAGGTGCTAAAAATATTGTTAATCTGTAGTGCAATACCAATCACTATAGCATTAATATTTTGTTTTTTATGAAAATACTAATTTATACATTTATTTTTTATTTCATTTGAGTAAAAAGATGTATAACTAGTAAGAAACAACGAGTGATGTTTGTCAAATGATATGCCCCGTGAGTGCCACTTGATCAGAAAGATATGATAATTCAATTCAAAGCATTGACAATTAACCTTAGACATATTGACCAAAATCATAGGGTCATCTGCAGGCCACTGAATTTCCATGGTCATAGATATCAATAAATTGTCAAGTAATTTTGTGGACAAAGACTGTTGACTGTGTTCTTGACCTTTAACCTACGGTAGTGATCCCAAAACACAAGTCATCTACTGGTCAAGGGCAACCTGCCACTAAAGTTTGATGGTCCTAGGTCAAACTGGTCTCCAGTTAGTGCATGAACAGTTAGGTAGTGCAAGTTTTCAATAGACTATTGACCTTGATTTTTGACCTAGTGACCCCCCAAACAATAGGGGTCATATTTGGTCAGAGGCAACCAGCCACTGAAATTTTATAGTTCAGAGTGAATTATTGTGCAGACAAAATTTTGTTCAGAACATACAAATGGAATGACAGACAGTGCAAACACTATATACTATCTAGAGGAGCATAAAAAGAATTTCATTCAAAGTTTTGGACTCCATTAATAAGCTTCAACATTATCTTGCAACCTCATAATTCAATTTCCAGAACATACTTCTCGTGCTGCATTAATCAACCAAAGATCCCTTTCACCCCTAGACTCCCTCCCCTTAACTCTCACACCCTCAGACCAGAACAACCATTTTTCGAATCTGGCTGATCTCCTTGCGTAGCTGGTCCTCGAGGAGTTTCCTCTTGCCCTCCATCACCGTCTTCATGTTGCTGATGCTCTCATGCACCGTTGAGAAGCCGTCTCTAGTGTCACGTTTCACCTTGGCAATTTCGTCGTGCTGCTGGCGGATAGCCGCATCCAGCCTTGTTATCACCTTGTTCTCTATGTGCTGGAATCATACAAGCATAATTACTTCCAGTGGCAAACACTGCCTCAATTAGGATGATTTTTATTTTTGCATGACCAATTATGGTAACTGGTTGTAACACACCTACGCCTATGGTATGAAAAATCATGGTGTTATTTAAGCTGGTAAACTATACAATTATAGGAAGTAACAAAAAGTACATTTAATATAACAGTTTTGTATACGTGTTTAACACCAGACATACCTAAAAAATGAGATGAAATAATTCTAACACCTATGTACAGAAATTCACAGTTGATTCCCAATATATCTAATAACTGCTATATGTCAGCATGATTTCACATGGAATCTGAACAATACACCTCAAAACTGATACCAAAATTAGACAAAACTGTGGAAAATATACAAAATACTGGTATAAAAGACACTGCCAGGCCAATGCATCAGTTCTGTTAATTACCTGCTGCATTTCGGAGAGGCGTTCACCCTCAGCACGGATCATGTTGTCAAGTTTGTTCATGCGTTCCTCCATCACATATTGTAGCTCTTCCAAACGACCATCAAGCTTTTCCTGGAATGTATACAGTTAACATGTTTGTAACCCAATATGTAATGTGAAGTCAACTAACTTCTCAGATTGCTAATACTTTGTTTCAGAGGATATGACTGGAGGATAATGGTACATGTAGAAATACAATACAGGATTTATCATGTAGCTGCTCACTAATTAATACCAGAAATGTACACCATTACCCTGGCATCAAATAGTCCTTGGATGTATATCATCATATGATGTGCAGACTTATCATTTTATAACATTTAATAAACATGTAAATTTATTTCATCATTATGTGACACCAAAACCAATATCCCCATACCACTGCCTGGTTCTGGACTTGCGCTTGACTGTCCATCATGGCAAGCAGCTTGCCTTCAAACTTTTCGCGCTCCACCTCTGCGTGCTGCTGGAATGTATTGATGCTGTGTTTCAGATCGTCTATCACCTGGCGAGTGCGAGCATCAAGTTGCGCCATCTGCTGTCCTGCGTCGCTCTCTATGTGCTGCATCTTCATCTTCGATTCCCCATGTGTACGCTCCAAACTTCCCGTGAGTGACACAATCTGGAAATAGGTAAATGATATTTTTATATGTCCTAGTTCAAGTAAATTCCAAACATTTGCTGAAATAGTTGACCATACATGGCCGGAGTCAATGTTATGTGATAAAACATGTGACAGTTAAATACATAACTGTGTTTGTGGTTTTCTTTAAAAAATACTTCATAACAACTGACATTTTTAAAAAAAATTATGATCAACAATATATTCCATAATAATTGCAAATATCGCAGTATTAATGGAAATATCATGTATTCTGGAAATATCAGCAAAACCCAGCTCTCAGCAAAACTTAGCCCTCAGCAAAACCCAGCCTTCAGCAATACCAAGCCCTCAGCAAAACACAGCCATCAGCAATACCAAGCCCTCTGCAGAACCCAATCCTCAGCAAAACACAGCCATCATCTATACTCAGCCCTCAGCAAAACCCAGCTCTCGGCAGAACCCAGCCCTCAGCAAAATCTAGCCTCAACAAAACCAAGCCCTTAGCAAAGTTCAGCCCTCAGTAATACCAAACCCTCAGCAGAGTTCAGCCCTCTGGCTCAGTAATACCAAGCCTTCAGTAATAGCCAGCCCTCAACAATACCTAGCCCTTAGCAGAACCCAGTCCTCAGCAGAACCGAATCCTCAGCAATATCCAGCCCACAGCAGTACCCAGCTCTCAGCAGAACCCAGTCATCAGCAATACCCAGCCCTCTGGAAAACCCAGCCCTCAGCATACCAAGCCCTCAGTAATTACCAGCCCTCAGCAAAACTTAGACCTCAGCTATACCAAACGGTAATTATAGTAGAATTATCTTATATCGTCATGTAGTTCATAATTTAGGCCACACCAAGTTGATAGTTCATTCATAGAATTTGCTGCTCTTCCTTTTTTTAAAAAATGCATAAAAATAGTGTTTAAATGACAAGATGGTTGACCAGCACAACAGTTACCTTTGACTCCATCTCATGTATTCTGTCCAGAAGTCTGTTCTGCTGGTCTGACTGCCCCTGCCCCACCTGTTTGACAGCCTCGAAACACTGCCGGATCTCCTGCGAGAGTTTTGCGAGAGAGGAGTCACACCGCACAACCCGCCCCCTTAAGTCGGTGAGGGTAGCCACGTGGTGAACCTCGAGATTCTTGACAGCTGAGTTGGTGCCCACGGCGGCATTGTCTCGGGCTTTTATCTGCTCCTCCAGATTCTGTTTTAATGACATGATATCACATTAAGCATATACAACCTGACATATGTATGTTTATGAAAAACAATGTGCATTGCACGGTGTTGGAACAGCATTGTGACATGCTGGTATACAGATATTTCTTTTAATTGCCTAGTTTCAGAATTTAATACAAACATTTAGTTAAATAATGAGTTTTTAATGATCATACATGTGTCTACAGTGCAGGTCCCCGTTTCAATAACATATCTGAGTCAAAAACCTTGAGCTGCTTAAGAGTGCTCGGAAAAACTTTATGGACAGAGTCTATTTGATAAATGACATAATGATAAATATGGGCTTACATCTTTAGAATCCTTTGCCTTACAATCTTCACTGAAATGGGGGCTAGATAAAACAATCTGACTGTTGCTGACATGTTCTCTGGCTGGATTTTCCAATCCCAATTGCAAACACATGGTATTAATTTATCTTTTGTAGCTTAAAGCCTTGGGGTCACTTACGGAAATATCACCATTGAGCCTGTTGACAACTGCCGTGATCGTGCGGATGTGTTCCTGTAACATGGATCGGGCATGTTTCTCTTCCTGCCACGTCCCGTGTGTGTAGTTTAAACTCTCAATCACATCTTCTTTTGTCTTGAATGCTCGATCCATCACGGCTTGTGAATTCTTCTCTTGTTGCGCAATCCTGTCCTCAAGAATGTCCAATCTTGATGGGTTCCTGGATGTCCCACGTGAACGAGGAAGTTCCTGCACGCGAGGTGAGTTGTATCTTGTGTCATACTCGGGAATACCATTCTGCTGTCTTTTAGGTGGAGGAAAGGAATCATAATCATCAGTTGTGTCATAAGGGGCACGTAACTGTTGCCTGTGTCTTCCAGCCATGGCGACTCTGACCTCAATAATACCTCCTCAATGCAGTCACTTGCACTCTTGTTAAGGTTTGTATGTATGTCTCCACACAATGATGTATAATAATATAATTAAAGTGTCCAATGCTCTCTGAATACTCGAGTCAATATTTCACATAGTTGTGCAGGAGTTTGAATGTCTTAATAGTTGAAATTTATCTGAAAGAAATTGAATAGAGAGTTTAGGTCCTTGAGCAAAATAAACATTATATATTGTTAATGTTTAGAATCTATTGAATAAGAAGAAATCATTCAATTGAAATCTTAAGTCATACATAAAGAAAAAATATTCCAATTTGCACAAATCTCATACGGTCATGTAAACTTCTATTTTCTCATGTACACACATTGTATGGCACTTCAATGGATAAAATGTCAAACAAATTTACAGGTGACCATTCTTCATTGCACAGAATTGCATAACAGCAATAGTAAATAGTTCAACTTCTGAGTTCCTTGGAGAAAACTAAGAGGTGCTTAATATCATTGAAGTATAATTGATCAATTAATTACACTGAAAGAAAAACATATCTCCATGTTAGTATTTTCAACTGTCACCATGCTTAAACAAAATAAAGCAACCTTTGGAATGGATTAATGATGTTTTTATTATACCTCATTTCAATGACAACTAATAACAGCTACCTTAATTACAAACATAATATAACATCATAAAAAAATACACTGCCTCATGTAAACACTCTTGAAACTTCCATGTAGGTTTGTCCCCAGAAAAAAGTACCAAGCTTTGTCATAAATAAGCATTTTAAGAGTGGCTTTATAGTCATTTCAAATGCATGTGTTATCTGTATATATCATATATAAATGAATGTATAAATGAAAGCATAATTTAGGGAGACTTTTCACTGCTAAACATTATATGGTAGATGTAGGTAGGTGGGAATATCTTCTTCTAAAAGTAAAGTTGATTCTCAGAATACCATTTTCAGATTGAAAATCCATCCAATTTTTTCTGGGTTCATTTATGCATTTATACCTTGCAAAAAGCTACTGATATAATTTATACAAAAATAAGAAAAACAAATAACTATCAGACTTTCTTTTGTCCATGGGCAATAAAACAATTGGGATCAGGTGCAAAGAGTTGTGGTACTGATCCAGTAAAAAAACAACAGCCTTGTCGTTCTGTCTGTGTGCTTTATATTTTATGACCACAAAATTGAAAATTAACTATTTTTTTCTGTGTTTTTTTCTGTTTTAAGTGTCATAGATTTGTTCCCTGGATTTAGTATTCATGAAAGTGAAAAAACACCTTAATAGACTGCTTGAGACATGAAAGCAGTGACCCTTTTCAATCTGTATTATCTGTTATTAATGTAAACAAGATCAAACTATTCACAACCATTATGGGTTTGAAGTGTGCAGAGATTATCAGATTCAAATTTGATCATTTGATTACCATTGATCACCATAATAGTGCATTCTAATGCATAACAATGGTTATAAATACCTATTTCAAGAGGAACTGCCAAAATACAACACTCAATTTCCATTTGCAGACCATTTAATAAAAGAGGAACTTATATTTCAACATCAACTTTAATTGCTTCTAAATGCTGTTTTATGTTTACATGAAAAGCTTATGTGAAGTTCAGACATTCTCATTCATCAGAGGTTTGATAGTGATAAATCTTAATGTTGTAAACATAGCATCATCACTCTAATGTGCGAGAATGAGTTCCGACAGCTCTTTATTAGTACACGAAACTATATTGTATGAAATTTTATGAAAAAAACGACCCACAGCCAATTGTATAAAAGTGGTTAAATCTTCAGTTTTTGTCAAAGTTGACTAAAATGTTATATGATTGGTCAATATTCATCTAATAATTAATATAAACCAATCAAATAATTTAGATTTACTAACAAGCCTACTAAGCTGCTGATTGCTACATTATAATAAAATATCTAAAATGCAAACTTTTAATACTAGTTTTCAATATTAGTCATAATCTCTTTGCATATTGTAAACTAACTAAAATAAATCAATTTAGATACATCTTCATAGAATTTCAGTGAAATTCAGAACTTTTTTTTTTAAATTGAAAATCAATTTGGCAAACATTAGCAGTAAACATCAATAAAAAGTACATCAGAATTTTAATGAATGCTCATCTTTCAGACAATTTTCTTTCAAAACTTGAGACCCAGGGTATATCTATTTCATATTATTTATCTACATTAATGCCACATTCAACAGCTTTCTATTGACTGAAAGCGTCAAAGGAGGGCTTGAAAAAATTGTGGGGCTCTCTCTATATATTGGCTATTGAATATCTCTGAAAACGTGTAAGCGTTCACTAGTAAACATCCGTAAATAATATGGATCTGTATCTTGGATTGACTAGATTGAGAAATTGAAAAGTGTACTTTAACAAACTTATCATCTTTTATTATGGTTAATTTTATTTTAAATGATAGGCAGTTTTAAATCATATTATTTCTCTTTCAGCTATAACAGAGTGATAAGACATTAGAAGGTAAAAAATGTAATAAAAAATAAAAGTATCTTTTGTGTTATTGGAAAACTGAGCATGGAAAAAAAAATATATATATGGTTATTTTGAGTTCCTACTATGTTAGATATTATTTTCTAAAATAACTTTATATACAATATGTAAAATATATCTATAATTTGTGGATTTACAAATTCTGTTTAGTTTGTATTTTATTTTATTTTTATTTTTGTTGAAAACATCAAGTTTTTAGTATAATAAGAACCATTTGTTTTGCTTTTATATAAATTTGTTGCTGTTTTCTTTACCACTGATGTTTGTTAAAAGGTCTTTAAGTATCAAAATATTAGGATAAATATTCTCTGGAATAGAAAATCCTTTAGACGTCAAACCAGATTTCAGAAATCAAAAGTCATTAACAAACTTAATGGATTAAAAAATGGTGATAAAAATATATTTTATTATACATTTATTTTGGTAAATCAGTACTCTGCTGTTATTGATTTTAATCATGTGAAGCCATATATTTAAAAAGAGGCTGGGTTAGTGAGCAAAATATGATCTCGACCAGTTAGCTGGTGAAAGGGTTATAAGAATATGTATATGGTAAATAACAAAAATAAATGTTTGTCACATTTAACAAATGTTTTGGTGAATATATGCGCATAATTTTTAATGATTATCTTATGTTTTACAGGCGACAAAATTGGTAAAATGATAGGCATTATAAGCCCAATTATTGGCTTATTTGACAAGATTATCAAATGTTATGTACATCAAAAACCTCATTTATTAGCTTTGGGACACAATTACATTCCCAACTATGGTAAGCCAGAAATAATCAGGATTTGTAACCCACACATTTCAAACTTATTTCAAATATAGAGATTTTCAAAGGCAGAAAACAAGTGCAAACAAAATCAAAAGTATCACAGAATTATTACAATGATCATTTGTCAAAACTGTATAGTATGCAAACTTTAACAAGGTAGGAAAGTACTACGTTTACAAATAAAATAAAAAGTGTAAATTGTTACTATAAACTTTCAGAGAACTATTTGTTTTCATTAAGTTCTGCCAATCATTATCTAATAAAATCATACAGAAAATGTGTCACAATTATATGTGGCATGAACATTGAATTATTTTTAAAATTGATTGCTGAAATTACAAAAAATGGCTGTATGACAATTTTAAATAATGATGACATCATTACTATATACAGCTAGCCAATCAAAATGAGCTACAAGACAAGCAGCAGCCAGGTGTTTCCCCATATTCCCCAGCAACCCCAGAACAACCAGCAAGTGAGAACGCGCATGAAGCAGGACTTTACAGCCATACAAGTGGGTGACCCACATGCAGACCAAGATAGGGACAGCCCAACAGTTCATGTCCGACAAACCCCACCCCACAGGAGATCCCAGCCTGTGGACAGAGATAATGGGACACAATCCAAGCTGGATGCTCTCGTGTCAAGACAGGTACACAGTGAGTTTGTTTTAGGAGATTTAATAGAATTGAAAAATGCTTACAAAGAATCCAAGCAGACAAGCAAAAAAATCATATCACTTTTCTAGGAAATGCTTGTTCAATTTGAATTGTTACTGTTACATGAAGTATTAACTTGATGAAGAATAGTGGTTCAACATCAATTATTTAATGTAATATATTTATTTTATTTGCAAACCTCTCAACTACAAAACTCTTTCTACTAAGTATGAATTAATTGCAAGCAAAATAGTTTACAAAAGCAAAAGCCGGCAAGCCCTGCACAAATAAAAGGTTTGCAGGGCTTGTTCAAATTCTAAATTTCATATACCCCGGTAGCAGAATTTGTTTTGATTTTTATGCGAAAAACTAATGTAAAATTTTGGGTCTGTTCATCAGAAATAATGATACTGACTGTATCATCCTCTCTCATTTGCCCATACTACTAAATCCGTGCGTCAGTTATTCAGGGAGGTTTCACACTACCATTTTGATTATATACACATCATTATAACAATTTAAGTTTAATTATAAACTTAATAAACCCGGTCATCTAGGACCAGCTCCTGCAACACCAAGAGCAAGTGTCACACAGGCAGAATGAGATAGCGGACCACCTGCGCAATCAGAACCAGAAAATGAATGAGGCTCTAATTAAACAAGTCCTTGCCAACAAGGAGGACATGATTGCAAGGTTCAACCAACAACAGGTACTAACTTAAAAGTAATAGCCAGACTCTAACAATGACAGTTACACACTTTGTTGTATTATAGCAAGGTTTAACCAACAACGGGCACAAACTAAGAAGTAATGGCAAGGTTCAACATACAACAGGTACATACATGTTCTTAGCTGTTAATGCAACTATTGCAAGGCTCTTCCAAAGACAGGTACAAACTGTTTTGTAAGTGCCAGACTCTACCAATGACAGGTACAATTTTAGTTGTAAGTGCCAGACTCTACCAATGACAGGTACAATTTTAGTTGTAAGTGCCAGACTCTACCAATGACAGGTACAATTTTAGTTGTAAGTGCCAGACTCTACCAATGACAGGTACAATTTTAGTTGTAAGTGCCAGACTCTGCCAATGACAGGTACAATTTTAGTTGTAACAGAATGAAAGTGAAACCTCTCTGTTATCGTTGTTGTTCTAAAATGGAACACTTTATGTACATCTGATTATGATTATTGTAGTCATTAATTTTTTAAATCTTACTTGAAAAACTTTGGGATAAACAATGACACTGATATTAAAGTTGATCACATGACATACCTTGTATGAGTTGAATACCACCATTATGTATTACACTTGTAACATAACTTCAAATGATGTCATTACGCCCTACTTATTTAAGGTCAAGCTTTTTACCAAGAAAAAAATTAGTGTCATTTTTGGTAATACAACATATACAGAATTTTATGAAACTTTTTCTGGAAATGTTATAAAGCTTGCCAATTTTTTGGCCAATTTTTCCTTCATTTTGTTGCATATTTTTTATAAATATTTATAGTAAATAGCTTCTTCATCTTATAATCCCTAGGCCGATGACTGGGACTCGTCGTCACGGGATCTTCTACAGCAGCACATCAAGTACATGGTCGCAATAATCCGCCGGCTCAACACAGACATTGAGGTGGGTAGAAACGTATATGGATAGAAATATTGCTATAAATTGCCACAGTAATAAGAGGGACAAGGAACTATATTTGGCATAGTATATAATTACTGCATTCCTTCTTTATTCAAAAGAACCATGCTCAGATTGGCAGCAAGTTTTCAACTTAAAAACTCAAATTTCCAAGTAATGCAAAATTCAGTGAATGTCATGTTTTACTATCAGGGGCTGGAAGCTGAACTACGAGGTCGAGATATTGCAGTGATCGGCACAAATGCAGCAGTCAACAAGCTTGAGGTCCACCATGTGACCATGTTACATGACCTGCGGGGACGTATCGTCCGCTGTGACACCTCGATCGCCAAACACACAAAGGACATCATCATGGTAATGGAAGAACTACGGAGATTAGAGGGCCTCATTTTTGGTACCAGAGAGAAACTGACAGCCGACATACACCGCCTTGAGGCTGAGGTTGGTTTCTTTGCCCTTGAATCAGTAACTACAAATACTTTTATCAGAATATCCTAATAAGAATCCAATGAACAGATTTTCAGACACCATCTCTTCATAAACAGATACAAAGTGACACAATCTCTTCATATAATGATACAAAGTGACACCATCTCTTCATATAAAAAAAGTGACACCATCTCTACATAATAAGATACAAAGTGACACCATCTCTTCATAATAAGATACAAAGTGACACCATCCCTACGTAATAAGATACAAAGTGACACCATCTCTTCATAATGAGATACAAAGTGACACCATCTCTTTCTAATAAGCTACAAGGTAACACCATCTCTTCCTAAAAAGATACAAGGTAAATATATAAAGATACCAAGTGTCATCATCTCATCATATAAAGATACAAAGTGAAAGAATTTCATTTTCAGCTACTCATACAGAAGTTCTGTTCGAAGAAATTAGCAAGATAACTAATGATACTGATTGTCATTTAAGGTAATGTCAATGACGAGTGAGCTAGAACGTCAGAACGGGGAACAGCGCAGTGAGATGAACCACATGAAAAGTGACACAGCCCACAGAATTACCATGCTGGAGGATCGACAGAAGGCTCGGATGGCGGAGATTCACGAGGCCATTGACGGTAACCGGGACAACATTGACCACTACTTGGAGAAGATGGATGCCAAGTTTAAGGCAATGATTGACAAGGCAACAGCTGGGTGGGGAGATATGATGGTAAACAGAATGTTAACAACTTTTTGTGTTATATTCACACATTATTATACTTTACAATAAAATGACACTTAATGCATGAAATGGACATATCATTGCATAGTGTTTGTTTCTTAAATTAGCTTTCTCTGACCAGAATGAATATAAGGATAAATTTAATGACCAGTAAAGCCCACAGAGTATTGGTAAAATTTGATTTGATTTTCCTGTGTTATCTGATGAGTTGTAAACATGATAACCCAAGACAATATGTATAACAATCAAATTAACACCACTAGTCGAGGGTAGATGCCAGAACTGACCAGAACATGATGTCCATCTTGTCCCGACTGAAGAGACTGGAGGAGCAGATGACTAGAGACAAACAGAACATGAAGACCGTACAGCAGGTACGAAAACTCTGGGTAAAACTAGTTAATAAAACTACAGGAGCTACCTCCCTTTGTTTCATGGAAAAGTATAGTAGTTGCTCCCCAATTGAATTACTAACATTATAATTGAGATAGTAATTAGTTCCAGTATTACACTGTATGTGATTCAATTCTATAAAACAATATTCTTATCTTAAAAATCAGTAATTCATTTTTTAAAATAATATGCAATCATTAATGCAACATCATCAATCACATTACTTTACAGGCAGAAGAAACAAAAATGGTATTGCAAAACATGGAATATGATCGTATTGATCATGTTATGAATTGATCATGTTATGATACACTTCAATGTCTTAATTGAACACTTTATTACTTAATTGAATCACAAGATCATTTACAACAAAACTGATTAGAATCCACTTCAATAATCACTGGATGTGTCACTCTATTGGGAGACAAAGATTAAAGAATATTTTTTTTATTACTGAATTTAAAAAAATAAATAAATCTCCTGTAAAAATCCTGAAGAAAGATTCCAGTCAGTTCCATCACTCACAGTTTATGCTCACTGTGTATAGTTAAATGTATCTATATATTTTCATCTAACGTATCAAAACACTTCAAATAAATTTGAGGGTCACAAAAGCACAAGATGGTGTAAACATTGTATTTTGTTCTATAATTATTGGTGTGCATGTTAATGTAATGAGAAACAATATGTCTCCACTTCTAAAATATATCATGAATGGTTTTTTTTCAAAATTGAGCAATACATTAGTTAAAGGATGCTTTTGTTTAAATGTATCCATCATTTTACTGAGTTTTGCCAGGAGACAGAGAAGGGAAAATGTCCAATCTTTTACATTAGAGTCTATAAAGAAAGAAAGATTCTTTCAGTAATTACAGAGAACGAAATATTTGAATGTTATTAGAAATAGCTTCTGCAAATACATTAAACATTAAGTCATTAAATTTTGTTCGGAAAAATGTTACAAAAACTTACTTGAAAGAAGAACACTGTTACACTGCTGTGATACATATGTTTCTAACGTAATTTCAGAACATTGAGGGCCAAGTGATTGCCACAATCCAAGATTCCCTCGAGTACCAAAATGCCGAGCTTGCCAAGGCTAAGAATGAATTCCGTAATGGATTCACAGAGCTGCAGGACAGCCTTGCAAACATGAAGCGTGTTGTTGAGGGTCGACGGAAACTGATGGGACACCAGGTGAACAAGGAACTTGGGATGGTGAAGAAGGCCCTTTTCATGGAGATGCCGCCACAAGAACAGCCAGGGACAACCTTTGTGGTGAAAAATATTGACCGGTCTATGGAGTGGTAAATCAGACCAGTGAAATACTATGTGTTAAATGTTTGGTACGGTCAATCTTTTCTCCCTGTTGGTGTTTTAAGGGTCTTTTGTTTTATTTATTTAATTAACCATTATAAAGGTGTACAAAGTACTTTCTTATTTGGTTTAGAAGTGAAAACCAATATAAAATTTTACTGGGACATGTATATATTGTTTTTGTAAAAGTGTAAAAAATGTGTTAGAAAACTATTTCATTACTTTTTAAAAAAAAGTACAATACCCTGCAAAAGATGTTTGTTAAGTCAGTGATTTTCTTTTGTACATGTAATACTACCTTATTAGGATCAATTAAAATGAGGATCAACTCTTGTGTACTTGATTGTGTATAAGAAATGAAAGTGTCTTAGACCTACTGGAATTATTTCAAATGGCTTTTCAAATGGCTTGCAAATTATTAATCGTAAAATTTAATATATATATATATATGTAGTTATGGTCTCTCTATTTTTGATATAACATGTTTGTTCAACTGTATTATTAGACATTCATCACAATTCAAGGACATTTTGCAAGCATTTATCTTGAGGGTCAAATCTTCACTGTCATGCTGGAATATAAATTAACTTTTTTGATGGGAAAATGGGGGCTAAATTTTGGCCCTAAACATCACAGATTGTGGGTTTTGTTGAGAATTCACATGGTGAGCACAAACAGATCTATACTGATTGATGTACAAATCTGAACAGGATACATTTCCCTAACACCAGGTAAAACAAGTTTTTTACAGTGATGGATAATTTGATGATCTAGATCAATACAGAGGCTTGACTTTCACAGTTTCATCTTGCATCATTGAGTATTTTTCCAAAAAAGCAATTCAATGTTCTAATACGCTTAAAATTTAAAATGAAGCATGAGTCCAAAGAATATATTAGAAGATGTTCAGTCTTAGAGTCACAAAATGAATGAAAATCTTCATGACAGTTAGGTCAATATCAACAGTTTTAAGCATTTATGAAAAGAAATTCTGTTCTATTTTCTTGACAACGACGAATTTTTGACTAGCTTTCGGTCTGCTTCTACATAAACTGGTTCACGTGCATTTATTATTAAATAAAGCCTCAAAATGAAAATATATAATGGACAGGAAAGTATTTCAAACTTAAACATAAACACTGCCATGTGGTCGAGCCATAAGGCACACAAACTTACATGATTTCTGACGTTACTAATTGATTGACGCCATGTTTTGTAAACAAGTTTGTGCTCGACTAGGTCACATTTATTTGTATACAGTCGATCGTTTATTTAAACCAAGTGAAAACCAGTCGAGTCAGTGGGCGAGTTCGTTTAACAAACTTACCTAGTACGGTTACTGTCCACTATTACTAACGCGTCAGATCTAAAACATATGAGAAGCATTTCGACATATGGATCCATCATTTCTAGCATATCCTTTTTGAGTTATATACAGTCTTTTTTTAAAAAGAGATAATGTATGGCAATAAAGTTTTCTTGTTAATATCATCATTATTTCACATTCTGTTATGATGACCTCGTACACATGTTATTACTATTCAATTAGTTATATATTTAGGTGTCAGTCAGTTCTGGCGTGCATTTTGAAGTTATAATAATATTTCAATGACGAACATTTGAGTGTTTGATTATTATCTTTTACTTTTGTAAAAACTAAATATGTGTTTATTATAATGAAAACACGCCATAGTCAATACATATGATGGTCATATATTACACAAGAAAATGTTGATATGAGAGCCCATTCGGAACACGTATCAGTTTTGTCCCGTATCGCATTATATCGGTGTATCGCTAATATAGCAGACCCCTAATTATAATCCAATTCATATTTGACTTTAGCGACAGGCCAGAGACTGGCTCCAGAGTTAACGCGTGGTTTTGACCTTCAGGACAGGGTTATTCCACCAGGTCGCAGATGAAATGGGCTTTTAGTATCACAAATATGAAAAAGAGATGCTAGGAAAGACGTGGCAATGGACAACACGACAGTGGGGCGTTTTATGGAGTGATCAATGTGCCATACATAGCACGATACTGGCAATAACAACAACACTAGTAACATTCCAAAGAGAAGACCACCCGATTGAGAGATGGCGATAGTGAAGATGAAAATATGCATGCTATACAAGACATTTTGTTAAATTTTAAGATTTCATGAAGGGGAACAGTTGTTGTGTTTTGCTATACACTGGTGCATGTTAAATAAACAGGCTTTCTCTAACCAGGGTTACATTTTTTTCCGTGCACTATTTTCCAAAAGCCTAAAATGACTTACAATCTTATCGGAGCACTCGCCGAAAGAACATTGCTCCAGAGAGAGTATAAATAACTTTACACACCCAATACCAATATTGCACTTCCAACGAGTCGACAAAGATCGCTCCATTTGAGTTGATGTTCGATAGGAGACCCACACTTTCAATGGTAACATCGAATGATTTTAACATAAATGACAAACAAAGACTCGAGCAGAATACAACAATGCGATGGCATAAGGATGAGGGAGAAGATTGTACTACAGTTATAGTGAAGATAATATAGGCATAGTATGTCAAGCACATATAAATGACCTAATTAAAGAAGATCTATACGAGCTGATGGAACAGGCAAAGAACGGGCATACTGGAGTGATAAGGAATGTGAAAACAATCCGTGGAAATAATCTATATATTCCCCGCCTTGGTCCCGTGAGGCGTAAACTATAGGTATGACATCGACGCGTTTGATGTAGACATAGAGAACATTGAGGAGAAGGAGGACAATATCAATGTTGACGAGGTTAAGGGAGTATAGGAGAATCGGGGATCAGAACTATTGATGTCACTATAGATGACACAGATTACCTAAATGCGAGTATGGGGACACCAGGATACATGTAGAAGAAGTAGCGGAAGAAGAGACAAAGATAACAGAAGATATCAACACTGCAAACGTAGGAAATATGGAATTTTGCTTAGCACCCCCTTTAATAACCAACACTTGGATACGATCGGAATTATTCCCCATATACCCTACTCAGACTGGGATACTTTTCAAATCGTTTTTATCGATTGACATCATTGTACTGACTGGTTAAATATTTGGCTACCCACTCGACCTTCTTTTATTAAAAAAACGACTTTTTTCCTCCGGCTTAACAGTCCTAAAAATGATCTTTAGCATTCAATTTATTTATTATCGTTCATTCATTGACCGATATTATATACTTGATACGTGGACTAATGTAGAAAAATAAATAGACCAGTATTTGGTATTGACAGTATCATTGTGTACTTTCAATAGCTTATATGCAACAAAAGATGATTCCCGCTGCTGCAAGTGTATTTCACCGGCTCATGTTGAGTGTAAGTGGAAAGGAGCGGGCTGTGGGCTGCTAGAAAAAATCGAACATTATTTTCCGAGCAGCAAATTGCGATTAATCTATTAATAATCTAGAGTCTAACATCATTGTCTATTGAAAATCCTGTAAATAAAATGCCTGAAAATTAAAATACACTTCAAACTAAAACTAGCGCGATATATGTAAAAAGTATTTGCGACAACTAGAGAACAAAACACCTCACCTTTAATTTATCTATCGCCTGCTCGCGTTGTCGGTGCGAAAAGCGAACGGACAAAAAGGCGGAAAATTGCATACCGGTAATTCAACTTCCATATAGTCTCGTATAATGGATATATCTGTTTTTGAACCAAAAAAATCACCACACAAAAATACATTACTTATACAGATTATATAGGTGTATGATTATTACAAATAATTGGTTATAATTACTGAACCAATCTTTCACATTTTGCTTTCAATATGTACAGGCATGCATACTATATATTTACCCGTCATATAACCCGAAGCGGTATTGTATTCGGAGCATTTAGATTATCTCAATTATTGACTTTGCAACTGCAATTTTCGCTAAACTCGGTTCAATTAAAATAACATGAACTTTCTACCGAAATTGAGATATTTATAAACAAAAAGTAAAAACATGTTTTCATATTTTCTAAAAGAATTAATTTAATAACAAACATTTGCCGGAAAACAATATTAAAAAGTGACTACAACAAAAACATTCATCAACAATCATACGTTTATAGTGACTTATTTCTTAAACCATTTTAAACAGTTAAATGCGTATTTTTGTTGCATAATATAGCAGTGAAAATAGTGTTATTTTACTGTATGATACAAATTCATGGTAGAACAGTGTATCCGACATCAGTTACGGTGTATCAAAAAGTGTTTTGTATAACCCAAACTTATTTTTACAGCAAGATTATTTAACAAAATTGAATGAATACATTTCAGTAGAACAAAACTTTGTAGTAATATACAGTGTGTGTATACCACGTGATAAATTACGTCATAAATGCTACGTCGGAAGGCAACATTTTGCTTAAAATAAACACTTAAATCAAAGATAACTTTTCTTTTACTACAGCATTTTAAATAAACAAATGGCAATCTATGCGCTTAAAGAGCTCCGCCTTCATGTTATTACAGGTGTTTGATAAGGTGATTAGTTTCATCAAACACATCGACAAACCTGTTTCCCAAAAAATGTTTTGACAGTGCTCCGTTAGACGGCCGTATTGTGAAAAGGTTTGTCGAAGTGTTTTAAGAAACTAAACCCTCAATCATACTCTTGTAAAAGACCGAAGACCGGGTTCCGTAAGCGGCGTAGACTGCGCTATGTTTCATTTAAAATGATGAAGAAATAGTAAAGTTATCTTTGTTAAACAATGTTTAAAATCTTCATCCGAAGCAAAATAATGCCTTTCGACCTAGCATTTATGACGCAATCTATCACGTGGTTTACACACACTGATATAGTGAAACACATCGTTCTTAAATACGAAGAACGCTTTTAAATGTTCTCTCTGTAGACAGGAACATAGCCACGCCTCCTCAAAATCAATTTGAAAACTGGAATAAAACCTAAACACTTCTAGAGACGGCAAGCAAAACAGAAAGCATATCGGAGCAACACGACCAGCACTTGGGACTCATAGCAAAGTAGAGGCTGTGATATTGTGCTCATAGCTCAAAATGAAGATGTCAGTTTTGTGCGCAATACTGGTACCACTTCTAGCTATGGTGGGCTTAACTCATCAGATGGACGCGGACATACAGACGATGAAACAGCTGTACAAAAACACCCTTGACGGCTACGACACGAGAATCCGACCCATTAACAACCAGTCCGCGGCGGTTTTCATCAACACCAAGTTCACTCCTCAGAGCCTGCTGGAGTTTGACACCTCGGAACAGAAGTTTTCGATGCTGGGCTACTTCAAGATAAACTGGGTAGATGAAGTTGTGCGCTGGGATCCAACCACCTTCGGGGAAACCAAGGAAATCAAGGTGCCCATTAATGAGATGTGGAAGCCCAGCCTCATCATCCTCAAGGTAAACATTTGTGACAAATGCACTTTTACCCCCAAATAAGATTTATTAAAATTAATAAAATTGTTTTGATATTCCAGAAAGGATGAATAAATGTCGAAAACAATGTTTCTTATGAAGGAATTTAATTTGAAAGAAAGGTGTGAAAACACGGTATTTCTAACTTAGACGATAGTAGATCACAGTAATCTTTTTGCACTCACCAATCATTTTATATTTTGCGTTTTCAGCTATTAAATACACGGTTACAAACTTGTTATCAGTAATAAATATTTTCCACAAATGCATTAATTAATAAGTAGTTGATGGATTTACACTGCAAATTTATGTGTGTTATACATGTTTATGTATTGAGTTTTGAATAAGACTGTCACTTTATATTAACAATCTGAAGTCAATGATTCTTATACTTATTATTGTTAGGTGTTCACGATGATTGCACAAACGTTGCAAATAACCATGTAATAGTATATATAATTAATGAAAAAAGGTTCTTTTGATAAATTCGGCATTCTCATTTTTTAACACAACTTTGTTACTATTTTTGTTTTTAAACTACTTAGTTTTACTCGCAGTCAACGAGCACCAAGAACGGAGCGGATTATGGTAACGAGAAAGCAATGTATAACATGTTCAGAGCATTTGCGCAGAATTTAGTAATAATGTTTAAAAATTTGAATTAAAGGATCTTAGTCCTACTACTCACTTAATTTTGAATCTGTATAAACGTCACAAGTGGCAACGTGTTGATTGTATTGTGTGTAACAAGTCAGTACATTTATACATTAATCGTTCTCAATGTCACGCTGTTACGCGAATGTCTGGTTTTGTGTTGTGGGTGAAACCGGTGTACCCACAGAAGGTAAAATTTGCATACGCTTAGGCCGAAACTCGAACACGTCACGCCTTCCAGACAAGCAGCACTATGTTCAATTAAAGCTAACAGTCACTCACAATGTGTACCCCTGTTGTACAAGAGCACAAATACTGCAAGCTGTGACCGAAACCGCAAATCGCTAATGTTAGCAGTAAGTAACTGAACTCAGGACGAAATTGGCTACGCGCGAGTACGTGTTTAAATTCAGATGCAATGTCACAGAGCAACAGCGGCAGACTACGCTTGCATCATTATATCTTGTATCTTATCAAGTCACAACAACGCGAAAAGAAAAAAAATCGTAATATATATTGGATTAGAGGTATGTCTAAACAAATAGTTTACATAAAAAACAAATATTCACTTGTAGGCGTACGACGGTCATGGAGTGGTGGGGACCAGCACGGATCTGGCCAAGGTCCTGCACAACGGCTTCGTCCACTGGGAACCGGAGGGCATCTACAGGTAAACGGATAGATACATGGTGAATGCTAGCATACTTTCTGTGTCACGTTTAGTTTAAATATTGTCTTCTTTCATTGTTTTTGTTAGTTTTTAGTTCTCTTTTATATTAAATCCAGCCTCCAACTATTGTTGTTTTAAATAATAAAATATTTGCGTTTGAGTTACATATTAAGATCTGAAACGGTTCATGCAAATAATAGCAATGCACAGTTTCTTTAACGAACCAGTAATTAACATATCCTTCTTTAATTTTACTATTTATAATAATAGTGTGTGTGTGTATTGTACATACCATGATATTTAAAGGAGATAATAAAAACAACTTTGATTGTTCAGTATATGAAACACATAATAGATACATATCTTCTTGCTTACAGCGTCGTGTGCAACGTGGACATTCAGTACTACCCATTCGACGAACAGGTATGCGTCATAACATACTACGTTTCTGACGAGACAATCAGGACGGTGGTGCTTGATCACTACCTGAACGTGGACATGAGCGAATATTCGGAGAACTCCGCCTGGACCATCGCTAGCACTAGGAGGAGCAGGTACCTAATGTACAACACGTACCACATCGACATCGAGTTCCGGCTTCAGCGACGCGCCAACTTTACAACGTTTACTCTTATCATGCCCCTTCTCATGTTGGCCTTCCTCAACATCTGCATTTTCCTGGTGCCGATCGGATCTGGAGAGAAAGGGTCCTTCTCGATCACGATTTTCCTGTCGTACGGTATCTTCGTGACCATCATCAGCGACACGTTGCCCCACAACTCGCTCCAGGTATCGTTCTTTGTCCTGTTTATCGTCATCCTTCTCATCCTCAGTGTCATTTCCGTCTTCTACACCATCATCCAGGCGAAAATCGTAGCGGCCGTCGGGGACAAAGAATGCCCTTGGACAATCTTCAAACCAGGCCGGCGGGCAAAAGGACCGGATGAGGTTGAACGGATAAAGGACAACAAGGAGAAGGAAGCCTTTGAGACGTTGCCAGAACAAGAGGAGGAGGAGGAGGTGTACACGTGGTCAATGTTCCTGGAGAAGCTTGACATCGTATTGTTTGTCCTCTTCTTCATCGTGATTATCACCACCACGGCCGTCTTCTTCTGGATGCTGCTTCGCCATGCCTCTCGCGATAATCCCGAGCCCGAGGACCCGTCTCCGACCCTCGCATACCCGACAACCACCACAGCTACAATGTAAAACGCTGTCAGTGGACCCTACCCGACAGCTGCCTGCTTAACAATCTGTACCCTACAAATAAATAAAGAATAACTACTGTGTACTGGAAACGCAGTACCTGGCGTCGAAAACTTATTCACACTTAACATAAACATAAAGCGATCAAGATAACGAAAATAAAACTTAATTTACCGAAATGAACTTCTATTCCTGCCGTATGAATGTTTATAATCATAAGTATTTATTGTCAACCAAAATGGGCGGAAAATTTACCTATATCGCAACCATGGCAGTTGTTTGTACATGTGCTATAATGACCACCGTGAATTTAAAAAAATATATATATTCTTCTTTTCCTTGTACAATTGTTTTGTATGTACTTGTTTATTAATATTTCGTGTTTATGTCTACGTTTTTAAACTGTTTGTCTTGTTGTATAATGCTACTTTTAACTAAGTGATACATTCTGAGTAATTGTATTTAAACAAATTGTCTGTTGAAGAGCACTGTTATTTTGGCTATGATAAGACATTCATTGATGATAAGCCATTCATTGAGCAAAATATTAGCAAGAACAACAAGGGGGACGACTCAAATTGACACTATTTTTCACTGTCCAAAAACTGGTAACAAAATTGAGGGATTTTAGTGGGTTTCATTTACGCCATTTTAAGGTGTTAAAACATTAGTTTGAAGCAAAACAAATGACTGATGGTTAAAGTTCATACTTTGATCTTGTGGTGCACGCTCAAATAAAAAAAAATGCAAAAAATACTGGAAAATTATTGTTTTGAAAATTTTAGATTTTTAACAAAATGGGTTAAAGATTCTGCACCAATGCAAAAATATAATAGAAGTATAGTTTAATACCCATTCTTTAACGAAATGCAAAAAAATCCACATTAATGGACTGTAAAATATTTAAAAAAAAAACATTGTATAAACCTGTTTGGATGCATTATGATAGGAGAAACCATATACTTTAGGCATATTAGTAAATATTTTTGTGTATAATAAGTATTTTTAGTGTTATAGTTTGCATATATTGGTTTCTTTACTGCAGAAATGCTCAATATCTATATGACCTGAAAATTCAAGTGTGTATATATTTCAGACGTCAACTATTTCGGACGAATATTTAAAAGTTTGCTTTAAGGGATGTGTTTTAATTTATCTACTTTGTTTTGATTGAATGTGATACTGTTTTAATTTTTGTAATAAATTGTAAGTGAAATAATGAAAAACTTTATATTAGAACTATATAATTATGAATGATGTTTTTAGTTTATAGATAAAAAAAAAATTGTAAAAGAACCAGTATTCTAATTCAGTAAAATAAAATCAAATATGTTAATATTTTAGATTAATGGAACTTAAACATTAATGCTTTAACTTTCAACAAGTGTTATTCGTTGCATCATTCTGTTATCAACATTAAATGTATTTAAAGGACTTAGTGTTTGGTTAGTAAAGTAATAACAATATTGTGGCTAAGATTTCAAAATGACATATATCATTTTATATTCATACTACAAGCAGCAAATTAAATAATTATGTGATTCAAATACTTTTTTTTTCTCTCTTTTTAAAGATACACTAACATTTAAGATCAAAAATGAAAAGCGCAAAGTCCATGTAAGCTGCAATTACATGTAACTTTCATTTCCAAGGTGACAATTCACCAATATTCTATATATAAAATGGGGCCTATAAAATGTATCATTTAATACTTTTCATAGACAAATATCTTCCAATTGATTTTTTCCAAAGATGGTTGAATAGAATTTATTCTACCATGATTACATAAAAGAGTTACAGAAAACATTTTAACAGCTGGTCAACAACATCTTACAGATGTTTTAGGCCAATTTACCAGTTTTCGGGTTGAAAAAGGCTTTTTTATTAGAATGTTGGTAACGATTTTTAAAAATTCATTTTTTGGTCAAATTTGAAAATTAAAACTGTTCTGAACTTCTCTTTAATTGAATAATAGCTGTCCAAAATTTCATTAAAATATTGCAATATTTAAAAAATCAATGGTTCATGCTATTCAATACAAATATTGTACAAACAGAAGAATGATATCTCAATAATTAAAAAGAATATATGTTAGTAAATATTGTGTACATTTTTGTGTTGTTTGTTTTAATTTTGTTAAATAAATGTGGTGGCAATAACTGTTGTAGTTGTTTATCCATTAATTTAAGCATACGACATGTTTATGAAATTGAGCTTCGCATAGAGGTTTACCAGGTGTATCGAATTTGTCATTTGCGATGATAGTAATTCTTAGAGACGACTGTTTAAAGTTAATAAAAAAAATCTTGTATTAATGTATTCCTTCGGAAGCACAAACACCAACCAAAAAATGGAACTATACAGTACTATCAATGCCCCTTAGCACGAGTTTAAGAGTATTTTAGTAATAGCATGACGCGAAGCAAAATCTTAATAATTAAAAATGGGCGGAGTAAGCGTAGCGAACGAGCCCTTAATTATCATTAAGACATTTCGCTTCAAAGTAAGGGGCTCGTGTTAAAAATGTGTGCGCAAAAGTTACGCCCATCTTACATAACTTCCTTTTCCATGGTATTGCCCATGTAAACCCACTCATTTTGGGTGAGAGACTTACGCGGACGTCATGTCCTCTTAGTTTTGTCTAGTATACCTATTGACTGCTATTCAAATGTCGCGAGAGTGCTTTCCCGTGGATAAGTCGAAGGATACCAGCATTTGGTTTCCGTTCACATTACTGTAAGTGTTACCTACGCAATGTATCATTATCTGCTGATTCCCTTTATAATATATTCGTCTTTATGCTGGCGGATGTATTCGCTATTTGCATTGTACACAAGTAGGAATTATTTGATTTCTTTCTTTTGAATATAATGTTTGGGATAGAAAATGGAAATTAAGTTCGCGCTTGTCGGTTCAATAATAATACGGGCAAGATTCTGGAGACCTTCCATATAGGGCAAAGTTTGTCACACACAACTATTGGCCGTGATGTTACGCCCATTTGTTCCTGTACCCGGGCAGCACGAGTTTGTTTAGTCTCTTAACATTCATTGAAATAGTCTTTTTCCAAGACTGTTTTCAGGGACATCTACCACTGCTCCGATCCAAAACATTTAAAACATATGCAAGATTGTTTTTTTTTTCAGAAAGCCTAAATATATCCGGTACAAAGCCAAGCAAATTCGCGTTTTCAGCGAAGCGCGCCAGTCTTTGGACAAATATTTTCTAGCCAAGAAACTTATCTGGTAGCCTGTATAATTGACCAAATAACTGTAACTGCCAAAAGCAAATTCAGTATTTGTGGGTGCACTCAACTGTTGAATTTGTTTAGTACATTTTCTGTGTGCAATTTCCAATAAATGCATCTCCGTTCTCGAATGGTTGGACAAAAACGGAGAACCATAAAACGCCTTTGAAATAACAAAACGTTCATAAATTTTCTTTAAAGTAAGAGAATCGAGTTCAACTGTGTTAAAATAACTGTGCTTAATTGAACTAAATGTATCCCTCAACTTAGTGTACGCTTCCGCGATGATCATGGGCGATCCAGATGACATGTGGCTATCGCACACTAGCCAGAGATGTGTATAACTATGTCTCAACCTTCTCTATGCGTTCTGGGCCTAGCATCCATAATCGTTTCGTTGCATCGCGACGCTTTTCATTAAAAACAATCACCGCACATTTTAATGAGTTGTAATCGAAGCGCCACTTGCAAGAATACTCATTGCATATTTGCAACATTGTCTGTAACGCCGCATTCCTTGACACAGCAATCAGATTCATATCGTCCGCCACTGTCGGACTGCTGAGACTAAGTCCATGCATGACGAAACCAAGTAGTGACTGTTCTGGTTTTTTCTATGAGCACGTTTATGTATAAAAGATAGCATTGCGTGGAACTTTTGCCACCCTGGCAAGTTCCTTGTCGTACCGGGAACCAATTCGATGTCATACCACGATTTTCCCAACAACTAGTCATGAGCAAAGTTTCATGAATGAAAGCAGCGACGTACAGTCAATTTTGGAACACGTTTGTAGAAGAGGCCATCGTGCCATACCCTATTTAATGCCTGCACAGGTATATTGGAATTAATTATGTACCGGTTTGTGCTAAAAAGTATCCAAAACTTAGTAAAAGTGGTCAGGTCTCGCTTAAAAGTTAAGCAGTACCTAGGATTCAATGGGGAATGTTTTTTGCCCACATAAAGATATGTTAAAAAAGAAGAATAGAGGAAGCTCGGATAAACTTACTTTTCTGGTTAATATCCGCCTTGTCTATCGAAAACAAAAATCTGGAAAAACTTATTTCATTATATCAAGCCGATGATATGGTGATGTGGGTTCGAACGACCACCTCAGATAGTTATTATTAATATATAAATAAATAAATAAATAGAATGGTATGTCGTCGCTTGAGTTCGAAACTGTTCTTACTGTGTTTTGCGGTCAAATAGATAAATTTATCTTGTAGTTGGAATTAGTACAGTCAGTTAGTGAAATTAAGAGAGTTGTTCATCATTCCATTTTGTTCTCATTCAAAATCTCTCGCTCACACAACTTCCAGACTGTTCTAAGTCTTGTATTGGCCAATGAAATTACGATAACACATACACAAACTGTTTTATCTCAGTTAGAACAGTATCGAAATAAATGTTTTACACAATTGTTCTCATTAGAAAAAAGTACAGGCGAGATATATCTATAAATATTTTCTCTATTCTAAGCTTAAAAACGCATGGCGAGGCGAGCATTGTGTTATGAAACATTTACATCATTCGTTTTTGTTTCAAATTGAATTTACTAAGGTTACATTACTTTAGGTTATAAATTAAAGTAGGACATCTAGTACCCTAGCCAAGTACTTGAATATCTAGACTAGAGTTTCATTTGATATTGTTTTGTAATGTTTCACATTAATTATTCACTTCTGTTGGTATGTTCAGTCAATACCTACAAAGAAATGTCTTATTTCAAGAGCCATTTTGGATACACAACTGAATTAAATACAATTTAAGGCAAATATAATTATTGAATTTCTTTCGCTCTCCTTATTGATGAATCGCGATTTAATTAATTAAATATATGTAACAAAAGAAATGTCTTGCTGATATGTTTAATCAATCGACTTTGAAATATGAGAGTAAGTAATACAAAATACCAATATTCTTGCCCGGTCATTGTCATATGTTTGGTTAACCGCGTTTGATGATATCAGGTCAATGCCAGCCACATTAGCAACTGTTTGGAAGAGATCAGGTTCAGCCAAACTTGACCTGTTAATTAATTCTTTGAATTTGTCTTATATTATTATTATTATTATTATTATTATTATTATTTTTATTTTTATTATTATTATTTTTATTATTATTATTATTATTATTATTATTATTATTATTATTATTATTATTATTATTTTTATTATTATTATTATTATTATTTTTTTATTTTTTTTTATTATTATTATTATTATTATTATTATTATTATTATTATTATTTTTATTATTATTATTATTATTATTATTATTATTATTTTTATTATTATTATTATTATTATTATTATTATTATTATTATTATTATTATTATTATTATTATTTTTATTATTGTTATTTTTATTATTATTATTATTATTATTATTATTATTATTATTATTATTATAAAACTGTTTTGATGTATACACTAAACTGCTGGATTATACAAACTATTATGTATAGTTTGACCTCTTATTGAGCTGAATCCCTTGGTCTTGACATTAATTAAACTCTCATTTAGCCAGTTGAGCTGTTCAGAAATTTGACTGTGAAGAGGAGTTGAAAATAGACGTTTATGAAAACAGTATGAAAATGAGAATTTGAAAAGAAATTGAAAGGTTTGGCAAGAGAAGTTTCATGATTGCCGTGTGTTGCGGTGTTATACGCCAAAAACAGTAAACTATCCAATTTTCTCTCAGAATAATTATATAAATATGGAACAAAGTAATTACTGAAAATAATGTTTTAATATATTAGACATCTAAAGGCATGCTTGGAATCGAAGTTTTCATAATATACTTGGTATAGTAGTTTCCTCCAAAAATATTCAGAACGGACATTTCTAAAAACTAACTATTTTTTCTCGAAATGTGTCCTTACTTCACCAGGTGCTCAAACTGAATAATTGTGAAGGAATTTTAATCGATGGATATCTTAAAAGTCGGAACGCGATTCAAATACTTAGTCAGATATAGAGAAATTGATTGATTATGAAAGTGGGAAGATACTTTTGGATTTCGTAGACCTGTCTCTCTCGATAATGTGCAATCACATACAAATATCCAGTATTTGTTCTACTATGGTATTTCTAAACAACTATATGTTTTCTTATTGTATTTTTAACACCTTTGATATTTTTTTCAACGAAAGAAATTCTCTAGGTAAAATAAGTTCTTATAACAGTCCATTCTAGATATTCTAGATGTACTCTCAGGAAACCTGCTTGTACATTTTCTTTTTTCAACAATCGGTAAAATTCATTGCTCTCTGCTTTGTACCATTTATTGTATTAAACACGCCAAAATAATACAATTTCGGTTTGGTATAATAACAGTAACCTAGTAAGAACAATATGCACCATGAATGTGGATCGAACTAACGACTTTCGATTAAGAATTTATGTGAGTCAACTGCTGATATAACTTGACAACTTGCGTGATGTTATGGCCATCCATATAATCTTATTTAAAAATTCAATTTCAATTCAGTAGTTTGCAATTTACAATAATTAAATATCTGTTAATTCCCTAAGTTATCTACATGTAATTACATTAGACAACGATGGAACATCGTTACTTTATATAATCGTCCAAACCTTAAGAATATCATTTCCTAATTTGTGAGATGAAGGTAGGTTACAAACTAATATGAAGCTATTTATTTTTGCCTTCGAAATTCGAAATTCCAAATGTCATTGTTATTCAAATATCAGTTGTGTAAATAATGTAGCGCTCCTTATATGGGCATTGTAGTTTGACCACTTAAAAAGACCAAGCAAGTCACACGGCAATACATTCGGGGACTGACCAGCGGATGGCCAACATTCAGTAGTAAAAGAGAAAACAGAGGAAGCGCATTGAAAATGTTCCGCGTTATACATTGCTTTCTGTTCCTGCTGAGCACTGGGCAATGTTTAGCCGGCGCGGACATTCAAACCATGAAATCTCTGTTCAACGACACGCTGTACGATTACGACACACGCATCCGACCCATCGACGACCAGACGGACGCTGTCTACGTGAACACCAGGTTCACGCCTCAGAGCCTGCTTGAGTTTGACACATCGGAGCAGAAATTCTCGATGCTGGGCTACTTCAATATTCACTGGACGGATGAGGTGATGCGCTGGGCCCCCGGTAGCTATGGAGGGGCAGACTCCATCAAGGTACCCGTGGATCAGGTCTGGACGCCCGGGCTCATCATTAACAAGGTACAAGGAAATACGGTGGCTCATTTTTTTTAGATGGTTTTGCACAAATTTAGGGTTGTTTTTTATTTATGTACTCAGTGTTTGGAATTATATTGTGGAATGGTTTATTATTATGATGTGTTTTTTTTCTTCTAATGTTCTCGTCTTTATTATTTTGATATAATGTGACACGCCTGATCAGTTCAAATTCATGAAGAAATTGACACTTGTGATGCATCCTATTTACTTTTATTACATTTCATTTCAGTTTTAAACATTGACACATATTATCCGGTTGTATTATACCAGACAATGTTTTAGTGTTTGATTAATGCTGCTTCGATTTTGTTTGTATAGAAATGGAAAACATGCTTCATTTAAATCAATCATTGAGGACACTACAATTGATTATATCTGCTTTTGAAAGTAGCTTTTGTATTCACATTTTGTTTGTATTTGTATAAAAATGATTAATTTAAAAACAGTCTGCAGACCTGTACCTCGAAGTCATTTACACAAACCAGTAATTAAGTATAATGATATTGCGTTGAATAATTAAATTTAACAAGGCCAGTGTTGTATTTCATTTCTATATCAATAGCAAACTTTAAGAGCGAATTGGAATCCTGAAACTTGAAGTCCTGGCTCCTGTATCAGGAAACAGACCTCACAAATGGCATTATTCATTATCAAATTATTTTACAATTATACGTTTTCTTCTTTTTTAAAAATCCGATAACTCATGGATTATGTGATTGTTGTGTGATATTTAAGATTGAATGCAACTTCTTATTCTTTAGCAGTTTGCTCAATTATACTTTTCTTTCTTTGTTTGTTTCTAAAACATTGACCAAACACAATGTGTCATATTAAAGATGCACTCATATTTCCAAATAAGATTTACTACAATTAATAATATTGTTTTAATATTCCAAAAAGTATGAATAAATGTCAAAAACAATGGTTCTTATGAAGGATACAGAGATTAATTCGAAAGAAATACACATAAAACACGGTATTTTACCTTATGAGTCTATAGTAGACCACAGTAAAATATTTTAGCATTCACCAATAATTTAATATTTTAGCGTTTTCTGCTATTAAATACACGGTTACAATTTTGTTATCAGTAATTAATATTTTCCATAAATGCACTATTTAGCAAGTAGTTAAAGGTGTATCAGTCAAAATTGATGTTTGATATAAATGAGTATGTATTGATTTTGAATAAGAGTGCCACTTTAACATTCTCCCAGAGAGACGAGAAAAACACATTTTGGATCATGGTAAATTAAGTTGAAACGATTTAAATTGTTTCTTGATATTGGGGATCAGTCATTGAAACTACTTTTAGATTTCGTCTTAACAGAATTAAAACATCGTATTCCAATGGGTTGTTGCATCCAGCGTGTCAATGTGGTACACCGAGCTTTTACCAATGGCAATTGTTTCATAGTTATGTAATGTATGTTGTCTTGGAATGTATAGTCAGGTAGTGTCTCTTGTTTTGTGTGTGTTTGGTTTTTGTTTGACATTGGTTAAAGTTAAGGCTACCGTGCTTGTCCCTGTAGATTTTATTGTTTTGTCAAAACATCATTTGATACGTGTGTATCGAACAAGAGCGGTCAACGTTTAATATCTTTACAATACTATTATCTTGAAATTATTAATTTATACTAAATTAAAGCATTTTAGCATTTCCTGTACAATTTAATCAATTTTAGACAGAATTATGACCACAAAAAAATGAATCCAAAGTGAGTGGGGTAATTTGACCCCGATAAGAAAATTTCATTGAAATTGAGTTGTTTCTGGTATTGAATTTATTTAGCACAAAAAAATTTAATTTATATATAAATATTAATATACTGAGTATATAAAGGTCCAACTTCAACACACTAGTTATTGCTCAATACATATTATTTTAATTTATTATTAAATTATTCATTTATTTAACTGTTTCTAGATTTTCTGAAATAGTTCACCCTTATATTACTTAATTGCATTTGTCTTATGCGTAGAACAGCTAAGGGCGAAGCACTGAACCGGACCCAAGTCGAGTCTTGGACTAAGCGATATAGTAAATACTACTTCCTGATAGGATAATAGGATTTCCGAAAGCAAAACTATCCCAGTCTTCTGACTTTCACTTTATTGTCCTTTAATACTTTTGTCTTAAAAACGCGTTCATACAAAAATACTATCTAAATGTATCTTGCATAACATGATTGCATGGGGATTTTGAGGTTTCTATCAAGGAAAACTGTCAACATTTCTAGTGAAAAAAATGGTGAATGTTTAGCGTATTTTATTACTTTTCGTATCGATATTGACATAAAAAGTAAACATAGGCGATTTTAGATTTCAAATAAAAATATGCATACTTTTAAAGAAAACAATCTTAATATCGTGATCATAGGCGGAGATCACCCACCTCCGAATGCAATCTATACAAAGCATATTATCGATGTATTGATACTTAAACATATACTTACGACTAAATCATCGTGTCCGTCGTATTTCAGGCGTACGATGGTCATGGCGTGATCGGGGGCGATGCGGACCTTGTGAAGATCGAAAACACAGGAGCTGTACAATGGATTCCGGAGGGAATCTACAGGTACGAAGTCATATCGTGTCCAACATGTGACCGCTTACAATGAACGAACGGCAGCACGTAAAAACAATAAATCTAAATAAAAAATAGCGGTTAGAATACACGCTCAATTTATGTGTGCTATACTAAATATTTATAATATTTATTATTAAAGAGGGTATCAAACCATTTATTCCCGTTTTATTTTGTAGTTTTTTTGTAAACTTGTAGTTCTATTGGTAAATTAGTCATTGAATATTTTGCAATACCGCACCTATCTTATATTTGAATACTATAGCGTGGTGTGTGATGTGGACATCCAGTACTACCCCTTTGACGAGCAAGTGTGCACGCTTACCTACTACGTTTCGGACGAGACCATCAGGACGGTGGTGCTTGATCACTACCTGAACGTGGACATGAGCGAATATTCGGAGAACTCCGCATGGACCATCGCAAGTGTCACCAAGAGTCGCTACCTCCTCTACAACACCTACTTCATCGACATCGAGTTCCGGCTTCAGCGACGCGCCAACTTTACCACATTTACCCTTATCATGCCCCTTCTCATGTTGGCCTTCCTCAACATCTGCATTTTCCTGGTGCCGATAGGGTCTGGAGAGAAAGGGTCTTTCTCAATCACGATTTTCCTGTCGTACGGTATCTTCGTGACCATCATCAGCGACACGTTGCCTCACAACTCGCTCCAGGTCTCGTTCTTTGTCCTGTTTATCGTCATCCTTCTCATCCTCAGTGTCATTTCCGTCTTCTACACCATCATCCAGGCGAAGCTTGTATCCTCTATCGGAGATAAGGAATGTCCATGGACCTGCCTCAAATCAAAGAAGAAGAAGGTGAACACAAATGATGACGACGTGGAGAATTTCGAATCTGACAAGGAGAAGGAGTTTCTCGGCGAACAGAATGAGAAAAGCGAAAAGTCCGGCTTCTACGATGACAACGCGGACGACGAGCTATACACGTGGAGCATGTTCCTAGAGAAGCTTGATACCTACATCTTCGCTTTGTTCTTTGTTCTGATCGTGGTAACCACCGCCGTGTTTTTCTCCATGCTTCTCTCACACGCTACTGGAGCGACGGACTCTCAGTCCAGTCCTCCTCCGACCACGGCCACACCCTAGCGGATCATGGAAAAAAACAATCTTACCCGAGGCTGAATAACGATTTACCTTATTTTAGAACTATTTCATGTGGTTTATTTAAACAAACACGTGTAGAGTTAATTAGCATATGTATTTCGAGAAACTATTATCTTTACAGTATAAGTTACTTCATTGTTGCATTTATATGCACAGCACTAGCCTCTTGAGGAAGATTGTCGCCGGGGGGAATTATACCAAATAGTCCACATTTGCCTCTTTGTTTTTATAGAAATAAAAAACCAATAGTTTGTACGAACAAAGGATACATGACAAAGCTTTTTTAATGGCCTGTGATATATTGTTAAATACAAGTACCTATATTTTTATACCTATAAATATGTTCAATATATTATTATTATTTTATCGTGTTGTAGAAATTTCGTTAAAGTGATATAAAGTTTCAAACATATTTTGCTTAACTGTAAAAAAATCAGAAACTGTAGCTGTTCATGGTTTGTTTGACTATTAAGAACATCAAAAGAAAAATAATAAGAATCAGTATGTTTTAAAAATTCAAAAGCTAAATGGAGTCTTGAAGTCCATTTTGAAACTTATATATGTAACAAGATAATAAAATATATGTTTGCAACTGTGGTAGCTTTCGTTTTGACTATGTTGCCCATTTGCATGAGAGCCATAATCCCTCTTAGCACATTAACTTTAAGGACGTAATACTAATGTGTGTTTTAAATGCATACAACTGCGTCTACAAGCCGTGTTGGATGAAGATCAACTGCTTACAAGAAGTTCTAGACTGTATGGCGGACCAATCTGTCATCACAGTAACTGTCATAATGTACGCCATGGTCTGTTCGTCTGGATAGTTGCATAGACGAAACCTTGTGATAACCGCATTCCCCCTAAAAGTGTTTCAGTTGACATCTTTCTGTCGATATCGGAGGGGGAAATATGAATAAATTACGCTAAACGACTTAACCACTTTTTTTCTTGAAGTAGGACCCGCAAACCACATTTGAATCATACATGTATCGACTCTTGAGTAGGGTGTGTACGTTAGAAGTTGCGCCGCTATTGTCTTTTATAAGATACCAATATCATCATTCAGAATTAAGTATAAGCGGTCTATCAGAGGGGCAATGCTCACGTATCTGTGAAATATCCGTATAGAATATGGATTCTCGTTTATACCCGTGTAATGTCTGTCCATGTTTAGTTGTGGCTAAAGACCGAAGCCATTTGCATGCCATGTTAGTCTGTTACCATTATCAGTACCATTATAAAGATGTATAATTTAGAAACAGCCTAAACCTGGAACCCTGTGAGCTATAGATTAAATGTGGGCGCCTTTTCCAATGAATCTCAAAAAGAGGTTGTAAAATATCGATACAAATATATCATAACTATCACTACCTGTCTGCCATCCCCAACACTACTCTATTATTAATAATTCTGACAAAAGTCATTAACGAAGGGTTACAATGAACTGCAAACACTATTCGCACGCATTGTTCTTTTATTATTGACATGATGTATTCTGCATGGATGCACCGGTAAACAAGAAATATGAAAATACAATGGTCTGAATACATGTACAGTATGGGAACACACGAATAATTTGAATGAAGCAAGGATGGAATTTAAAAATTAAACCAATACCACCTTTGCGCAATCTGTATACAGAGTATTAAGAATATTAAATTCTCATACCAGAATACAATCATGCGAAAAAAACACTAATTGAAACAGACACATTACTAAACTTTCGTAATGGTATTGAAATAAAATAAAATTCCCAAGTAGTCAAACAAATATAAGTTGCTGTTGGGCATTTTCATGACTCGGTGACAACCATTTTAAAACAAAACACTAACGAAGGTTTTTGTTAAACGACTTATTGTTTTAATGAAATGCTTTTAAAAATGTCAATAAATGATTTGAATTTTCTTTTCATTAATATGTATGGGTTCAGAATTATGTTATGGGTAATGCAAAACACTGTTGATATAGTTCCCGAGTCAGAAGGAACATACAGACGATCATCGACATGTCTGTCTCTCCTATAATGACCATAATGGTTCACAGAAGAACGTCCAGTAAGCTATTTCGAGCTTTTTAAGCTAATCGAGGTGCTATGATCAATAAAAGGAAAACTGACAAGAACAATTCGGTTCAGCACCCTATGAACAAATATATAATTGACAACTATGCAGGCATGGCTTTATCAGCTTGCGAGTGCCGAGACCGTCCAAACGTTATATGAAACAGTTGAACATGGTCGGTGGGTAGAGGTATTCCGTGAAAGGAGGGGAATAATCTGTTTTTCAGCTTTCCAATTCATTTCAGGTTAGTTAGCTCCCTATCAGTATTTAACATTATTGAAGCGAATTTCTTTAGAATGTTTGTCTTTGCACTGCCTTTACTCAACTTTATAGAGTATAGCTTAAAAACACACTAGAACTGATACAAAAAAAAATAATCAAGAAACAAAACTAATATTAATAGTCAAATGTCATTATTACATTACCCATCAACCCTGTGAATTGTCGAAATGTTAGTATTATCTAGAACGTATGCAAATATTTTAAACAAATAACCAACTCGCACTGGGTGTTGTTTCCAGCGGGAAGGATTTGGCTCGTCACCTGGCTTGGACTGAAATACTAAGTAACATATATAAAGTTTGTTTTTCTTCATATACCCGGAATGCATTACAGGTGCTCTAGTAATATTAATTGATGGACAAAAGAAGAAAAAAAATATTATTTTAAATCAGTTAACAGTTTACTCTCAGTGATGTTTCAATAAATACGTCAAATATAAGTCAATGTGATGTGATGTGGAAAAATGATAAATTACATAGTCATAGATAAAAAAGATCTACCATGATTTTCACATTTGTTTTTCTCCCCGCTAACATGAAATTGTAGAACTGTAAACAATTGCATAGTTTGCGACGAAAACAGCTCTAAATAAAATGTTATTTTTTCAAGGGATTTATTGCTCGGTTCAGGCAAGCACAACAGGGGCTTTAAGATAAACAGTGGGATCTTGAACCATTTAACTTGGACCTTGTGATACAACCCCGTGGGAAATATGGTATTATAGATTTGTTTGGTTTAACATACATGGTAATACATGATCTTTTATAAATGAAACATCCAAAATTTTAGGACATTGACTAACATCTTTGTTCCATGTATGTATGAAAACTGGAGTTTCTTTTTGGACCTTGATACCAGCAGTATGATACTCTTGTAGGAAGTCAATGCCCCATATTTTCCCAACCGGCCAACTTATTGAGGTCCTCTTGGAGAAGTTCACAGTCCTTCAGGTTCTTGATGGGCCTATAGACGATACAACCGTTGGCAAATAGTCTGGATTTTAATGTGATGCATTCTGGCAGGTCGTTTATGAGTAGACGAAAGAGCAGTAACTTAGGGACATACCATTGGGTTACTACACTTACGACTGTATCATCACCTGGTGTGATGCCATCCACAATAACTCTAGTTTTTTCTTGGAAAGAAACGACTCTATCCGATCGGAGGGCTTCCCTCTAATGCCATAGTGAGTGAGTTTGGCAAAGAGACGCTTGAGGGGAAAGAGGTTGGACGCCTTATATAAGTCCTATATGACAAGGTCCATGGCTTGATTTTTGTCCACGGATGCCAAAATGTCGTTAGATAGTATGAGGAGCTCTGTATCTCTACTACGTCTGGCAGTCTGTCGGGATCTTGCGTTGGTATAGATGCTCGCTTTGACGTGGTTACTCTTCTTGAATATGGCGGAAACGTTTCCCTTACTAATCGGGTACTTTGCCGCTGTCCAGACTATTTTTTAAAAGATTATCACAATTAATGTGGCTTTATAAATGGTCAGATCACGTATAAATCGAGTGGTAACTATGTCAGGTCCAAACGTTTTCCCCGGGTTCAGTTTCTGAACGAGTCTCAGTGCCCAGTCCTGGTAACCATAATGTCTGGTGTGGATGGGTATGGGTCTCCGTTTAGGGTTGGTGCGTTAGTTACATCCTAATAAGTCTATTGATTATGTAGGCATTTTTGTAGGGTCCGCATCAATCTTCCCACCCTTTTGAGTGGTGTTTTCACATTGGTGTCCTTTTTCATTGAGTTGTTTGTCTCAATTTTGTCCAGTTGAATTACATGTTCGATGAAGGTCCAGCCTGGGCTCTTACCTTTTTATGTCTTGGCTTTTATCTTCATGTCGTTAGTTGACTTCTGTATTGAGAAAAGTGTGTCTGATCTCTGCGCCTGAGTGATCTATCTTGTTGACCCATGGCTTTTATCAGCGATATACTTCTTAGTGAAGCGCTGAAGGGTATTTCTATAGGTGGTCTATCGAGGTATCTATGTCTGTAGTGAAAATCAAGTTTAGTAGGTTCTGAAGTATGTCAATAAGCGAACCGTAGTCCGTCCTGATGTACATACCGCTTGTTGGGAGATCTGATAAGAGGTCGCAGAAACTACCTGTAGGTCTGATGTTTCAGTAGTAATGTGTGTCTGATTAGTAAGGGTAAAATGTTTGGTGAAAATAGGTGAACATGTAGTTGCGATGGTACATATCTGCTAAGTCACCGTATGCTCTAAGAAGAAGTATTAGGCCATGCAAATTAGCTGGTTGCATTGTGCCTTCTAACGTTCTCATGATCGACGTCCATATCAAAAAGGTTAAAATGTCTACCGAGCCAGAAATTAGCTACATTTTCTGCTAGTATACAGAAAATATACCTATGCGTATCATCCAGGTCTTCAGTGCAAGTCTTACGTGGAGGCTTGTGGTAGGAAACTATGTGGAGGTATTTAACACCCTTTGCTTTGATCTTACACCACACCACTCATCATATACTTCCTTTGGAACACCATTAGTATATCATTCAATAAAATGTTGTTGTTTTTGTTAAAAGCTTTTAGCAAATAGCAGGAAAAAGCTATTAGCAGAAACCAAGATGGGCTATTAATTTTTAGCCTTATGCATCTTGCGATTTGCTGCGTTCATTGCAAGAGATCTCCTTCCAAGTTCTCTCTCCTGACGCCCTTTCATGTTTTTGTTATTTCCTTTTTGCTTTAAGCATTTAGCAAATAGCAAAACGCACGTCGTTCAAGCTTTTAATATACAATGGCGAGAACGTGGAAGGAAATATCGCAATTGGCGTGCCAATCACGAGTCAAAGATCAAAAGCATTTTGCAAATAGTAGAATATACAAAAACTCATTCCCGTACATTAAGCTAAAAGAGGTATTTTACCAGTTTACCTACACGAAATACACCCGTGGTCTCTACAATAACATTTGTTTTGTAATTACAATCTACAAAATTACAATTTTATAAGTGTTCTTCGCTGAAAATGGTCTTTTATTCCAGGAGCAATATATTAATATATTGTATAATGCAGTAGAACACAATATTTCAACGTCACCTTCAAATTCGACATTTAAAGCAAATTGAGAGGAACCTTTAATAAAGCTCTAAAGGGTTATGGTATTTTATGTTGGGATATCGTTTATACCTCGTAGAGCATGATCGTAAAAGGAACCAGTGTAGTAATCTTAAATATATATATAATGTTCATTTACCTTGTATTTGTAGACAGTAGTTGGCAGATAAGTTACCCTGATGAAGATGCAGAGCATTATTTCTTTAGAGGTAACCGATGTACCGTCAAGGACGAATATCCATGTTTCGAACAACACTTGCTTTTCATCCTCTAAGAATTTCTTCACCATAATAAAGTCAAAATGTTTGCGTTTTATTAAAACCATCTCATTTATTCTGTAAGATTACTTTCAATAATTCATGTTTTTAACTTCTTTACCTTTTTTCTTATATATGATATGCGCCAATTATTTATCAATGACTCGACATTGATAAATAATTGGCGCATATCATATATAAGAAAAAAGGTAAAGAACAATTGAAATTGGCTAATTGGGAAAATGATACAAATCATGTACAGAATTGTGTATAATCAATTTGCTTTGTATACTTTATATTATTGTGGTATAAATTGAAACTGATAAAAAAGAAAGGGAATAAATCATGTTTAAACCAAATTAAATAAAATGGCCAATGAAGCAAAATGCAAATAGGAAAAAGCATGCCGTTTAGACTCAGCAAAACAACGCTGCTGATAGTAAAAAGCTAAAATAGTTGTCTGTAGCCATAAGTGCAGCGACGAATCGAACTCGCCGCTTATATTTCATTGGATAGTCGTGAGTCTTCAAAACCAATCATCTAACCGGATGACCCGCGCAGTACAAAGTTGTGTTAGAAAGTGGATTTCCGTGTTACTTAATATTCGCGGCAGTTACTGAATGCGTTTTTCAAATTACTTACTGTGTGGATATTTATAAACCAAGACACTCATCTTATTGATCGTCATTCAGGTAATCAGCTGTCATAGCTTCAATTTGAATATAAACAACGATTTAAATAATTTAACGGTGCTCAAGTAAATTTAACCCACATAAAGTGACCCTAACCCAAAGTGATTTGGCTACGATTGTAATTATTAGACTCGAAAGTATTCAATAGTGAAAGTATGTATGTTATATGCGTTTATTTTAAAGTATGGTACACATATCCAAAATGTGTTGTTTTTACCTGTTAACAGACTGGGTCAAATTTGGATATATTATTACAGCTAATATCGTCCTAGTCCCTAAAATCGCGACCAACCTTGATTCTCGGCCATCTTTGTTTTTACCTGGTTATCAGATGAAATGCACGTATCTGCAAAGCTATGACGTCATTTTTACTACAAACTATTTACAAGAGTAGATGCTTTCAAACTCGCGAAAAAATGTCTTTAAAACAGATAAATTCACTTAAAACAATGGTTAACACTGTAAACAACGTAGTTTTACTAATCCCAAATTAATTGCCATAGAAACCAACCATATTTGCCACATAACATCCATAAAAATTCGCTGGTTATTTCGTCTGCTTTGTATACATTTTATCAATGACGGTCACGCATACATGTGATAATTTCTTGGGTCGATTCCGGGACACTCGTCGTAATGTCAACGCACACTAGGGGGGTTCGGGGGCATGCCCCCCCGGAATTTTTTTTAAATGGGGAACGTCTGTGGTGCATTCCATAGCATATCTGGGGCTATTTTAGTCGTTTTTAACGTCGGGAAAATGTACCTATTTTGACTGTCAAGACGTATTTTTTACCTGACATGGTTGTTTTTTTTTCTGCATTTTCTTGAAAAAATAAAACCACCAGATATTTTCCCAGGCTTTAAATGAAGTGCTAACCAGGAGGATATGCAGTCTACTTTCGGTTTCATCAAAACAGGAAATAAACAACTATACGGGCACCTGTTTTCCCGCGCTTTTGAGAACATGCGTTACGAAATATTTATTTTTTCATCACATTTAAAACGTTTGCAATTAATGACACACAATATTTTCCAGACGATAAAGAAGATTTTTCAGTCGATGAGCTTTTTTCCGTTTGGAGATGCATATAATTTTGATAGAGACGTGTCAACAATCAGCTGTATAAAGCGATCACGTGACTTACCATGGTCACGTGATTAAAGCACTCTATATAACCATCTGTAAACCCCATATCGTCAGTTTTATTTCGGCGTAAAAATACACACGATAGTTCGGAAACGGTCAAAACACTAAAATCCTTGTTTTCCGTGTTTTAATTTTGTTTATTTTAATTCATTTTGTCACTTTCTTTGAACTTACCTTCATGCTCGTTTGTTGGTAAAATGTGTGAAAAATATCAATTCATCAATTAAAAGCTATCATTCATAAGACCAAACAAATCCATATGAAAACAATGAATTAGTATACAAGAACCCTCCCCCACTCGTTAAGCACAACAATAGGCCGATAGATCAATTATCGGGTGATTGACGATGACCTCGACGACACACGTACCAATTAACGGATTAGTGTCAACATGTCCTGTGTTTTACGACCAGTGTCCCGGACAGGCAAAATAGCTGACTTACAATGGTAAAATTAAGATAATCGATTCCGATTCCGAGATTTTTTTTTTCGTTTTTTTTTTTATGACTTTCCGGGACAAACATGCACCCTCCGTGACTCCGTGACAGAGATACGATTTCCGGGACAATCCCGGACGTCCGGGACGTTATCACATGTATGCGGTCACGTGACCTAAATTATTGTAGGAAGGCAAAACAAAATTATATTTTGTGTTTTCATGACCCATGGTCTTAGTGTCAAAATAAAGAAATTAGTGAGTGTTAATTTCTGTTTTAGGTGCATCCCTAAGCAGTGATAAAGCAGTACATGATTTATTTCCAACTGCCCTTAAACATGCTTATGTACAAAATGATCAGAGAGGAAGGCACTTATGTCCTAAAGTCATCTAGAATGTTCAGTGTCCCTGAAAATACACTTAAAGAGACAGTTTTGTCTTTGGGGTAAATTATACTATCCCCCACTATGAGTAATTTGACATGATTTAATGTTTATGTTTACAAAATACTGTAAATCTTTTATTACAAATTAAAATTTTGAAATTAACATTTTTAAAGATATGTTAGACTGTTTTTCTCAAAAAAACAATTGATTAAAATTGTGTTGGCCTAATTAAAACGTGCTGACCTAGATTACGTCAGAGCTCGCGAATCAAGGTACTATAATCAAGATGGCGGCCTAGTTTCAGTGTCTGTACTCTGTTGACATTATTTACGTGAACTTTTGACCGTTTGTTCTTAAATACTTGTGGAAATATGGATAAATAAATGGCATGTCTGACAAAAGTAATTAAATTATTTCATTGTTTTGCTCAACTTTATTATTTTTTATTTATTCCTTACATCCGCGAATCATGGTTAGTCGAGGATACTGTAATATTAATAAGTATAAAATTTTGTTACCAGAAAAACCACAGTGCATGCTTAGGGACCCTGCTTGCATTGACAACAACACTGTGTTACCTGGGTTAAATTGTCTCCTGAATACAAAAACATGTTCACATATCTTTTTATATAAACAACGTGAATATTGTTTATTTGTGTGCATTGCTTTATTGGACAACCTTAAGTAACTTGCTAGAACCGCTTTTTTATATTCATTGTTCAACCTTGCACATTAACTAACAATCAACCTTAACATCAATTAAATAAAAGTCTATTTATGTGTCACAGTGTGTTGTAAAAAGCTATGTTGAAGACGCAAACATTATCAATGAAATTATTGTATGTTCTCTGTGGCAAATAACTTTAAATATAATACAAATAAAACAGGGCCTTTGTATATTGTACAATGTATATTATTATTTTTTGGTCAGTGATTGTAACCGAAAAAACAGTCTGTTTAATTAAAAGTTTTGTAGTTTAATACTGATTTTTTTTTATTCCTTTTATAGTGATAGACTAAGTATTTATTAAATCAAATTACAGTTTCCGGATAGTGAAAAGAAAGAAAATGGATTAATGTGCGAAGGAGATATCATTTTGCAACAAGTATAGAAACAAGAAGGCAATATGTCAGAAGAAGTGTTTACAGAGGTGAATGGGCACACACAGGATGCTGTGCAAGGAGCAGGTGACTCTGAATTATCACAGACTCCAATTGGCACAGAAGATAAGCCATCAGAGACAGGAGATGCGTCTGTTCCACCTTCTTCAGATAAGCCATCAGAGGCTGAAGATGGCCCTGTGTCACCATCCTCAAAGGAGGACCCTGATGTCCTCCGCAGGTTGTCCAGCACATCGGGCGGCTCTCCACCAATGGTTGCACCGAAACCTAAAAGACCTACCTGTAAGTTTTATTATGTTCTCTGACTTGATTTGAATAGTCTTTATGCATTGCTAGGTCATGCTACATTTTCTCTTTAAGGATGAAAGTTTAAAAATTATTGTACCCAGTAGCTTTGAGAAGTATTGTTTTGAAACAGAACTGAACACCACTGTATAATACAACCAATTCTATTTGACAGGTAAAACTGTTCTACTAGGATCATAAATATACATTTTCTATGTAAAACCAGTGAAATTTTATATATGAATGAAATCAGTAACAAGCCTCTGGCATTTATTTGTAACTTGAATTGCATATCTGCATTAAATGTTAAAAAATAAAAAATGTTACACAAATGTTATATGTTTTCTGTAACAGCTACAGTGAACGATGCCGCTCCAGTTTACCAGCCCACCCAGTCCCACGGCGGACACATGAGTGCAGAGGAGATGGATCAACAACGGAAACAAAACATCGCATACGAGTACCTCTGCCACTTGGAGGAAAGCAAAGTGTGGGTACTTCTGTTTGTGTAGTAACCTTTTTATTCTCAGACAATTTATATATATGTGCGATTAATTGTTACATTTGTGGATGCTCCTTAACTGGAATCTAAACCTACAAGTTTTCCTGAGGAAGAATTTTACGGGGACCGGTTTTTATAACTTAAGACCATAAACATGCTGTAGATTGTATTGGTGATATTGACCAGTCTGTCAGGCTTCATTTATATATCATTTACTTGGGGTTTTACACAGGACAGGCAGGGTTCTCAATAATAAAGTACAAGCTGCTGCCAAAATCCAACAGTTCAAATTACTGAAAGGTTGGTTCAAATTTGTCAAAAGTACCTTTTCAAAAAAGGTACAATGTGGCTCTTTCTCCCATAGGCACCCTGACCCTTGTGCTGCAGACAAGGGTCAGGGTGCCTATGGAAGAGAGGCACATTGTATCGGTCTGTGAAAAACTTGCATTACAAAGTTTACTGAAAATGTTAGGAATTGTGTTCAGTTTGTGTAAAGTAATATTTGGTTTAAATTGCAAAATATGTTAAGTTTGGATGTGTTATAAAAGAAAAAGAAGATATATTTGACAGTCTTGAGCATTTTATTTTGTGAAGTCAAAAGGGAGTACATGCTGGTCATTATGAGAGCAGAATGGTGCTACCAAAGGGACAGGGTGTAGCAACCTTCCAATAACTCTTAAGCTAAATTTCCCATTATACTGTAGAAGCAAGTGATAATGTATTCAGCTCTGTTGTTTTCATCTGATACACAAATATTGTTATTACTATTTGCCTTATGGCTGGAGCTTTCTCATCAGATAAAAGTGTTTGTTCAGAAAGAAAGTAGAAGTAGAGTTACTTTTAGCGTTGACTGCCGTTTGATCCATAAATCTAGATAAATTAACCTATAATACCATATGATGTAAATGAAGCCCAAGGTCTTTATATTATTTAATATTTCACTGCTTTTTTAGTTTCAATGAAAACTAGTTAACATTAAAGATATACTCTTACCTCGGAACAAGATTTTCCACAATTAATACAATTGTTATTATATACCAAAAGAGATAAATAAATGTCAAAAACAATGGTTCCTATTAAGGATACCAAGACTAATTTAAAAGAAAGGTGCAGAAAACATGGTATTTCTACCTTATGAGACTATAGTAGATCACATTAAATCTTTTAGCACTCACCAACCATTTAATATTTGCTTATTCAGCTATTAAATACATGGTTACAATCTTGTTATCAGAATTACTACTTTCCTTAAATGTATTATTTAGTAAGTAGTTAAAGGTGTATCACTCAAAGTGTATGTTTACTATACATGTGTATGTATTGCTTTTGAATAGGAGTGCCACTTTAAGGCAATTCACAAAGTTGATATAGCTAAATAACAATTTATAAAAGTAATTGAAGCATGGAAATTAAAATGGTGTTTATACAGTTACGTGATTTTTTACTGTTTTTGTGACTCATACATAAAAAGTTAACCAAGTGAAACCTTGATGAAACTTCATTTCTGTATGATAAACAAGAAATCTGCTGTCTAATGCATGAAGTAATGAATTCATCATAACATATTAATAAACCTCTGGTTGTTTACTGTGAGCTACATGTTAATGCACTGAAGTTGCCTGCTATATATGGGCATATGTCTTTTAAACGTAACAATCCTGAGAGAAAAAAAATAACGAAACTAAGGATTCATTTAAATGAGAAATGTTTGAATTTTTGCTTCACCATGATGATGTGAACTGAATTCGCTACCGATGAACAATAGACTGTAAGGTTACAGTTGATATAAGCTGATAGAGATATGACTAATTAAGGTGTTGGTGAGTATTGAGAGTTAAGTTGGCCAATAACTTCCACCTACTGTCATTTACACTAGCTGTCTAGGAAGTTATTGTGGGACGATCGATATGTAGTACACAATATATATATATATTACTTAGGTGTTAATATACATGCACAGTTTTGTATGCATTTTAAAAGTAGGTGTTGATAATGACAACTAAGAATCCACATTGTACATTTACATGTTTTTGATTGATGTATGGGAGTGGGTGCATATAATATGTATACAAATACTTTTAGGCTATACACATTGTTGCATTCATTTTGGTCTGATTGCAATACTGTCATACATCTGTCTCCACCAGTCCTTTAGAAGTAAACACTCATTTGGCAAACAGCTACTAGTCTGCACACTTGCAAATTGAATTCTTAAAAAAATGACAGCTGATGTTTCTCGAAATTCATTCCTCTTTATAGTTAAATTTTGTTCTTTTCTCTCACAAGTTTTTTAGTCTGCTCAAATATGTTTTGGTACTAGCCATTCATATTAAGAAATATCAAATTCAAGCCCCCCCCCCCCAAAAAAAAAATCTTAAGGGCCTGGAAAAGACATTACCAGCCTGGGTTTGTGGTATTTTGTGCACATTGGTTTCTAAGAAGGCTATATGCTACTTAAGTTCAAAGTAATGTCAAGATATGACATAATACAGGATATTAATAGTCTTTTTTTATTTCTGTAAGTGTTTTATAGGCCTTACAATTTTACAAGAACTGCTATTATGTATTCATGAGATCAGTCCGCCCTAAGTGGCCTTCAGGAAATCGCTCTTTAATATGGTTAAATACATCCTGATAGAGAAGTTTGAAATACTCAGATAAGAACATCTGTATATAAATCATCTTGAATTGGTCTGTTTATGCATGTTTAAGAGTGTGTCATGTAACAATATTGAATTATAAACTGAACATCATGCTGTCCTGAATTAAGTATTGTAAGTAAGTATTAAGTATTATGAAAGTGAAATGATACAATGAAAGTATATCATTTGCTCTGGGGGAAAAAGGAAGATTTTGGTTGAGCAACATATTGTTTCTTCTAATTAGCGTATGAAAATCTTTGTTACAAGTACTGTTCTTAATGGTATGACCTCTTCCTTGTTAGCAGAAGTGTTGAAAAAAATATCAAAGGACTGTTATTCCATGGACCTGCTTCATCTCATATATAAGGAAGGCACATGAGTAATTGCTTTTGTCCTGATTACTTGCCTCTTAAACATCAAAGTTCTGATTATAGTTATTACACATTATCTTGGCACAATTTATTATTTCTATCAGTAATGCAAAATTAACAATATATGTATATTTGGGAGTGTTGTAGGATATTGGCACCAGAAAGATAGCTGACTTTTGGAAACAGCCTCTGTATGACACGTACTTGGCACTGTTACATTAAGACTGCTGATGGACAGAAGTCAGTGTTGTAGAACTCTAGAAGTATAATAAAAACCTTTATTTGAATTTTTAAAACACTGTTCCAATTGCTGGCCAAAATATTTGAATACTTTGTGTTTATAATACCCCCAGAACAAGATGTTTGCGGGCATATATAAAAGTGAGCTTGTCGGTCAGTCCGTTGGTTTTGTCTGAACTGTAACTCGTGAAAGGGTCGTCAAATTTAATAAGTTTTGGCACTCATGTCTGACACCATAAAAACAGGTCACTTATTTTTTTACAGAGTTATTTGCCCCTTTTTTTCACTTGAAGTATGCTTAAGATATGGTGTCTTACCAATTATTTATAAAAGGATCTGAAGTAAATGTATACATTTAACACCATAAAATACAGCTTTGGTTTCAAACAACTTTTTCTTTACAGAGTTATTTCCCCTTTTCAACTTAAAAGTTGCCTAAAATACAGTGTCTTTAGAATAACTCATAAAAGTTGTTGACAGATTCAAATGAATTTTGGTAAACATGTTTAGCTGTACGAAATACAGATCAAATTCAACTCTGGGTACAAATCTTTAATTTTTGACGTAGTCGACTAAGAATTTGCCAAAAATACGGTCTGGCTAACACTCATGAAAGGCTTGACAGATTTAAATTAAAAATACATGTCAAGTTTGATTGTGTTTACAATCCAGCTATGTTTGATGGAGTATTATCCCATTTCAAATTAGATTTTGTAAAATGAATGGTGTCTGGACAATGACTTATGACAGGGTAGAATGACTTAAATAATTTCTAAAATCATGCTCAACACCATGAAATGCACTTGTCCATTTTGACTTTGTTTAAAAATTACCAATTTTGAGGAAGAAATGGCCCCCTTTTCAACTTTGATTTTGTTGAAATTTGGTGTCTGACAGGTACAATGATTTTAATATGTTTTGGTACACATGTTTAAAGGGACAGTATTTTATGGTTAGAGAAATGCACTTTTTACAAGAAAATAAGATACTACGATAGAAAGTGTTGCAAATCATTAAGAGTGTTTATCATTAAAACATACAGGTTAAGCTCAGCATTTTCAAATAAGGCTGCATTAGCCAAGAGTGTAGATAATTGTTATTTTTATAAACAAAGTCAACTTTGTCAAGTTTTGTTAACAATTTCCTCTTTAATCTTCACAAACACTTAATTTTTTTCAATCGTATCTTATTGATTGCCTTTCATTATAAAAAAAACTATAAAGGTAATGTGAGAATGGTATATATATTTATATATTTGTTGTTAAGCATGTATCAGTTTCAAAATCAGTGATTAAATGGATTACCTTGAAGGTGGTTATTAATGGACCAGGTTAGGTAAATATCATTATTGATGATCAAAGATCAGATTTGGAGGTATGTAAGTTATTCATACTATTAAGGTATGTTCATCAATAGTTGCAAATTATACCATGATATATATTCTGTGCACATCTACAGCAGTGCTCCAGCTATGCCTAAATAGCAGAGCGGGGCACAAACTGCCCTTCTTCATCACCCTGCTGCCTTTTTGCTACACCCTGTTATGCCCTTATGTTTGACAGTCAATTTTAAGAAATGAGTATAAAATTTATAAATATATAATTATGACAATAAAGACAGTAAAGTAAAGATAACAGCTAAGGTATTTGTAACAAACATTAAGTATTAAAAGTAGTTACAACACATACTCAAAAAGAATTGAACATTGGCCCTTGCAAGTGCCCCATTAATGCTCATTCAAGCACATCAAAGTGCCCTTTTTGACCTAGCACCCCGCCCTTTTCAAATCATGCCTGGAGCACTGTATGGACTATTTACCGTACTCATTTTAATCTTCAACAAGTTGGGAGCATCAATCTGTTTTTCAGCTTTTCTTTTTGAAATGCAAGTGAACTCTAGAGGCAATGTCAATGACCTCGCAGATCAATATAACACTATTGTAACTTGTGCAAAAAAACTATGTTGTAATCAGCCATGTTCATCAATCATTCACTCATCAAGGTGTAAATCAAGGATTTCTACTGAAATTGTGCCAAATATGGAACCACTACACCATCAGAGGAATAATACAGTCTCAATAGCAGGAGTGGTTGGCTTAATTGTGTTCAGTGAACATTGTTTTTATTGGACAGCAGGGACAGCTATGTCTCCATATATATTTTTTTGGTATTGTTGATTCCATTGGGAAATAGTTTCTCTGTCCCTTGATGTTTTTATCTTTAGGCCGGAGAACTGATGCATAAGCGAATTCGGAAATACAACAGTATTTCTGAAAATCTGATATTGAACACTTGACAAATTCTATGACAGTTTGATCAATATGAAAGTTTCTGCAGAAAACTGTTTAATTACAAATCGCTAAGCTTGGCTGCACTGTTTCATTTATCAAGTGCATGTGGTAACAGTATATGGTGTTTATGTCTGCGTTTATCGCTAATTTCCTGTCTGGAGGATGATTGCCTCTAGTGAGCCGAGGCCAGCATCAGAGAGCTTTTGGGGCAGATATCCGATAGTGGCACATCCAGTCCAAGTATGTTTACAAAGCCCTCAGTTTCCCATTTGGAACACATGTACATGTAGTGAAACTATAGAGAACAGTAACCCTTAATATAATTTTTCCTAATCTTGAAACATGTCTTGGTGAGGTGATGTAATATATTGGTTCTTTTTGTTTTAAGAATCTACAGGTATTTGAAAAAAAATCAATGTAAATAGACATTGATTAGTTAGTTAAGAATAATAGTCAAGAGAAGAGCTGAGTACATGATTATCGGGCATGGACAGGAACTCGCGGGCTGGGTACATTTTGTCGGGTACACAGCTACAATTTTAGTACCCTGTACCTGACCGCTTCAGCAACAACATCTATGGTACTTTGGTGTTTTTACTTAAGCTTGTCACCTACTACTTGTTGTGATAAACAAAAGGGTTGGGTCTTTTTCCATTGGTTTCCGTAGATGATACATTCCATTACCTTTGTGAATGAGCTCACATGTACACAGACAGAATTTTCACCTTTTCATTTGACAAGCAATCAGAATAGTCCATCACAGTTCTTGTTTCAGATGGTTACATTTAAAAAGGTGTATTTACTATTCCATGTCCTGTTTATTCTGCGGTACCGGTTCCCGCAAGTACATGTAATTGATGATCAGATTCATGGGTCCAGAATTTCATGGAACAATCATAGCCCTTGAGTAGTTGGTGTTTGCACCATTGAGTTGACATAACAACTTAAAATGTTGGGTATAATTGTCTTTAAATATATTTAAGATGGGACAAGTTGCATAATTTTATGTTTACAACGATTATTCAGTAGCAATTACCTAATGTTTGTTCAAATTTCCTTGTTTTTTTCCACTTGATCAATGTAGAACAGCTAGTTGCTGGCAGACACACTAATATCTCCTGTATATAATTTACAATTTAGGTTATGCAGTTGGCTTCACTTTCATTAAATAAATACAGGTATTTGTAAGGTTCAATATGCGTGCATGCATGCATCTTTAACGCATGCTGTAAGGGCTAATTCTCCAAATTTATAAAGTAAGATTTGTATGTACTATTCCATGAGTCAGTGATCAGTGTAACAACTTGTTGAATGCCTTTATAGGCTGTCGTAGGGCCAGAGTTTTTTATTTTTCGTTTTATGGGTATTTTTTCAAAAATAAGCACCAGGAGGAGGGAATAAAAATAAGAAAAAGATGTCGAAAAATGAGCGTCGGGGGAAAAAGAATAAAAATAAGATGGATTTTTTATTTATTTTTATAAAATGCATGTTTTGAAGTTATGCACACTTGCTTTGTACTCCATACTGCCTGTTGTATAATAATGTTGCGCCATTGCTGTTAGAAGGCATCATTTTAAAAAATACAACTTCTTCAAATATATTTGTAGTGACTAAGTGTCCATACTTTCAGAAAGTCCAAAATTTCTCAAGTTAAATACTATCATAAGTTATGTATTTCTTAACAAGAATAAATGCCAAAATGTTCCAAGTTCGTAGAAAATAAAATGACAGCCGCAGCATAAATGTTATTCATTTTAAACTTTGTAAAATTATCAAACATTTCGCCAAAAATCCAAAGTTATTAAAATCATTATAGAAAACTAAAATGCGGCTTGTCTCAATGAAAACCTAAACAAGAATGCCATCTCCCAGCAATTTCCATGGATTTGGCCATAAACTGGCCGGTGTCTAAACAGAGCGGCCCATATTTGGCCAAGAAACGGCCAAAAAACAGCCAACTCTCGACCTGACATTTGGCCGGTGGCCTAGAAATGGCCAACCCCGCTGTAGCAGAAACAGCGGCAGCCATATTGGATACATGTATATATGGAAAAAAAACGTTTAGTGAAAAATCCCGACTTCCTTACGCAGATTTAACATATAAATATAAACAATTCTCACTCAGGACCTAAATATTTGCAAATAACTGGTAATCGATTAAATGATGCAACAATAGTCTGTATTATAAAGGCAAAACAAGCTGTCATTTTCACATGATGATAATTAAATCAATTTTGTATATATATGTGCATGATTTTAATATGTGCTTCTACACTTTTGTAGTGTTTTTAAAAATTTAATAGTCACTGAAACTTGCACTGGCAAAACCAAAGACATCTGGCTTATTGTTTGTGTCTAAAATGTTGATTTATATCATTTTTGGTATATATAATGAGATTATGAAAACCACACATCTGAGGAAATTTAATGTCTGATATACAAGAAAGAAACAAGGTATGTAACTCAAACTTACCAGATTTCACGGTCGAGTCCAGTTTTTTTAAGTTTCTTAATCAACATACAAACAATCCATTTTAAAATAGGTGACATGAAAAGAGGAGTCAGTGCCATTTAAAATGGTATGCAATATGTTGATATAACTTTATTGTCTTTTAGACAAACAAGCCAAATCCAATGTCACATTCTCGTCTTTTTCTGTAGTCAGAAACTGTACAGCAAATTCCAATTTTCAGTGTGTCCCCGTGTTAACAGGTCTACACACAGAAATATTTAAGTGATTTTTTGCTTCGATATAAAGAAAATACAATTCCGTTCCGATATCACAAAAAAACGCCACGATTTTATGAACATATAATGAACAACAGTTTCAGTCTTCAAACTAAATCCACTTTAAAATTTCATAAAAGGCAGCCATATTCCTTACAAGCGCTTAGATGATGATATTAAGCAAATTTCAAGTTTAATTTTCATCATGGCTTATAATATGCATGTGATATCACAAAACAATGAAACATATTTCAGTTAACTTTATAAGCAATAATCGCCGGCTTCCGCCATATTGGAAACTGTGCACGATCATTTTTTGTTGTTGTGAAATTAGCGTTAGGTTAAATAACACTAAATTTTATTTTCTATCGGAGATCGAAGAAATGGGTGGCGGAAAAAATAAAAATAAAGTTAGAAATTTGAACCTTTTTTTTGGGGGGGGGTGTGCAATATTTAGGTACGGCGCTCCCGTAAAACGAAAAATAAAAAACTCTGGCCTAGGTAAGAAGCAAAGTCATCCTGCTTCAAAATAATTGCTAAAACCTCAAGTTATTGTTTGGTAATTTATGCATGAGATGTAGATATCATTTGGGAATGTGCAACAAAAACATGTTATTATTCAATAAACCAGGCAGTTTAAGGGCACATGACAAAGCAGTGGCCAAACATTTTTGTTTGAAGTTCAATTATGTGACATTCTTTGCATCTTTTGTGTTTGGACATGGTGCTTATGGTATAAACATGAAAGTAAAACTCAGATCATAGCATCCAGTGTTTTTATCTGATCATTTTGGGCCCAAAATTTGGCCCCATCTCCAGTGCCGAAGCATATACACTTTTCCCCAATGTGAAAGTAGAAGTCCCAAATATGGTCATTTGAACCCAATTAAATAAACTGTTATTGTATTCTTTATCACAATAGTTTATCTTTTCTGTCTATTTATTTACACCACTTTTGTTCATTTCTGGGCAAAACGGGAATTCCCAATTTAGCCCAAGTGTTAAATTTTCCCAATCCTAAACTTAAGCCCAAATGCCACATCAACCCAAACATTACCAATGCTATAAAACTACAAAATTTTCCCAATCTTTCCAAAAAATTTTCAAAATGCCACATTTATCAAATCATTCCCAATTTCCGTCAATTTTAGTGCATCATTTAGCCAATCGTTTCCAATTTTAGTTAGAATGCTAACCCTATTTACCCTATCATTCCCACTTTGCCACATTTACCTTATCATTCCCAATTGCAGTCAGAATGCCACATTTAACCTATCGGTCTCATTTTTAGTCAAAATGCCACATTAATTGACCCTTTCATTCCCATTTTTAATTAAAATGCCACATTTACCCTATCTTTACCATTTTAGACAGAATGCCACATTTACCCTATCTTTACCATTTTAGACAGAATGCCACATTTACCCTATCTTTCCCATTTTAGACAGAATGCCACATTTACCCTTTCTTTACCATTTTAGACAGAATGCCACATTGACCCTATCTTCACCATTTTAGACAGAATGCCACATTAACCCTATCTTCACCATTTTAGACAGAATGCCACATTTACCCTACCACATTAACCCTATCTTCACCATTTTAGACAGAATGCCACATTTACCCTATCTTTACCATTTAAGACAGAATGCCACATTTACCCTATCTTTACAGAATGCCACATTTACCCTATCAGTCCCATTTTAGTCAAAATGACACATGTTCCAAATCATTTCAAATTTTAGTAGATATGCAAGATTTACTAGAAAGGCCCCCAGACCCCACTGTGATTGTGTTCAGTATTAGGTCTCAAAGGGCAGCATATAAAGCCTTGTGTATCCCTTAACTGTTTTATACATACCAGGGTTTTTTTCATGATGCACCAGGTGTATCATTTCACTCATAATAACCAGCATTGCTGGTTATATTACAAACTACCAATCCAATGTGCTGCCTACCATAATGACAGAAATGAATACTGTTCATAGCTGTGTTGCCTCAATACCATTCAAGTGGGCAGACAGCAGATTGATGGAGATAAACTGAGCATCACACCGCAGTTATTTGCCATCGGGTATAATGAAACACATTGTCCCCTCAGTAAAAAAATCAAATGTTATGGACATACTTATTTCACTAAAAAGTTGTAATGTATTCATGGATTGACTGGGTTATTTACTTTAGTAATATTGTGTTTTGGTAAAGGAACTGAATGCTATAATTCATAACATTAGAATAAACAATCTGACAGGAAGACATTGATTCATAATACAACTGTAGTTCAGCTGTTGATAAAGAAAACCCCATAATTGATGCAGTAATCCAAATACATGGTTGATTCATCAGACTGTGTCTCATTATATATTAAATAGATATTGTCTTGAGTGTACTTTCCGGCCTTGTGTCATTTGGTTTTCGTGCTATTGATATCTGTTTATGGGCAGGGTTCTCGAAATGTTTCTGTTGAACCATCTCAATAAGTACAGACAATGCGAATGTCCGTCGGACAGTCGGACATGTCCGGTATATTTTCATTTTGACCGACGAAACTTTTGTTTTGGTCGGTCACAATGTCCGGTGAAAAATTACAGTCAGCACCGTATAATTTTCGGAAAATTTACTTTCAGTTTCTAAATAAATGTTCAGAGTTATTTTTAACTATTATACTGTATCATGATTATTCAGCGTGTTAATCCGTGTATCACTATTTGTAAACCCCGTTTCGACATGTTTCGGAATTTTCGGAAAATTTACTTTCAGTTTCTAAATAAATGTTCAGAGTTATTTTTAACTATTATACTGTATCATGATTATTCAGCGTGTTAATCCGTGTATCACTATTTGTAAACTCCGTTTCGACATGTTTCCGTAAAAGCCGATAAAACGCGTAAGGTTCCGATTTCAGCTCGTACTCTAATACTGTTATTTTACGGAAATGTTCGGAAATTACAAAATTCCGTATGTATTTATTTTCGGCAAAGTGGTTCCCGGCAATCGTGTTAATTTAAATATGATGATTAATATACCGAGCTGACTTTCTTTCCGCTCTGTTTAACATTGCCAATAACAAGAACTCTACTTTCGTTTTTGCATAAATGGTGTGCCTAAGTTTGACTTGTAGTACAATTCGTTACATTTTATTACCGTACTGTATCTTTAATTTAAAGATGAATTTAAAGAGTAAGATCTAGCTGTTCCATGGGTAGACGAACCAGATATGAGTTTTTTTTTGGGAGACAAGGAAAGAAAAAAAATATGACATAAGATCCGAATATTGATTTTTTTACATGATGTTTAGCTTTTTTTTGTAATTTATTATAGTACTGTTGGACAAATCTAACCAAAAGATCTAAACCTGTTATAATGGGGAATTACAAAACTTATTTAAAAAAGAGGCTTAAAATCAAGGTTTAGGCTGATGTAACTGAATACTGTTAGTAACATTGCAACAGGTAAAAATTTGGTGCGACAGGTAAACTTTCAGTGTTTACCAGTCGCAATGTCCTGTGAAGAAGAAAAAGTTTTCGCGTTGTCTGTAAGTAATAAGTAACCGACCTGAGCTACTACTTATTCTTATTCTACTTAAAATTCACTTATTTTTGCAAATTTGAAATGGCCCAACTGCCATTTCAGCAGTTTATGTTTGCCAGCAGCCTGTTCTTTTTGAGAACACTATATGTATGAGGTAAAAATTTCATATGTATGAGGTAAACATTTCAAATGCAAAAACATATATGATAAATGTTTTGAATAATGATCTATTTGTTTTCCCTATCTGCAGATGGATCCAGGCATGCATCAACGAGGAGTTGCCCCTGACAACAGAACTGGAGGAGGGGCTACGGAATGGGGTGTACCTTGCCAAACTCGCACACTTTATGGCCCCAACCAAGGTGCCCTTAAAACGTATCTACGACAGGGACCAGTCGCGCTTTAAGGTATGATGACACAGTGTTTATTTTTTGTTGAAATGGGGCCTGAATCCAGCACCTTCCACGATTCTAAAAAGTTCGTAAACCTAAATAAACAATAACTCTAAACAAGTTAGCTTGTACAGATATGTTTAAATGCAGTCTTTTTATCATAAAAATATTTAAAGCCAGGGTCTTAAAGGGGGCTTTGCTTTGTTTCTTTGTTTAAAATATACTACGGTAAATTCACCATTTCAGGCTTTTTGTCAAAATTTTCACATTTCTTAGGGCCATGACTCCATTCACAAAACTGTGGAATAAAACTTTGGGAAATGTACGGGGAGGGTTATTGGTTTCAAATTCTTAGTAGCCAAATCAATGTGTGCTATTCTAATATCACTGAAAGTAACTTCTATTTCTGAGCATTTAACTGAAATATTTGGTCTGACACAAAAAAATGTTTTCCCAACCAGAAGTACTATCATGGGAGAGAAACTGTTTGTACAGAAAGGCTTGAAAAACTTGTCCTTGTTCTTGTGTGTCTATGTTAAATCCTTGACTACTGGGATTGTATCCAGTGCATTATTACAATGGTCTTATTGGTGTAACATTAATTCATTTAAATGAAACAGTAATATATCCTGTTTTCACATGTACATTTGTATTTTCCTGATGATGAATTGTCAGGTCCTTGAGATTTTGCTGTTGTATGTTAAGGATATCATTTCCGCCAAAAAGCAAATTGTCACAGCAGAGCCTCCCAAGTACAATATTGATCTTAGTGATATGTTTATCCCATCATGTTGTACATATTTGTAACTCAGCTGCTACTCATAATTTGTCATTGTATAGATTATAATATTCTTTTGCTATATGTGACAGCTGACATAGAGAAGAAGTATTGCAACCTTAGTGTAATGTTGATATTTGCCAGTTAATTAGGCCCATGTATTCAGGCTACCTGGTTTGATTGATATTGATGATGTATGCATATCGAATTTCTTATACCACCTACTATATGCCATATCTGTCATTTGCGGACATCATTATATTAATAGTGTGGTAGGTATTACATACCAAACACGGTGATTTATAGTGGAATTTGATATCTCTATCATACTGTAATAATGTAATGCAATCAAATGCATGTATATTATCATGTACAGAATGCAATACTCGAATATAAAAATAAAAACTGTTTATGATTTGGATATGAAATTTTACAAAATGATCAATTTTAAAACACAACATTTTATCACATTATGAATGGTTCTGTGTTTGGGAAGTTTTGTTTTGTTTGTTTGCAATTCATGTAGTTCAGAATAATCATGAAATCAGCATTGAGTCCTTGTAACTTTTGACTATTGTACAGTTGTAAAGATTGTTTTTTGTTTGGATATTTGCATCGAAAACAGTAGGAAGAATCTTGAAATAATTTATATAAATGACTGAAAATATTTCCCCAAACCCCTTTATCTGATCTTTGCATGCATCCCTCACACTCAAACAGGGATATTTCCTGGCTATTTTTCAGGATTGACATTTATCACTGCTAGGCCTAAAAATATAATTGTGTGGTTTAGGGTTACATCTTTTCCTAAAATAGGTAGGGTAAGAAAGCTTTTCTTTTATCAATTTCTTTTTATTAAGCTTTATGTAAGGATGTTTTTTGATAATTGGGTAAATGGCATTAAAGTAATCGTTATATTTGTATTTATCATTATAAACCCATTTAAACTACATATTGAAACAGACCAAACATATTATTTTTATAACCTTCAGACTATAATAACTGTAGGGTCGGCAAAATAAATTTTTGGGGGGCCTAAGAACCCGTGATGAAATCTTTAAAACCTTATTGTTTGTTATCTTTTGACAAGTACCTCAAGGTATTGGCCACTATTATAATATCAGCAGAAGTGAAAGTAGAGAATTTTGCCTCAATAATATCTGCCTGTTCAGATCTTCCTCCCAACCATATGATTTTCTTTCATACTTTGTCATCTGCATTGTCATAATGTCCTTCTGTGATCAATGATTATTAATATTCCAATTTGATGCCTTGTAAGACATGGTGACATGAATGTCTGGCATTAGACTCCACAGAAAATCAGTTATAGCTACATCATAACATGCATAATTACATCATACATGACTTTTTTATTAAAAAACACATAGAACATTCAAAAAGCAGTTTCGTTGAGAATAAATTATGATTGAACATGATGGACCATATTAAAATCATATCTGTGAGATGAACTTTCAAAGCCTTCTTTATTGCCTTCAAGGTCTTCTTCATTGCTTTCAAGGCATTCTTTATTGCTTTCAATGCCTTCTATATTGCTTTCAAGGCCTTCTTCATTGCTTTCAAGGCCTTCTTCATTGCTTTCAATGCCTTCTTCATTGCTTTCAATGCCTTCTTCATTGCTTTCAAGGCCTTCTTTATTGCTTTCAAGGCCTTCTTCATTGCTTTCAAGGCCTTCTTCATTGCTTTCAAGGCCTTCTTCATTGCTTTCAAGGCCTTCTTTATTGCTTTCAAGGCCTTCTTTATTGAAGCATTCTCTAAAGGGGCACAATATAGGTTGATGCAAACATTTTTTTTTATTCAAATGCATTTCATGTTTTACTCATTTGACCATAATGATAAAGTCTTGAAAAGTTTAACATGATAATGCATTAAAAAAAATGTCTTACATCGACATACATTGTTAGCCTCTAAGTCTTCAAGAAATGACTGGTTAAGTTATGGGGCTGGAAACTTCATTCTTTTACTCACTTTTTTTAATTTTTGTATTCTAGTGTGTCGTAATTACATATTTATTTTAGTTTTTCATGCCTTTGATATTACAGATATTGCATGTTGTCCAGTAATAAACTCTGAGCAGGCACAGAGATTCTGTATCATTGATTTTATAGAGCAGTGTCTCATAATAAGGTTATTGCTTCCAGTTAATTGGTCGTGCAATATATTTTCTGCCAAATACGTAAGGTTAATGTATCCCTTGTGTCTTTGAAGGTTCTCAGGAATTCTCAGCTATCATTTGCCTTCAACGGTGTTCTCTACGGTGGCATAGATGTGACGTGTGTGAATTTTTATATATTTTGCCATGACCTAGTATGTCAGGGACACAACTTATTATCTTATGCCCATAACTTACTTATAATGAGGCTGGGAATGAGCTTGTCTTGTCCACAAGATATGAAAAAGTAATTACACATGTCACCTCTATGCCACTATATGCTACTGAAGTTTTCTACCTATTTTTAAAGGAGGTAAAAATAGAATATCAATGATTTGAGACATATCCATTTCGTTCAATTAGGCTCTAATAGCTGATGTAAATCAATTCTTAAACTTTCCAAAATATGAAAGCTTCAGTCTGTACAGGATTTTGATGACATCACTCATGCAGATACTCGAAATGTTTGCATTGGTCTTATATTCGAGGAACAAAACTACACTGTTCTTGTCCACCCTAGTCTATTTTTATTATGCCCCCCTTCGAAGAAGAGGGGTATATTGCTTTGCACAGGCATGTCGGTCCGTCGGTTCGTCAGTAGACCAAAGCTTGTCCGAGTGATAACTCAACAATTCCTTGACGTCTGGTCATCAAACTTGACATGAAGGTTGGGCCTGACCAGTAGATGACCCCTATTCATTTTAGGGCTCATCAGGTCAAAGGTCAATGTCACAGTGACCTTTAATGGTAAAATAATTTTAAAGCTTGTCCGAGTGATAACTCAACAATGCCTAGACCTATGGTCATCAATCTTGATATGGAAATTGGGCCTGACCAGTAGATGACCCCTATTGTTTTTGGGGGTCATCATGCCAAAGGTCAAGGTCACAGTGACCTTGAATGGTAAAAGGTTGTTCGTGTGATAACCACCCATGGCTCTCAAACTTGTCTTGGAGTTGCGTCTGACCTGTAGATGACCCCTTACAAAAAAAGCTTGTCTGTGTGTTAACTTGTCAATGCCTGCACCCATGGCTCTCAGACTTGACATTTAGATTTTTGATGACCAGCTGATGACTCCTGGATTTTGAGGTCATAGAGTCAAATGTCATGGTCATAACACACTCTGTCTTCACACTTTGAATGGTCATAATCTTAAAACTGCATCCAATGTCAGTGACAATTCAGCTGTCATTTTTGTTTATGCATATTTCATTCAATTGTCCATACAATCCTGACAGCATGGCGCTCAGGGGGGGGCATAATGTTTGCCAAATATCTCTTGTTTTACCAGGTTTTTCAAATGGGATTTATTGGCTGGGGGTGTCGTCAATATTTGGTGTTTGGGCTGTAAATGTTTTCCATGACAAAGTGTTGCGTTCAAGACCATGGTCTGATATCAAGGTCAAGGTCGCACTTGAAGGTCATTAGTCAAAATGCCTTAAATTGTACTTCGTGTTGAAGCTGTCACTTTGACATGAATTGAAGATAGTAAAATAGCATGGCACAAATGTTCACAATGACAGACAATGTGCCCGGTGAAAAACTCATGTCTCCTTGTCAAAGGACAAGGTTGCACAGCCGATCATGCGCAGACATTTGCTTATTTGAAGTATTATACCTACAATGTACTCACTATTTTGCAGGCTAGGGGCCTCCATTTCCGGCACACAGATAACCTGAACCAGTGGTTCAAGGCCATGGAGGAGGTTGGCCTGCCAAGGGTATGTACACATTGGCAGAAATATGCAGCTGGGTTTGGAAATTTCACTCAAAACCTTTTTAATGGGAAATGATTACATACAATTAATGACAGTAAAGGGGAAATGCAACTTTCTTTGCGGAAACAAGAATGGACTTACAGATTATATTATTTATTCAAGATATTATGTACTTTCTATTATGAGATCTTTAAAACTCAGTAAGATAAATTTAGACCGACATGTATTGTTAGATTTTCAACAGTGATAATTCTTGTGGTATTCTCAATATGTCCTGTTGTCTTGTGAGGATACTATAAGTCCTGTATAAGATTCGTGACATCAAATACTGTTCATGTGACAGTGATGCAAAATAGCTTTACTGCATAATGTTCTAAGAATAAATATTGTATCTGGGAAATGTCATTGAAAATGTATATTGATTTATATCTGGAACTAGTTTCTGGTTTGAGTGATTAAATACTGTAGATTGTCTTCATTTTCCGAGGGTATAATTTTCGCAATTAGATTTGAGATGAAATTAAAGCAGCATATATTTAATTATGTCTCCCCCATTCATGGGGAGACATATTATTTTTGCCCTGTCAATCAGTCTGTCCGTCCGTCCGTCAGTTTGTATGTCACACTTCGTTTCCGCTCAATAACTTAAAACCGCTTGCACCCAGGAACTTCATACTTGGTGAACTAGTTGTTCAAGACAAGTAAATGACCCCTATTGATTTTGAATTCAAAAGGTTAAAGGTCAAGATTACCTTCAGGTAAAAAACGATATGTTGGCGGTGACCATAAGCTTAAAAATGTTTTCTGCTCAATAACTAAAGAATGCTAGTACACAGGCACTTAATACTTGGTATGCTAGCTGGTCATGATTAGTAGATGGCTCTTACTGATTTTGAGATCAGTAGGTCAAAGGTCAAGGTCACCTTGACCTTCAGACGAAGAAACTGTTTCCGCTCAATAACTAAAGAACGTTTGCACACAGGAACTTCATATTTGGTACGCTAGTTGGTCATGACTAGTAGATGACACCTATTGATTTTGAGATCAGTAGGTCAAAGGTCAAGGTCACTGTGACCTTGAGGTAAAGAAACGGTTTCCGCTTAATAACTAAGGATCCTTTGGGTCCAGGAACTTCACACTTGGTATGCTAGTTTTTCATGACTAGTAGATGACCGCTATTGATTTTGAGATCAAAAGGTCAAAGCAAGGTTACCTTCAGGTAAAAAATGATATGTTGGCGGTGACCTTAAGCTTAAAAATGGTTTCTGCTTAATAAGTAAAGAACGCTTACACCCAGGAACTTCATACTTGGTATGCTAGTATGTCATGACTAGTAGATGACACCTATAGATTTTGAGGTCAAAGGTTAAGGGCACCCTGACCTTGAGGTGAAGAAATGATTTCCGCTCAATAACTAAAGAACGCTTGCACCCAGGAACTTCATACTTGGTATGCAAGTTGGTCAGGACTAGTAGATGACCCATATTGATCTTGTGATCAGTCTGTCAGTCAGTCCTATCAGTCTGTACGTCACACTTTTCCTCCCAATAAATAAAGAACGCCTGCACCCAGGAGCCATTGATTTTGAGATCAGTAGGTCAAAGGTCAAGGTCACATTAGTTATTTACTATTTAATACAGTGAATGAACCAAACTTCACTGTTGGTTCGTCTCCAGCCCAAAATTACAAATTTCATGTCCATTATTTATTTTTTTCTCATATATGACCACACAATAGGAGAGACAAGCGCTTTTTCAAAAAAGCAATCTCTAGTTTTGTGTTGCTTTTCAAGGTTAATAATGGTGTTGCAGAATTTCGCTCATACCGAAAAAATCATGAAATAAAAAAACTCTCAAACATAAAGCAATCTAATTTTATGTAATAATTATAAAACAAATATTGATTATGTATGTTGACAATTTCAGATATTCTACCCGGAGACAACAGATATTTATGATAGGAAAAACATGCCAAGGACAATATACTGCCTGCATGCCCTCAGGTCTGTAGTGAATCAGATTGTCAACAAATAAATATTGGAGATGCAATGCAAAGAGTATATTAAATTAGCATAACAGCATAAGTTTGTTGCCCACACATAATCATAAACTATTGGATCATAATTTGGCCTTGAAATATTACAAAAACATTTTCATAGCTTTTTTTCTGTTTGATACTGTGGTATTATTGATAAATATTCCTCTATTACTTTCAGTTTGTATTTATTCAAGCTGGGTATGGCCCCCCAGATTGAAGACCTGTATGGAAAGGTGAACTTTACAGGTAAATATAGGAAGAATTTAGTAATTTCATGTCATAACTCTTCCTTATATCGTATTTTAAGCCCTGAAAATAGATTGGTTAAGCAGATTCTAAGTAAACAAAAAATATATCATGAAAATAGTACGTAAATGATCTGAAACACTAGCCACCTATTGAAATCACTTTCACATGATGGGAGTCTGCATGCATATCATTAAGGTGTAATTCATACTCCCATTATTGAGCTATTGAACTGGCAAGTATTGATTCTGATGTTTTTAATATTCAACAGAAAAAACAGCTGTTTTGATTCTTAAACCAAACTTTATTTTAAATGCCTTTTATGGCCATAAATTATAAAACTCTTTACAAGCTTAAGGCTTAGATTTAGTCGATATTATGTTTTGGTCTCTAGGTAGTATTTCATGACATAACAGTAAAAGTAATGTGTATGTGCACCATGTTTTATTTAATCATTCATTTATGTGGTGGTGTCTGATGCATGCAGTTGCCTGATTGAAATGCAAACCACAGCCTACGCTTTTGATGTTAAAATTAACTTTTCATGAATACTTCTGGAACAAATTGAGCAAAAATTATAAGAAGATAATTTATACTCCTGGGTCATTCAACATTAAACAACTCACTTATTTCCTTTCAAGATAAAAGCAAACTAGAAATTGTTTTCTCAACACATACCCTTCGGGTTAAACAATTTTCAAGTTCATTACAGTAATTACCATAATATGAATATAGAAGGCTTTCATTTGTCCAGGTCAATTTATTGTCTTCTTACTTCATTCACTTCCCTATAAAAACCACCATGTATGAAGTAATTTGAGCTCCTTTTAAGATATCAGTAAAATGTTATTAGCCTTGAGTGCAGATAACTTCCCGTGATGCAGTCAAAAAGTAAACAAAGTTATTTTTTAACATTTTAATCACTTTTACTATGTTTAGAATACATAATTAGATGTATAGTAGTTATGCATTGACAATGATTACATGATTACAATTTGTTCTTGATCAATTAGTTGAAGACATTTGTAATGATCATTTGTTTATTCTCTGTTGGACTGCTTTTGTTCAGAAATTAAAATTAAAACGAAAAATCCAGCCCATTATGACAGAAGGGTAGTTGGCTGTTAATTAAATCCCAATTAAGCCATTGGCTTAAACCTTAAATCTAAAATGGTATGTTTTGTAAGAAGATATATTTGCAGACCCAAAATTACATGTTGATTTTGCAAAATAATTAGTAAAAAATGTATATAATGTATATTTTAGCCCAACAAAATGTTAATCAATCCTAATAAAAATGCGGGAGTATAATTAAATGGAAAATACTGATTTAATTAATTTATTTATCATGCACATTATCTAAACGTGGTCATTATTGATATAAGTAGAGTTTCAGTGATAAGGTTGATTAGACTTTAAGGACAAGTTTAATTGGAATTTAATTGCCATGATTAATAATGTTAACTGGTACATGATCACGTTCATATCTAAATTGATTTCTATTTTTAAAGAGCTATGAATGCCCAGTCATATTATAAACACTGATAATGTATGAACTTTTTCAATAAATACTTTAGTTGAAAGAAAAACTCGTATCTTTCATGTTTAATGAACCATTTAGATTTCTGGCAAGGCGATTGTGATACATGTATTTTGTTTGTTTGACTCCATAAATAAACTGGAAACATGTAGAACAGTATTTAAGTTATTTGCTTAATTCACACAACTGATCAATATTGAGAATTGTATGGCATCAAAGCATTTATTTGGCCTAAAATACTTTGAATTTACATACAGCCTAAAGTGAAGAATTAGTAAGTGTTTATTTTTGGGGGACTAATTGTTTAGAAGACCATGTTTCAGCCAGAAGTTCCACTGGGTATCCGCAATCTTCTAAATTACTCAATGATACCACCTAATGACTAAATGAAATCTGCTTAAGGGATTTTTGGTTTTTAGAGCTCTTCTGCAGAAATAAATGTGAATCTGTCGGGGATCTCATTGGCCGAGGCATGAGCCTGAACACTAAATGAATTTGAGAATTTTTTGCCAGAACTAACCAGCATAGAATTATGACTTCTAGTTCACTTTTCTGTGGCATGTAAACCCTCAGTGAAACATTTTTTACTTGATTTCTTTTGTTGTTCTATCCAGGCAGTATTTCCGACACTCAGGATTGAGGGTGTATTAATAATATACTGTGTTGCTCTAGTGGAATAAATGCTTCCAATTATAAGAAACATCTGACAATAAACGTTTTTTCTTTCCCACTCAAACCTTTGCCCCTGTTTCAGAGGAGGAGATCAGTGCAATGCGACATGAGCTGGACAAGTACGGCATCCAGATGCCCACTTTCAGCAAAATTGGGGGAATCCTTGCCAATGAGCTCAGCGAGGATGACGCCACCCTTCATGCAGCCATCATCGCCATCAATGAGGCCATAGAGACGAAGGTGGCAGCTGACATTATGACAGCCCTCGGGAATCCTGCAGCCAGGATTGTTGGAATCAACAGAAAACTGGGGGAAGAGTACACTAACAGCCTCTACGATGCCAAACACACCAAGACTGAGAATGCCAAGAACAAGGTACATTGTTTGCAAGTGCAATTCATGATGGAATGCTATGAAATCCTTTGTGTTTGGATATAAGCCGATACAAATGTGCCCTCAAATATTCTGCATTTGTGTGCATGACAAAACCGAATTCCAAGCAATTCTTTGTCCTACATCAATGCAAAGTTGTAAAAGAATGAATTATTAAAAGTATTTTATTTAGAAGAAAATCTTGGTTACAGATTGGCGAAAATAAAGGGGGAAGGAAGTCTGGTGTCGTTAACATTTTTGTGCGTCATAAATTCTACAGTTTTTATCCAATGTAGATGAAACCTGATCAGAATATTTGACAGTATTATATTTAAGACCAGTGTGAATATGGGTCATCTTGGGTCAATAACTAGGTCATTAGGTCATATATTAATATATCTAAAAAACTGTGCTTTAAGTTTTTTTTACTCCTTGCCTAAATTTAACAGTGTCTAGCCTATCTTAAAAAAAATCATAATATTTCTCATTATGATAATATTTCCCAGCCTGATATTTAGGATCAGTGTGAACATTGGTCATCAGGGGTTAAAACTAGGTCAGACCAGTGTGAATATTGGTCAGCAGCATTTCACTGGATGATTATATATCTTATGTTGTCAGCATGAGACACAGGAAGAGGATGGGGGTAAAGAGTTTGACGTGTATGATGAGATGTTGACGCAGGCCGAGTTACAGGGGAACCTTAACCTTGTCAACAGTGAGTAGTCTTTTCTCTTTACATAAAGAATTTGGCCTCAATGCATAAATCTTGTTATGTGGAAATAGTATGGACAAGTTCACAGTAAAAACAACCACACATTACCATATAACACCTGTATAATGCTGACATTGAGGGTATATAAAAAGGTGAGGTAAGATTTATTTATGTTGCTATGATTACCCTGAAGAGCTTATTATAGCTACCAAAAGATATATCTACAGTTTTAAAAAAATGCTATGTACATTTGATTAAGAACCAAAAACTGTCTGGAAATCTATTGAGACAAATAATATCCACCTAGCTTAAATTGTGAGCATAGTAAAGAAATGATATACCACACTTTCTTTCATAAGATGCATATTATTTCAGACCAAGCTTGCTTAAAATTATTAGTTATCAGTTCAACTATACCTGTTCATTGCTAGAATTCAGTGTTTTGATCTAATATCACAAGAATAAAAGCACATTCTGTGTGCTATATTTCCAGCTACATTCACACTGGTGGAGTTGAACTCGGCCCTGCTGAGTGCAGACAAGGCTACAGTTCTAGCGATGCTCAAGTCCTCCCACCTTGGCATCAAGAATGTGAAGGATGAGAACATCGAAGTGTACATGGAGAAACTCGAGGAGGCCCGGCAGGCCAAGAAGGTGAGCTCCTAATAGGGGCACTGTCACTGTTTTAGAAAGTTAGAATTTTATGTAGTAGCATGGCAGTCTGCAATAACTTTTAAAACACCAAAGAATAACTACTTTCATATGATAGAAATTTTCTACTAGCCTGAAAACAACTTGACAAGGTTTTCTCCTTTGCCAAAGCCAGCATTTTTGTTTTAATTTAACATCAGAAGCACGGAATAATTCTAATACTGTTTGCATTTCCAACTTAACCATAAATGACGAGAATGTAAGTGATCTACTATAGCCTAACTCTTAGGAGCAGCAGTGTCCAAAAGTTGCTTTAGCTCTAATAAAGACTTTGAGATGGCGACAAGGTGAACATTAAGACAGTACATTTACACTTGAATTACCATGTTTTCACCTGTTCCAGAACAACAATGGCGGTGCAGACCTTCCCCTTGACAAGGAAGACATACAGCAGTGTGTTACAATGGCAAATCTGGAGGCTGACCTTGAATATCAGAGTATGTAATGCTTTAAGTGTTCTGTATTTTTAAATTTAGGGATTTGGTGTGAGTTTCTCTTTAACCATTTACATCATAAATGAAATTAAAGAAACATGTTGTTGATTAAAATTGCTATTCTTGCTCCTGTTTGGCCTGCAAAGTAATTACAAAGTTAATGCATTTAAATCAAGTAATTGTCACTACCAGTTCACAAACTCTGACCTGTGCTAGTCAGTACCTTGACATAGATAAATGTCCTCATTGCAGAGATGTTAGCAGTAACATCCATCAATTCCTCCCTGGAGACGAAGGACATGGCCCTCCTTATGAAAACACTGCAGCACCCCAAGTCCCAGCTGCCACCGGTGCACGAGTTTGCTGGCTCTCTATATATGACTGAATTTACTAGCATGAGAGAGGAGAAGGGAGGGGATCTTGATTATGAGGAGGTCTTCGCTGCTGTTAGAGGTGCGTGTTTTCATAACTGTGTATTTTACATGTAATATATATTCAATATTATGCAGATTTCCTTTTTGTTGATACTTCAATCAAGTGGGTGCTGCCAGGCTTGAGTCAGAGCATGACAATTTCAGTTCAGCTTGGACATACAGTCAAACTGGTTTTATGTGGCCACCTTTGAGAAAAGGTCAAAGTGGCTGATAAGTCAGGTGGCAACTTAGTCCAGGGTCGAAATTTCTGCCACTCATGCTTTGTTTTAATAGGGACCTATTATAAAAAAAATTAAATGACAAATGACTGGCACTTGAATTTCATTGTACAATGTTTCCTTATAATCTATTGCTGCTGTGTTCAACTTTGACATTTAAAGAAGTTTTAGTTAAAATAACTATTCCAAAATTGTCCATAAATACATAGATCTATATCAAGAAGTTCAAGAAATCCTTCATTTTTATATGCTTTACACCAGTGCTTTATCTTAAGTGCATGAATAATTCCTGTTATCCTGTCTTAATATTTTGATACACTCAACACGTTCTTTCAGAGTCAAAACATTTTGTCTTTATGTCACCCATGATCAAAATAAATGTCTGTGCCTAAAGACAGAAATCTGTGCACTTTGAAAATTGAAATGAATACAAATCACAACTCGTTTCGTTGCTTTAAGGGACAATGCAAATGCAATGTACATCAATAATTCCCATTGTTTATGTTGCTATTTGACCATTAACTTTGTAATTAGTAATGTTTATTCAATATCTATTCATTAATTGTGTTAAATCTGATCGTAACATTGGCCGACGTGTGATAAACATAATTCTTGGATGAGTAAACAGGTGGGGCAATCATTTGATGTAATAAGCATTTTGATGGAATGAATGAAAATTATTAGGTCGTCATATTTTCCCATAGACTTCCATATAATTAGAGCCATGTATTGAATAACACACAATCTGATTGATAATCACAGCATGAGAACTTATTATTGGAAGTGTCAGTGACACTGTTAATTAGTGCCAAACTAGCTTCAGGGGATCAAATATTAGTGACCGCGGCCGTGTTAGACTGTTGACCGCTTCATGCAAGTATTTCATAAATTATAGTAAAAATGTACTGTAGGAATTTGGAGTGGCTGAATAATGCAAGTTACTACTTAACACCGGTGATCGTCTGACCAGTATTGACTGTATACTGTAAAGTTGTTAATTGCAGCGATACTTTTCATATGCTTAGAACATAGCTAAGAATCAGTTCACACAAACAACTGAAATATTTTTTCCCTGTTTTAAATATCCTCAGAATACAACAACTTTAGTATTTATTCAATTTTAATTTCCAGTTTTGTCAGCAGTAGCTAACATAAACCGGTGTATAGACACTGGTAGCGGGGATGGTACCCTGGAGGCCCTGAAAGCGGACACTGCTTGTATCACTAACTTGGATGAAGAAAACAGTGACCGTTACCAGCAGGCCCTCGCAGAGGCCAAGTCAGCAAAACAGGGGGTAGGGTCAACTTGCGGTTGCATCTTTGATAAAGATAAAATGTTTATTAAGTAATTTTACAGTTTGGCTTGGTATTTGACTAACAAGACTATCACAATAATCACTAAAGGTATTTTATTGTGAACAGTTGTCCCCAAAGGATGTATGGAAAATATTTCTATAATACTGCTATAATACATATTTATATGTAACTGCCCCCACTTCAGGATGAGTGTGACCTGCTGACCCACGGGGAGATATCAGACGTTGTGGAGCAGGTCAATGGACAGGTGGAGGAGGAACAAATGCGTAAGTAACACAGGCAGCATACAGTGAGTGCTGCACATTTCAGCCAAATTGTTACAAATACACACTTAACAAAGGCCATTATGTTTGGTGTAAGAAGACAAAAGTGAAACATCTTCACATGAAACTTGGCCAATGCATTAACAATCACAATGTACATGAACAAATATGACAATGTCTTAGTCCCATTACTAGGGACAATTTGTATGCTCCCTGGGCACAAGAATTGCTTGTGAGCGCATGAATGATCATAAAAATTTAAGTTTAATGTGGAGAGAATTTGTGTCAAGTGATTTTGAAAAAAAAAATCACAGAATAATAGCAGATCCAAACAATTTAGAAGAGAAGTGCTAATTTGACAAGCAGTCAAAGACTGCCTTATCTCCATCTGAAATTACTATCAGTATAGAAGAATTTTACCCGTAAGTGCTTGCCAGAAGAATAAAAATAAACGAAGGGCAATTATTGGTCAAATACTCAAAACAGAGTCATGATTTTTGTGCGCTGATATTCTACTCATTAAGATACATCTGTATGTATAGTTTGAGGTCAATACTTTATAATGACTTTTGGAGTAATAATTCTCTGGACAAATTTAAGCATAAAAATAAACTAAGGGTAATAACTCTCAAGATACCCAAGACAAAGTTATTGTTCTTGTGCACTGCACTATTCCTCAATAAGATATAAGATCTACCTGTATGAAAACCTCAGACTTATGGAGTTATACTCCAGACAAAAAATAAGTGTAAAACATAGTAAAGGGAGACAATTCAGAAAATATGAAACATAGAATTAAAACTCACAAGTTTTATTTTAATCGTCAATGACTGATGCTAGGTTCTTGTGCATTGCGCTAGTGCATATTGACCTCTGTATATATTTCGTTGAAATCACATCAATTTTTTTCTCCTGTCATGGGAGGGCCAGACTTTGAGTGCTTCTGATCATTCTTTCTTCCACAACTAGCTCCTTTGCGATATGTATAAATGGCAGTTTAAAAGCTAAGCAAGTTGCCTGTCTTTCCCAAGGTTGTACCCTGTCAGGGAGCATACATTGTTTTCTACAATACCCTTGTTTTTTAAGAGAAACTTGTCTTTATCAGCTGAAACAGGTAGACGAATGTTGGCATCTACATGTACATAGAGTGTTTATATAAATTATGTTAGATAAATAACTGGATAAAAAAATAAACTTTTTTCCTCAGGTATCATGGCGATCTCAAAGATCAATGAGTACATAGACCTTGGCCAGCCAGAGGAGACACTAAAGATGTTGAAACTCCCAGAGGCTAAGCTGGAGAATGTGGATGATAAACAGGCGTACCAGTACCAGGTCCTGCTGGTCAGGAAGAAGAAACAGAAGGCAGAGGTATGGGGGTGGGGATTAGAAACATTGGGGATAGGGGATGTAGGTGTGGGGTGAAACTCCCCAAGTATTAGCTGGAAAATGTGAATGGGGGTGGGGGGGGGGGGGGGGGGGGGTCAGCAGAAATGGGCTGTTTGCTTAATAGCAACAACAAAATATTGATAAAAAAAAGTGTCTCAGCAATTCAGTACAAGTAAATTAACAATGTTATTGATTAATTATGCCAGTACTTTAAGATATTTAATTCATTGTGAGAAACCATGTGAAAATATATCGATGTATATTACAGCACCAGAAGGTTGACAGTGCAGAGTTATGGGTGGATGAAATACAGTCCAGTATAGATGATGCCAACATGGAGGCCAAACTTGGGGTTGAATGTGAGTAGTCAACAACATTTCTCTCGGTCTGTCTCAATACTTCAGAAGCTTGATATGTATTGTTTTACATATAAAAATTGTTCAGAAATAACTTCACTATCAAAAAAACTGTTTCAATGTATTTTTTATTTTTGAAGAGAAATTTTGAAGTAGCGATCAATACACCCCCCAACATTTTAACAGGGATGTGATTTGTCCGAGGATCACGCCACAGATCTAATGGCTCCAGGGACCATCCTAACTCAGGAAAGCCCTCAAAAGAGTGCTCTACAAAGCCAGTTTTACCTCTGCTGAATGATGCTTTTGACCCCCAAAGTGCCCCCAGAACCCATCCCCAAAGTGTTTTCAGCCCTTCAGTTGCCAGGTCAATCACATCCCTGTTGAAGTATTTTATATTCATGTATATGGAGGTTTATTCATTCATTATTCATCTGTTTATTTGACATATTCCCTGGCAGTGTCGATGGGTGTAGCAGCCATAAATGATGCCATTGCTGCGGATGACTATGAGGCCCTAACTGTGGCTCTGTCTCTACCGGGTGTTGGGGTACAGAACATGAGGCCCGACTGTGCACATGCATACCTTGAACAGCTACAGCAACTCAAGGTAAGTAGATATGGCCTCTTGGATAATGACAGCAATAAGGAAATACCATCTTTACAGTGAACATTGTTGATCAAAATATTTACACCACTATAATATGTGACTCATTTCTAACACACTTACAAATGGGAGTGAAGCTCATTATACCATTGCATTACAAACTTGAGTATGTGAATAAAGTTCAGGAAACTCCGCTTATAATGCGTGTATATACGTGTTCAATGTATTACTGAGTTACACATACAACTTAAACTACAATGTAGTAGTAGGAACATCAAAAAACGATTTGTTTTCGTTATTTGAAAAAAAAAAACAGTTTGTTATAAACGTTGACTTGACAGTTTTAGGGCCCCCCAAAAATGTTTCTTCTCTCTTGAGTTTGTTAAAACTGTACATTTATAAGTCAAGTAAAGAAGGGTGTTAATCAGGCCCAAAATTATGTGCGTTATATTTAGAATTTAGTCATATCCAGGGTTATTATAAGCAGATTCATTTTATAGGAGAAGAAGGCTGAATCTGGCCCATCAGGCAGTGGCTGGATGATGAATCGAACATCAAGTGGGGCCAAGTTCTTCTTTAATACCCAGTCCATGGACTACCTGTGGAGCCGGAATGATGATGTCATCAAGGACCATGGGCTCCTTACCAAGGAGGAAGTACAGGTGAGTGATCAGAGCCTTAAACAGGGATATGATAGTTAGAGCTGCTCAGAGTATATGTATGCATGTCTTTACTCAAAAAGTCCCTTAAGAATTTATGTTCCCTATTCCAGTTTTCTGTCAAGTATTGTAATTCTCTGTATGTCCTCATGAGGAAATTTGGATCATATATCCATGTGTAAGCAATTATTTTGAATGCCATGGTCAGACAGACAAATCCATGACAATAGTTGTATGTAAGTACATATATGTTTGAACGTTTTATGATTCTTATCTGTGACTTTATTATGACTGTTTCCCTTGTTCCTCCAGGGTGTGTTGACGGAAGTTACAGATGCAAGACTGCGTGAGCTGTTATTTGAAGCCAATGAAGATTTCATTGTCAAGGTTCAGGCACTGACCAGGGGATATCTGGCCAGGAAAAACTACCGGGGGCGTCTTACATACCTCCGTGAACAGGAGCCTGCTGTTGTCAAAATACAGGTATGCCGATTGTTTAGAATGTGCATAGTGTTAGATACAGCACTGATTTATTGTAGGTTTATTGTAAAGACAGCCATAGAAATCACTCTCGAGACCATTATATGGGTAGAAACCAGTACTGGAATAGCCAGGAATAACGACCTCTTGGGTGAGAAGCGAACACTTTAGCCTATGCATATACAAAGCATTGTAAGGCAGGGACTGGTTATGGAACAAGAAATGGTGGTTGTTTGAGACGTGTTGTTACATATATGGATTGTCTGTTGCTTATGGTGATTTTATTCTTCATGATTTTTTTTTCAGGCCTATTGGAAAGGTCATCGGCAGAAGAAAGCATACAAAGAAAGGCTTAACTATCTAGCTGATCACTCGGATTCATCTACCAAGGTATTTGGTTTTGTGTAGCAAAATCAAGAAATTATTTTCTTTTTTTAGCTTAAGATATGACTTGTGTGTGGTGTTGAATTCTACTGTTTGTTTCCTGTTTTAGCTGCAATCTGCCTTGAGAATGTGGCTGGTAAGAAAGAGGTTTTTGCAACGACTGAAGTACTTCAAGGATCATGTAAGTATGGTATCCTTACAGAAGTTGTAAGTTTTATTTTGTTTTTGTTTTTTTTATCATATTTATATTTTTAACATTTCATGATTTCAAGGTTCTGAAGTTTCAGTTTCTTTTATTCCCATGTTTTTGTGTTAGATTTACTCGATTTAAAACACTTTATAAGAAGATACAGAGATTAGCTTTTTGAAGTAAGCAAGAGTAATAGCTTATGTACTAATTTTTAAAAAATGTTTGCAGGAACCAGACATAGTAAAGATCCAAGCGTTCGTGCGATCCAACAAGGCAAGGCACGACTACAGGGCTCTCAGTAGGTGTTTATTAAAATAAAAGAAACCATAGCTGTCAAATATGTCAATGGATGCTAACTACATTGATATATTATGTTCAAAGATGTTTACTACTCTTTCAATGCTAATTTTAAATTGGTTCTTTTCAAAAGGAATTTACATGAACCAGGTTTCAATATTATAAGGACACATGTTCTCATCTACTGTTCAACAGTGAGAACTTCATTCCAAGGGGATAGATTATTAAGTCATCTATCTTTCAAAGAAAAAAGCTGAGGTATTGTCAAAGTCTAGCCAAAGTTTAAACTTGGTACGAATGTTGCCAGAGACAATACGCACATGTATAGCAAGGCCATTAACTCTGGCTTGAATTTTTGTCAAATTATTCCCCTTGATCAAGTGAAGAAAATAGATCAATGAGCATAGGCATTGGCCCTGCGATGTTCTTCTTTTTAGGGTATACCTCAGTTTCATTGATACCGCATTTTGCATTGCAGTGTATGAGAAGAACCCCCCTCTGTACGTGGTCCAGCGGTTTGTCCATCTACTGGACACCAGTGATGCTGACTATGCAGAAGAGCTTGGTATGTCATGTTGAGTACTGTTGGCTTAGTATTGTGTCTGTTTAATTGGTAATCAATTTCTTTTATTGGAGAAAGGGATGCTTTTCCCACACTTTTAATATCTAAGACCTAAGTGTTTGAAATTTACATTGAAGCTTCTTTCTTGTGCCTCATTTACTAGTTGTTGTTTGTATTGCTTGCATATTGAATATAAATTAGTTTTGCATGTTCAATTTGTGTTTGGTGCTGACGAAATGATTATCTTTGGTCCTCAATTAAGAAGCTGATATTCTGTCAGGGTATGTGGCCTTGCAAGTGAAAAATATGATAGAAAAACATATCTGCTCTTATTCACCTGCATGTAAATTAACTTAACTTTATTGTATAGGAATGAAAAAAATCTGATATTGACCTCAATTTTCTTTTTGGTTTTAACCTCATCTGAACAATTTAAAAAACTACTACTGTGCTGTCTTATGTCCTAAACTTGCTTTTATCAAATCAGGCTTATATCTGCTTGTTTTGAGTAGAAGAAGTTAATACGTAATTGCATTGCAATTGCTCCTCTGCACTAACAAACAATAAATAAAAAGAGAACATTTGTTATGATAATGATGTTTAGAATGTTGCCCTTGAAAACTGGGTAAGTATATAGGTGAATTTATTTGTTGTTGCTTTTGGAACTTACATCTGTTAGATTTACTTGAAGCTACTGGTGGTTCAAGCCCCAGTCATACAGAGAGTGTGACTGTGTTACAAACTCCTTCCAATAAAACAATGGACAAACACAAAGCGGTTTTAAAGGTCGGTCAGTCAGCATGCAAAAAAAAATTAGTTACTACCCATTTAGTTACTCAGAGCTTTAATTGATCCTCTAGGGGTCTAGAATAAATGTTATTTTAATGGCTGATTGGTTTCAATTGCACAGTGATTGCTTTGTCTAGACAAGAGTGCGGAATCTTGAAATGACCTGTTTGTGATTGATCGATGATGAGGCAGTGAATGACCAGAGCTTCATTGGGGACATGTTGCTGATAGCTTGCAAAGTGGTTTCCAATCTTGTGTGATTTTTTTCCATTGGGTTTGCAATATCTCGATGTATGTAAGAAGACCCTAATATGCATTACAGCATCATTTTGTTACAAGTATTGACATCAATGATTTTTAATGGTATTATGTTAATCCACTCCACTATGATCCGTAAAGGCAAGAAAACAAGAGAATAAGCACCAGACAATTCAATAGAACGGTTCTGCTGTTAACATCTTGACAACTTGCTGAGAAATCATTGATTCTAAAAAGCATCTGACTGGTCGGTGACAACTTGTCAATTATCAAAAGATAATGCATTTAAGAGCTATTTATATGCATTATCTTTTGATAATCAACAAGTAGTCACCGACCAGTTCTGATTCGGTTGCAACTAATCTCAGATCTACTGATGCAGTGTTCTCAATAAGAACCGGCTGCCGGCAAAAATGGACGGTTCAAATGGCAATAGGGCCGGTTCAAATTTTGAAAACTAAATGAATTTTCAGTAGAATAAGTAGAAGCTGGTCGGTTACTTTACTATTTGAGATGGTTCAACCAGAACTTATTGAAAACCGTGTGATGAGTCACCAATTATTGGTCTCCAAGCCGGTTCCAAGCCTATTTCAGTATCTGCGGTGAACAGTAACCTATTTCAGTATCTGCGGTGAACAGTAACTGTTAGGTTGCCAATCAATGACTGACAAGTCACAAAACCTAGCGATGAATGATTGTAATCATACCCTAATTCCAAATATGGATAGAAGTTGTTTGACCTGTTTTGGCGATCAACTGTCTCAAATGAAAACATCCTATTCTCAATATCTATGTGACTAGTGCTCTTAATTGAGCTATGATCAATTTTATGTTGCTATTGTTATCTACGCTTTGTTGCTATGGTATTTTCCAAGTTTTTTATATTTGGCAACCAGATCTGTGTTATAATCTATTCATTATTGCTATGATAACTAGCTGTTTGTTGTTATGGCTACCAAACATGTATTGCCATGGTAACGTATTATTTCAGAGCTTCAGCGTGTGAAGCAACAGGTGATCAAGGAGATCAAGTCCAACAAGCAGCTGGAGCAGGACTTGGACACCATGGACATCAAGATTGGTCTCCTCATCAAGAACAGGATCACCCTCCAGGTAAATTACACCATATAATAGAGAAACAGCACATTTCGAAGAGTTTCTATGTAGATAGCTTGTTATTGTATACTTTAACTTTAAAAGCACTCTTTTGGGTAGTTTTTCATAATAACATACGTTTAAGTTATTGTACATTTCAACTTTAAAAGTGCTTATTTTGAATAATTGGCTGCCAGGTTCGTGTCCTAGTTCTCAGAACACATTTCCCCTTCGAAGAAGAGGGCTATATTGCTTTGCACAGGCATGTCGGCGGTCGGTCGGTCCGTCCGTCCGTCAGTAGACCAAAGCTTGTCCGAGTGATAACTCAACAATTCCTGGACGTATGGTAATCAAACTTCACATGAAGGTTGGGCCTGACCAGTAGATGACCCCTATTGATTTTGGGTCATCGGGTCAAAGGTCAAGGTCACAGTGACCTTTAATGGTAAAATAATTTTAAAGCTTGTCCGAGTGATAACTCAACAATGCCTGCACCCATGGCCCTCAAACTTGACATGGAGTTTTGGCCTGACCAGTAGATGACCCCTATTGTTTTTGGGGGTCATCAGGCCAAAGGTCAAGGTCACAGTGACCTTGAATGGTAAAAGGTTGTCCGAGTGATAACGTGACAATGCCTGCACCCATGGCCCTCAAACTTGACTTGGAGATTGGGCCTGACCAGTAGCTGACCCCTATTGTTTTTTGGGCTCAATGGGTCAAAGGTCAAGGTCACAGTGACCTTGAATGGTAAAAGGTTGTTCGAGTGATAACTCAACAATGCCTGCACCCATGGCCCTTAAACTTGACTTGGAGGTTGGGCCTGACCAGTAGATGACCCCTATTGTTTTTGGGGGTCATTGGGCAAAAGGTCAAGGTCACAGTGACCTTTAATGGTAAAAGGTTGTCCAATTGATAACTCAACAATGCCTGCACCCATGGCCCTCAAACTTGACTTGGAGAATTGGCCTGACCAGGAGATGACCCCTATGGTTTTTGGGGGTCATCTGGCCAAAGGTCAAGGTCACAGTGACCTGGAATGGTAAAAGGTTGTCCGAGTGATAATTCGACAATGCCTGCACCCATGGCCCTCAAACTTGACTTGGAGGTTGGGCCTGGCCAGAAGATGGTCCCGATTGATTTAAGGGGTCATTGGGCCAAAGGTCAAGGTCACAGTGACCTGGAATGGTAAAAGGTTATCCGAGTGATAACTTGACAATGGCTGCACCCATGGCCCTCAAACTTGATTTGGAGGTTGAGCCTGGCCAGAAGATTGTCCCTATTAATTTTAGGGGTCATTGGGACAAAGGTCAAGGTCACAGTGACCTTGAATGATAAAAGGTTGTCCAAGTGATAACTCAACAATGCCTGCACCCATGGCCCTCAAACTTGACATGGAGGTTGGGCCTGACCAGTAGATGACCCCTATTGATTTTAGGGGTCAAAGGTCAAGGTCACAGTGACCTTGAAAGCAAACTCGACAATTCTTGGACCTATGGTCATCGAACTTGACATGAAGGTTGGGCCTGCCCAGTAGATGACCCCTATTGACTTTGGGGGTCATCAGGCCAAGGTCAATGTCACAGTAACCTTTAACGCAAAAAAGTTAACAAATCTTCCCCCACTGATATCTCAACAATGCCTGAACCTATGATCATTAAAGTTGACATGGATGTTAAGCCTGACCAGTAGATCACCCTTATTGATTTTAGGATTCATAGAGCCAAAGGTCAAGGTCACAGTGATCTTGAATGGTAAAAGGTTGTCCGAATGATAACTCAACAATGCCTGAAACCATGGCCTTCAAACTTGACTTGGAGTTGCATCTGACTTGTAGATGACCCCTTATGATTTAAGGGGTCATCGGGTCAAAGGTCAAGGTCACAGTGACCTTGATCGAAAAAAACTTGTCTTGTGATAACTTGACAATGCCTGCACCCATGGCCCTCAAACTTGACATTTAGGTTTCTGGTGACCAGCTGATGACTCTGGATTTTGAGTTCATAGAGTCAAAGGTCATGACGGTCATAACACACTTTATCCTCACACTTTAATGGTCATAATCTTAAAACAGCAACATATCAGCTGTCATTTCGGTCCATGCATATTTCATTCAATTGTCCATATTATCCTGACAACATGGCGCTCAGGGGGGGCATAATGTTTGACAAACATCTCTTGTTTGTTATGTATTACACTTGCTCTATAATGATAGTAATAATAGTTGTTATTTTTTTATCCACTATTTTTTATATATTTTCTATTCGTTTGAGCATATTTCAAGTAAGATGTGAACCTTTACTGGTAATGTTTTCAGGATGTGGTGATGTTGAACAAGAAGCTAGCAAAGCAGCGTGAGGCTGCCCAGGGCGGTAACCGTCGCAGTGCTGGGCTTCCAAAAGGGCTTAAGGTCATGACGAAGGAGAGCCATGACCGCATGGAACATTACGCAAACCTTTTTTACCTGTTACAAACTAACCCCACCTATCTTGCCAAACTCATATTTGAAATGCCCCAAGATCGGACTACCAAGTTCATGGAATCAGTGATTTATTCGTTGTTTAACTATGGAAGCAATTTGAGGGAGGAGTATTTACTTGCCAAGCTCTTCAAAACAGCTCTGGAGGAGGAAATCATGTAAGTGGATGTACTCATTCTGTTGTCTATTACATCAAGGAATCGGCGTTTACCTAAATGTTAAATTCTGATGCAGGGTCACCCTATTTAATAAAAGTATAATTAGTAAAGAAAGTTGTTTGATGGCTGATTACTGATATATGTAAATTAAATTACCAAAATGATCATTTAAACTGTTATCAGACATGATGTTAAAATGACCAACTTAGCAATCCTTGAAGGCCAAAAAAAAAATTGTTATGTTCTGTAATATTATTACACTCTCTGTTCTGCACACGGTTCCCTTTCAAATGATACAGAAAAATGTTGGGTTGCCAAGCATATAAAATCCACATTTTTGTGTATTAATACATTTATTAAGTAATTATGATGCTCATGTCTAGAGTTGTTTTTTATCAACATTTGGATGATTGTTCTGCATACACATGAAATAATATTGAGTAATTGTTGTACTTCTTCAATAATACAGAAGTCACTTTTATATGAAGTTTTTTTTTTTGGTCATTTAAGCTATTGTATTATAGCAAATGCCACATTTTAGCCTTAATTAATATGCCATCTTGTATATTTACACTTCTCGCAGTAAGTATGAACATTTCTCTTTTACTTAATAAATAAATGCAAGCTTTGAATGCAATAATGAATGCTTTAGTTTGAATGCAGTTTATTCTTTGCAATATTTTATGGGGTATAACGTTTTTATATTTGCCTACTACAGGAGAATGTAAGTTAGCATTGACTTTAGTCATCAAATAGATATGGAACACAATGCATTTATATTCTTATTTTGCCACCTTGTTTTGATAGAAACTGGTTCCATGGTTTTGTGAATGATCCAAAGTTTTATGTACATGGATAAAAGATATATGAAGTAATATAAATTCCCATAAATGAAGGGAGTTTGCAAAAATGAAAAGCCTTTACTTGAAGGCAGGATTTCTCATCATATTACTAGAAGTATTTTTAGTTAAAAAAGCCCTGTCTGCTGCTACTGAAAAAAGATGTATCAGGAAAGAGTAAAAAAACTTGTTGCTTTAAAGCAAAAATACTCTGTCTCAATTTTTGTCTTGCATTACCTTATTCATGTTCTGTTTTGATGTTATGTTTCAATTAGGAGAATGTAAGTATGTACCCATCCTCCCAGTCATATAATCAGTATTTCACCATCCTGGTTTGAACAGACTTGTACAAGAATGCTTCTTTTTTTAACTGAATATCCTCCTTGTGTGAATCAGCCATGACTCACTCGTGACTGGTAATATGCTCGTGACTGGTCATATGTTTTTAAATTTCTTATGTTTTAAGCACATGAGAATTCTTGTATAAGACTGAACCCCAATTTACCCAATGAATGTTACCAGAATAGTGACTAGATAGGAAACAGGCATGGATTGATTCATATGAAACAGTAAACTAAGGGTGAATTCCAAAATAATGTTACCAAATGAATTCTGTTGTACCTCGTTAAGAATTTTTCAAACATGTATATTTACTTTTTTCTTCTTTTTTTAAATACTTTTTTTTATTTATAACATTTAAAGCTGTAAATATAAATAGGGAGTAAAACAATTATTTACAAATTATTTATCCCTTTAATTGAATAACGCCAGCTGCATGCTAGACTGTGTTTTATTGGTAGAAATACTAGACCATCAAATCTCATGGGCACCACTTTTAGTTGGAATTTTCCATGATTTTATATTTCAAAATTCAAGGTAATTAAATTTATTTGTAATTAGTTATTATTACGGTATATGGTGGACAGATATCATATATTATATTATTATAATGTTTTATACAGAGTGCGCAATAAAAATATTGTGATAGCCACGATGTTGTCATTGTGCAAACACTTGGCCTTACTGAAAACGTTCAAGACATTGAACACAAACTTGGTACCGGTACACATGTTACTTGGGACAATATGCAATGGTAGAGCAAGGTCCATAACTCTGGCTTGAATAATCATCAAATTATGCCCCTTTCTTAGTGAAAAACAACAACTGGGCGAGCATTGGTGTTCATTTTGTGATTGCTCTCGTTAATAAATGGCCTTGCAGGATATTTTTGTCCAGTATTTCATATTGTAGTAAAATTTGTCTTTGTGTGTTTCAGTTCTAAGGTGGAGAAGATTACAGACATTGTCACAGGCAACCCTCTAGTCATTAAAATGATCGTAGGATTTAACAGGTAGAAAATGAAAGTATTGAAGTTGCTACATTAGATTAGAATAGAATTGAAAATAAGGCATGTCTGTTATGCGACATTTTTAAAACTAAGAACTTCATATGAACATGAATAGCTAACTCTGCAATGAGTATCCATCATAGCCTATCTGGTTTGTGATCAAGAAATACAATTCAGGTAGATCAGTGAAAAATGCAGAGTAAGAAATTTACCTTGAAGTTCTTTTTGTAACCAAAAAAAAATCCTCAGAAACCTCCCGTATCAATTCTACAGCAAAATAATGTGGAGTTCACTTGCAGGAACCAGCGTGGTCAAAATGCCCTGAAGGAGATGTTACAGCCGCTGGTGCTGGAGGTGATCGGGGATAAGAATGTGAAGATCAACACCAACCCCATCGAGGTCTACAAAGTTTGGATCAACCAGATGGAGTCAGAGACTGGCAAGACCAGGTAAGACTGGCTGATGGATGAGTGCCATTTCTAATGTTGAACTCTTGCCTAGTGCACTTCAACCAAGAGTAAAAGTTGTGTTCCGACTCGGGAAAGTATAGAGTAAACAAAATTGTTTGTCAGACAAGCAATAATTACCTGAGGTATTTAGATTATGATAAGTGGTATTTTGGTCCTGTCATTGATCTTGAAAAGGAGATTTTTTATCTGTAATTCAACCACATTTTCTTCAGCACTGTTAACTTAATACAGATGGTGCCAAAGTTTTGAACTGAAGATTAGTTTGATCAATGCCTGTCCTTCCAGTGAGTTGCCGTACGATGTAAGCCTAGAGGAGGCCCTGAAGCACAGCGAGGTCCAGCAGAAGCTCCGGGAATCTACGGACCAGCTGCAGGCACTAACTGATAAATTCCTCAACGCCATTCTACAGTCACTTGATAAAATACCGTATGAGTTCTACATTTTATATACAGTGTGTTAATGCCTTGGGCAGTCTACCATCAGTGTGATTGAATTCTTATAACTGGTTTAGGATTTAATGAATGTGTATTGAAGCTGAACTCAGTTTTCATTTAAGATATTCATCCTTTCAAAAGAAAATAAATGGAGGAAGAGTATTTTTGGCTGAAATGTTGGCCTTCATTATGGGTGATTTCTCAGTCTGCTGATGCTAAACATAAGCATTTTTCTTCTGGTCTTCAATCCATAACAGAACATGGGTTCCTGACTCAAGGACTTGAATATAACACAACTGTCTTACATATTTGCAGGTATGGTATGCGATACATGGCGAAGGTTCTGAAGGCTGCCCTGGAGAGAAAGTTCCCGGACACCGAACAGAAAGATGTGCTCAAGGTGGGAACCATTACATTGGGGTTTAGTTCATATTCATAGTACTTTGTTTGTCTTTATGTTATTAAAGCTGCACTGTCACAGATTCTCAATAACTTTTTTATTTTTTGTCTCTTGGAAATGAGCAAATTTTTGCGTTAATATCTGCAAACCAGTTATAAAAAGACTGCTGACAAAAGATCAGATCGCAGATTGTCATATTTCCGTTCAAAAATTAATGTTTTATGGCTAAAAAAATGCATTAAACATCAATTTTTCGAATTTAAATATATAAATCAGCGATCTAATTTTTTTGTCATTACTCTAATATGACTGTTTTACATGCATTTTCGCATAAATTGGCACGTTCCAAGACAAAAAATAAAATAAAAAAAGTTGTCAAAACTTTCAATCTGTGAGAGTGTAGCTTTAAGGGACAAGAAATCACCTCAATAATATGTGTTCATCTTTATGCCACACCCTCCTACTAAGAACAAAAAAATAATTAACTATAAGAATGTAGTCAATGAAGTTCAATGTTCCTGTAGATTGTGGGTAACCTGCTGTACTACCGGTACATCAACCCGGCCATTGTCTCCCCTGATGCGTTTGACATCATCAACCTGACTGCTGACAAGGCCCTCACCATGGACCAGCGCAGAAACCTCGGCTCCGTTGCCAAAGTGCTGCAGTTTGCCGCTGCTAACAAAGGAGTATGTTTGCTATTGTTTGCTGTTTTATTTCTGACATTAGATATATTTTTGAACGATATCTCTTAGTATTAACCATATCTTTGCCTTTGATGATTCCAATAGGATACAATTTTCCTAACAAAAATGTGTTTACTTTTAAATTCTTCATTCCAGTTTGGTGGTGACTCATCCTACCTTTCTCACATGAATGCCTATATAAAGGAAACACATGAAAAGTTCAAGTGAGTACTTGACTCGAAGAACAAATTGCACGCCTCTTCATCAATTGAGGAAACTGTACAATCATTGGCTTTGATGTAAAATGAATCCTGAAGTGGGAAAGGTTTTTCTTGAAAACACTTGTTAATGAGCCAGGCACCATTTTACACATTGTTGATCCAATTATTGTGTAGGATTTTCCAGTTTTATAGAAATACTCTATAGTCTGTGAAAATCAGATAAATGGGGTCACAATTATTTTTATTTAGATTAAATAGAATTAAATGGATGACGCGATTTTTCCTTTTAATACTGTATCTTTTATTTATGCCGACAGGAAGTACTGTCTGGCAGCCTGTGACGTTGAGGAACCGGAGGTAAAGTTCAACATTGACCAGTACACGGACGTGACTATGATCACCAAGCCTACCATCTTCATCTCGATACAGGAGATAGTTGACACACACCAGGTAATGGCCTGTTTCCACGACATTTTGATTTGCAGCAGATATTGATTAATGTACATGACACCAAGCTGCCCTGACAACAAAATACAGAAGCATCTAACCAGTGAAAAGCATTAAAAACTTTGATGTTCCTCCACCAAAAAATAAGATGTTTCAATCATTTGCGATTCGGTAACATTTTGATTGTCTAAAGCATTGTCTAGCTTCTCCATTATAGTAAGATGGTTAGTCAGAGACAAAATTGGGTATAAAGATAAAAACAGCATAGTGACTGGTCTCAAACATAATTTGTGTAATTGTAGAACAGAACCATTTGATTCAACCTTCTGTGATATATGTAGACTCCTGCTAATAGCTCTATGGTTCTTGTTTTAGTTGCTGCTTGACCACCAGGATATTATTGCCCCAGACAGCAATGACCCGATACATGAGCTGCTAGAAGACCTTGGGGATGTACCCACAGGACATGAACTCCTTGGTAAGGATTAGGTATACCGGAAACATGGTCAAGGAGTATAAAAGCACCTCATGCAAAAAATATTTTGACATGCAAATAACAGCAATTATGCATGTATGTGCCTCCTACTTTAAAAGTAAGAGCATAAAATATTATTAGACTTCCATCTTCTGCATTCTGCAAGATTGTAATCATTATTTTGTTGAATTAGACTTGAAACTTGTGATAGAAAGTTGATATCTAAGAATGTCTAGATTGACTTTTGTGGCAGGCTATGAATCTCTGAATTAATAATCAGTTCTTACTTGTCCTTGTTGTTCATTCTTTTCAAGAATAACTAGAGCATTTGCAGTAAATATTAAAACGTCCTGAGTAAAAATAATTAAAACTGTATGTTGCCTGGATACCAAACCTTTTTGGCATAGTGGTCTTTGGTAATATTTATTATGATTTACTGCCTATTTTGTCACAGGAGTGGAGGCGACGGAGAACGAGAGCCTTGAGGAGCAGATCCACGCCCAGCTGGCCAAGACCGAGATCACCCTTACCCTCACAAACAAGTTTGAGGTGCCCGACGATGACCAGACCGATATAAAGACTCTCCTTATCAGGTACGCCCATGGGACGAGTTTCAATGAATTTACTTCACCTATAAGCTATTTGCATGTAGATTTATTAACAATGTATGAGAATGACCATTTTGGTTCTTTTAAACATATCTGAACCCGGTACAGCTGTAACCCAAGTAACTTTTCCATTTCTATCATTCATCCACATATGCTATTGCTTTTTTTGGCATATCAAGTATTGTTCAAATGTTGAAAATAAGCGAGTAATGAATACATCTTTTGTAAATTGTAATATTGATTGGACATAGAATGTATCATTTATTAGTTGTAATATTCATTGGGTATAGATAACTTAAATTATTAGTTGTAATATTCATTGGTTATATTTCACATTCACCTAGAATGTGCATGCATTTTTCTTGGCACCCAAAAAAACATTTTAGGGGCATTCTAAAACATTTTCTGTTGTAAAATGCTGTTTCACATAATAATTTCAATTTGTTTACTTGTTAAAGTAAATACTTGATACGACACAGTGTTGATCCCTGTAGTTATGGTGTGCATTTAAAGTCCTTTTAATTGTTTGTTTATCTGTTTGCAGGACAAAGCGTATGGTGGTTGATGTGATAGCGTGTCAGAGTGGGGACACCCTGGCCCAGATTCTTGAAATACCCACTTCTGAGGATCAGGTGTGGGCAGCTATTTAACATACTTATACTTGTGGGATTTATAACTTATCAACAATCATATGATGAAATAGCATTTCATCAAGAATTTCAGTTCAATCTATTTTGAGCATCACAAAATCTAATTATTGGTTTAACTTGCAAAGTCAAATAAACATTGCCTAATACAATTCATGCATTGATAAGATGGCTGCATTATATGGAATATTGTGTGTCACTGATGTTCAGAGATGGATGTAAATAGTTATCTGTAATATCACTGTTTCTATGTTTAATTATAATCTGAAATTAATCTGAGAGGACATCATCTGCAACTATCAATAGTAATATTGCCTTAATCGAATATTGAAACTAGATCATCAACAGTCATCTATGAAACTTTTCAGTACCAATGTGTATAGTCCCTGTTATATACTTTGATTTTAAATAACATTTATTTATAATGAAGGTGACATGAATGAAAATAATTTTAAAGACAAGTCAGAAAATACTTAAGATATATTTATAATAATATAATGGATTCAAAAGGCAGTGGTTATACAGGCTTGAACATATTCATTAGCAATCGATCATCGATCGTTTATGGATTTCTGATGATGGTTGGTAAAATTTTGTTAACGGGTAGATTCCCAACACTTATACCTGCAGAGGAACAGATTGAACATACATCACAACTTCCTATTTTGAGGACTGTGTGTTCACATGTGATATCTTAAATCATAATGTGTTTCTAATGTTAATTAATTGTTAATTACTGTTGATTAAATAACACCTTGAATTAACTCCAATTGTTGTAATTCAGGAAGAGCTACACAGCGCTCTCGTAAAAAAGAGAGATTTAAGAGACCAGCGTGCAGCAAAGTCAGACGGGAACATTGTGCGCCAGCAATCCATGTCGGGCGACTGCAGGCTTCCATTGAAGTTGATGAAACAGAAGATCAAGAAAAGCTTGCAGAATCTGGAGCTTGCCAACATGGTGAGCCGGAAGGATGGCTACCAGGAGATTATTAACCTCATTGCTCAGGTATGGCCTCTTAATCTTGGTTTATGATACAACATATTCATTTAACTCAACAGCAGTGATTTTTTTGGAATTATTTAAACTGCCTGTGCCTTGCAAATTGAAAAAAGAATACAAAATTGGGCCAAAATAGTGAATATAATGGCAAATACACATGTTTTCACTCTTTATGTATACATTATGCTGTGAAAGAGTTAGTCTTGTCAAGATTTGTTTTTGAAGAAGAAATTCATTGCTTTTGTATTCTGACATAATATGCATTTATCAAATTGGGAAAATAATATACATTTTGGGGGAAATGGACATTTCTTCACAAGGGGAAACAGCCTTTGGAAGGCAGTAAATTGCATAAAAAAAATCAATGCACTGCGAGTGTAACTTGGAATTTTTTAACCCAAAGTTATTGAATTATTCAATGTGTTAAAAATAGAAGCTATTCAATGATCAAAAGAAATTTAAAAGGATTATCAATTTTCACTACATAGGACATTATAGCGTACTGTTATATAACTTTCAGGATATTAGAAATCAGCGACGGTACAGGAACAACCGGAAACAGGAGTTGAACAGACTGCGGTTGACCCTGAAGTCACTGACAGAGAAGCGCATGTTCTATGAATCTCAGGTGGATTACTATAACCAATATGTGAAGACCTGCACGGAGAACTTGCAACAGAAAGGAAGGTGGGTATTCCTGGCAAATTTCACAACAAAAGATTTTATGTTCTCAGTTTGTTAACAACTAAGTTTTACTTTATAAGAATCAAAATGTCTGGCGTATGACGGCCTCTAAAAAAACTTGTGTGCCCTATAAGAAAACATCCTGCCTGTCTGTCCTTCTGTTTGTCGGTTGATAACTTGAACATATTTATTGTCAGTTTATATTTATCACTTTGGAACTTAATGTGCAAAATCAACCAATGATTTAATATATCATGACAAATTGAGACTTGAAGCTTCCATATATATCCGATTGCAAACTTGTGTGTAATTCAAGAGCCTTTACTCTGTGACTGAGTGTTACCAAACTGCCTCCCTTTATATGAAAACTTATGTTTCAGCACTATAATTAGAATAGAAGTTAATGATATTTGAATCTTTCATTAAATGCATTTATAAATTTGCCTCCAGCACATTCAAGAACCATAACTCTGTTGTCCATTTTTCCCAAATTGACTCCCTTGTAGAATGTGTTATAAAAAAACTAATTATCTTTTCATTAGAATTTGAAAAAAGTATTGGTTGCAAAGGAGTTAGCGGTATACTTCATTGCTGTTGTTGGTGGGATTTCTTTCCCATTTGTATCCTTTGACAAACATTTTCTTTTTATTTGAATTTGGTGGTACTATTAATATCAAGAACCATATTTATGTTATTCATAGCACCCATTGTTACCTGACTTCCATATGTGTTATGTTTTCAGCTTTCTAAACTTTGTAAGGGCTAAATTAGGGCACTTTGTCACACATTTTTAGAAATGATCAATTCGCCTTGATGAAATGGTTAGTTCATTGTACATAAACAAGTTCTATATTTACAAATTTAAAGAAACAAAACAAATATAGAGAAAAAATGATGATGCAACATTTTGTTTTATTGCATTGCCCATATTTGCATAGTCACCACACATGACTATAAATTGTATATCAATAACCAAACTACAATATCTTCGTAAAATTGTCCCATATTTGCATGGTTGCCCCCTTGTCCCATATTTGCATGGTTGCCCCCATTTTGCTTTGAATATACCTTCGAATTATTCAATTATTCCGCCTGACAAACATGCTACCATTTTGTGCCCCTTGTCACATCATGTCTAGTTCTGGGTTTATAAAATGTAATGCATGATGATTCAAGCTTTGGCTGATTTGAAATGGTTGCTTAAATGTAGAACATATATAACACTGAGAGTTGACCCTTCCATGTTCAATCTCCTTTCTCCTGTTGGTAGGTCGCACAAGTCAAAGGCTGACAAGCATGCACGGAAAGCCCACGGTACAATCAAATACAGCGGGGGAAAGCTCAACGAGAAGGGAGTCATACTGGAGATTGAGGGGCTGAAACCTAATCAGTATGGAATTATTGACTTGTGTTCTGAATAAAATAAAGAGTTCTTAAAAGCGTTTGGAGTATATACCACTCCCAATTACATTAGCATTCATTGATATACAGTGAAATTAAGTAAATTTAAAATAAACTGTGTAGTATTTTTTACTTTCTCAGACTTCTTTAGCATTGATCTTTATATACATAAAAAATGTTTCATAATGTCGTTAAATGTAGAAAACCTCTTAACTTTCCCTCTTTTCTATTTAAGGTTCAAGAATGCTCAGTTTGAGATAAAAGCCACAGCTGACCCAGGGTTATTCGAGGTTGGGGCCAAGTTTATGGGTGTTGAAGTGCAAAAAGTAGAAGTCAACTTCCAGGTAAAACTCAAGTTTGTGCATGTAAAGTAAAGCATTGTACTACAATAAGTCATTATGAAATACTGCTTTTTAACCAGAATTGTTTCTCGTCAACTGTATTGGATTTTAGTTTAAATAAAAAAGTGGTGGGCATGTGCAATATATCCATTTAAAATAAGTTTCAAAAAATTTAGTCATTGGCAGTTGACATATGGATCTACAACCCCAAATCCTTACATTACTACTTGAGAAATTGAACCAAGCCCTGTTATGTAAATTTGAGGTTTTGAACAATTTTAGCATACATAACAGTGAGGGCTTCGCAGGCTTGTGCTATTTTCTACCACTGATATTTTGTTAGTAAAATTAAGCATATGGTTGAAAAATCCAATCATTGGCAAACTGCAACTAACTCGTGAGAGGATGGAACATTCCACATGAATGAATATATGTGACGGGAAAACTGGAACAATTGGCAAACTATTATTCTTCTGTTATCTGATTTTTTTCTTCTTACTACCCCTAGGACCTCCTGCAGCTGCAGTATGAAGGTGTTGCTGTGATGGAGATGTTTGGCAAGACCAAGATCAATGTCAACCTCCTGATCTTCCTTCTCAACAAGAAGTTCTATAGCAGCGGAAAGTAGTTCCTCTCCAACCACAGCATTGTAGTGCCATATGACATATAGTTTCTGCTTCGTCTAGTATGGACACTATTTTTAGCTCATCTTTTTGTCAGAGAAACATCCACATGTAGGTATTGTGATAGCCCTGGCATTGTATGTCATAGGCAGTGGCAGCCTGGTTTTTGAAAACCTTAACCTTGGCTTTAATTAGCTGGTGAAAAAGTGCATTTACAAGTATTTTGTTCAGAATAAGTACACTGCATTGAATAATAGCAGTTGATATTATTTATTACACAAAAAAGTGTTCAAGTCTAAAAAAAAATGTTTGTTTAGGGTAACATCCCCAACATAACTAGGTAGGGATTTAATTTTTTTTATTTTTCAAATATACTTTATCAAAATAAATTTCTTGCAAATAGCACTATTTCCTGCAAATGTCCCTCCTGATAAATTGTTATTGATATGGAGCTCTTTTCTGCCAAAATTAATGACAGTTTATGGTTAAACAAAATTGAGTTGATGGTGGGAAGCCATTTTTGGTTGTCTTTTTTGGAAAAAGATTACTAGGGTCTGAGGCTCTTAAAGGGTAGGGTGAGGTTACCCAAAGCAATATTTTTTTAGGCCTCAGCCTTTCAGGCAAGGTATAATATACATCCATATGGCAGTTACATGACTGATAATTTTATTCAAGATAGATGGCAACTATTTTAACAGTGGGCTTTATATTTAGAATGAGTTATTGTGTCAATCTGCTATATATTTTTAGCTTTTAAAAATGACATTTTTTTACAAATGGGACCATTATTTTCATTTATTAATACATGTACATATCTACTGTTGAACTTGTTTTTTATATATAAAACATGAAAGTGCATCAAATGGGCTTTAATGGTAATACTACTAAGTGTATTGTATGCATAAACTTGAGTTTAATGATAATACTTCTATTAAGCGGTATTTATTCCTGAAAATCTATTTGTAGGAGTCTTTAATATATTCACTGTACATTCAAAGGGTAAAAAGATTATTGGCACTGTTTGTCCATGTGATATTAGTTTACTATGGTATACATGCAGCTCTCTTGTTACATTTTTATTGAAATGATTGTTAACACATTTTAAAATACTAGTTTAACAATATTTTGTTACTTAGTGCTTTGAACATTTGACCTTTTAATCCTGAATCATGTTCCTGTAAATCACAAGAGATAGTAGACCAACTTTTTGACTATATATAACTATATATTCAAGTAAGCTTGACAAGCCTTATTTTTATGAGTTCCAGGTACATATTTAACATGCACTTTACAGCCTTTGTGTTTTTCTTGAAGCTCTCTTGTACTTAGTTGAGCACCTGTATTTTTGTTATTCAATATCAACGTCATGTTTTGGTGTTTAAAAATCATGAGTTTAGACTATATTTTAAAGAGAGTCAATGATTTACCCTGCCTTACATTGTGTATAATCACAGTACATATTTAGTAATGCGTTAGTTTGATGCAAATGACTATGTAAAAAAAGTGTGGATATAAGTAATGTTTTAATTGATTGTCTTCCGCTTTTAATTAATGCGTTGGAATTTTTATATGTTGTTTGGTCAATGCAAGGGCAAGAATCTGGACAGTTGAATGGCCTAGTTGTTATTGTTAACTTTTTTACAATGTTTAACCTTTTTAAGTGCTTTAAACTAATAGTTGTTGATACTGTTATTTGTTTTTTCATGCTGTTGATTTTTGAAACATTACATTACATTGCACTAATTATAAGGTGCTTGCTGCCAGTTGAAAAAGAGTTTCAACACAAAGTTCTCGAAAATTTGTGTTTCTTACTTAAAATGGGTATGCAATTAAAATGGAAAATATTCACAAGCATTATGTCAACCTTTGAATTAACTGTAATAAGTTGCGCTATATGAAGCGAAAACAGGTTGAACACATACCTTTTTCTTTCAATATCATTTTTATTTAAAATAAAAAATTAAAAAATAAAACATTGATTCTTTAGTATGCTTAGAATAATAAATGAACTTTTTAATAATTGTGCCCTGTTGATAATTCATGGGATTGCTCTATTGACCATTTTAATTATGTGCCATATGATGTATTTTTGAAGTTCAGCGCAAAAATGTATTAACATACCTACTTGTGTAAATTGCTTTTGCAAACATAGAACGTTTGTTAAATAAATATACTAGTATATTTCGGTTATGGCAAGGGGATTGCTCACATGCAAATTCAAAAAACAAATCTGTGTCTTTTGTAGCCATCGTCAACTACACCACACACTTTGTGTGAAGTAGCTTTTGGAGAATTCCTTGTTGATATTGTGATTTTCAAAATCAAAATTGTCCCAACAAGCAAAGCATGTTGATGATTTAATCAGAACTAGATGTACATCTGTCATCAACATTTTACCATTTTAGAGTGTTTTGCCATGATTATTGTCAACATATACACCATTTATTTCACACATTAATTAAAATATTTTTTCAGTAATTTATGTATTTCTTGTAGTATTTTCATGATTATTTAATAACATATTTAATAAACTGAGTTATTTTATAATTTATCATCAATCTCCTATTATAATTAAAATCTGAATGTTGTTGCTTATTTTGCCTTGATAGCTAGTCATTTTTCACCTTTTAACTCGCTAAGTTCATACATGTAGCTGATTTGTAATTGTGCGTCTCTGCTGTTGAAGATGTTAATGTACTTTCCCTTTCTTCTGTTCACAAGTTTCTTTTCTGTTTTTCCTCTGTCAATTAATTGTAAATTGAATATTTAACTGCACAATTATTACACAGTTAGATGATGCAAGTCTCATATTTATAAAATGTCCACTTGTTTATTGCGAACAAGTGTGCTTCCTGGTTTATCTTAGAAGATCTGACATACCTTGTATGCGTCATGGTTATCCGAAGCTGTGTTCAAGTTTTGATGCAATATTTATTACACGTATAGATGATTTGTACAATTTTGCAAGAAGAGATCTGTAAATAAATGCTTTATATTTCATATTTGCAGTTGTTTATTTACTGTATTAGGGTATATGATGGTGAATGGAGCTTGTCATTTCTGATTTCATGAAGCCATTCGTTTTGGTAGTGTTTGCAAGGGTATTGCTTTGTGATTACTGGAACCAATAACAAATCCTTCTCCCAGTTACTAATATGTGAAATATATGACCAAAAATACACTATGTATATAAGGTTATTGCAGTTAATGATGCAACTAACCTGAAGTACGCATAGCATCATCACTCTGGTGTACGAGAATGCTTGCAAAATAAGGATAGGTATTGTATAGCATTGGTCTCGGCTTTGGCGTCGTAGTGCAACAAATCTCACTACAGTCTTAACCTGAGAACATCATACTCCCTGCCTTAACTAAAACACATATTGAAACAAAAAGTATCTTTAAAAAAGATAGTCGGCCATGGTAAACCAGCGGGTTGACTAGTGTCTCCGAATGGTTTGAATGCTCGACATGTATTTTTATGCCCCCTTTTGAAAAAAGTGGGGTATATTGTTTTGCACATGTCGGTCGGTCGGTCGGTCGGTCGGTCTGTCTGTCGGTCGGTCGGAATACCAAATGGTTTCCGATCAATAACTTGAGAACGCTTTGACCGAGGGACCTCATACTTGGTATGTGTATTGGTCATCACCAGCAGATGAACCCTATTGATTTTGAGGTCAGTGGGTCAAAGGTCAAGGTCAGTGTGACCTTTACATGAAAAACGGTTTCCGATCAATAACTTGAGAACGCTTTGACCCAGGAACCTCATACTTGGTAGGTGTATTGGTCATGACCAGCAGATGAACCCTATTGATTTTGAGGTCAGTGGGTCAAAGGTCAAGGTCAGTGTGACCTTAACATGAAAAACGGTTTCCGATCAATAACTTGAGAACGCTTTGACCCAGGGACCTCATACTAGATAGGCTTATTGGTCATGACCAGCAGATGAACCCTATTGATTTTGAGGTCAGTGGGTCAAAGGTCAAGGTCAGTGTGACTGTAAGCTGAAAAAAGGTTTTCTGATTGTCCATATTTTATTTAAGTGTCCAAATCCTACTAACAATTTGGCTCCCAAGGGGGCATAAATGTTTCACTAACATCTCTTGTTTAGTTTAGCGTTGTTGGGTTATTCCCGAGTAACTGCAGCCTTTTGAAAGAAATATCATAACCATGCACAATATTACATAGTATTGCAATGTTTGACTTAGCACGTGTTAAGTTTCAAAACATTAATGTTCTCACCCCTTAAAGGGGAACAACAGGACATATGCTTTATTTTTAGATTAATACAAGGCGTCAATATATATGACACACAGGAACAGACTTCTTGAGGCTGAGCACAGATTTGAAATCTTGACCTCTTTTAGACAACTTATACATGTACATTCTCTTATTTACTCGTTTCTTTTGGTGCATCAATGGTACAGAGAATATGTATTTTTTTACCCACAAGACATGTGGTTTCCCTTGCCACTGAAATAGGGCTTTCTATCAATGAAAGAAATTCCGACATCACGATCATGATCATAAGTGTCCAATACTTGGCCTATGTACTTTTCTGAATCATACATAGCTGCCACATAATCATTTTTGCGGGCCACAATCGATATGTTCTGATGTTTATCGACGTTTTCATTTTGAACTTGAATTGCAGTAACCGCAGCTTCAGTAACTGGAGATTTTCTCGCTTTGTCTTCTCGCCATGAAATGCAGTATTGCCAAGTCAAACAATGTTCACAATAACAACTTTTTCCCCTTACTTCAACCATGGAATCTAGAGGTTTCTGCAACTGCATGCAGCTTCATTGTACCTTTTATTGGCCGCAAATCCTCACATTAGTTTGCGAGCTTGCTTGCCTTCTCTGTGATAGCTGTGTCGATATCTGATTTCTCAGTCGCCCATGTGAAGAAGTCAGATGTATCTTGAATCATGGCCGCTCCTGTCTTGATTGCACTATCTGCCATCCAATCGACTGTGCCACCCAGATTTCACGTGCTCCGCTTAAAATTAATTTCACACTGCTGAGTAACCGTATGATTGTGATTTGCCACATTATCAACTATTAAGTCATGTACTGGAATGAAGGGCTATCAGTCCAGCAATGACACATGCTTACATCTGGAACAATTTTTTTGACTTCCGCAACAAATTTGTCAAGGAATGTAACAACCGTATTTGCAATGTATAACAATGTGTCAGATACGTTTACTGATACTCTAGTGATTTAATTCGCAATTTTGTTGAAGCAAAACCACCGCTGGATGCAATGTTACACCTGTTTGGTTAAAATATGCAGACTGTATTTCTGAGCTGCGACATGAATGAATTTCGGCAAGGTCCATTTACAACATGATTTTCTGCAAGGTTCGTCTTCAAGTGCCTGATTTAAGAGTACTGGTTCTTCATCCGATCAACGTGACCCGAAAACTCACCTCTCTGCACATTAATCTGTTTCAGCAACTCGTGCTTTGTCATCGTTATGTCTTGCACTCGCATAACAGACTTTTTTCTGCCTCCATCTTCAATTTTGATTTTCCACTGTGAAAAAGTGATGTATTTATACACTTGCTCCAGGATATTCTCTGTATCAACATCTGATTTACGAACACTTCAGGGTTGACAGAAACACAACAACCTTGGTTCCTGAGAGTTCTGACAGTTAGCGCCATGCTCTGGTGTTTTGTACACAAGCAACTGCTCTTTGATATATATGCAGACTTTGGTCAAACGCAACAAAATGTTCCATTCAGGGTTTCCCTAACGGAGCGTAATGTGTTAAATTTGAATATAGTCCATTTGAACTCTTGACTTGCTTCTCTATCCCGTTACTTTTCACGATGTCGGCTTTGCCCGGCTTGGCTCGACTATCATCATCTCTTTCTTAGAACTCTTGTTTATTCCTCTCAAACTTTCGGGTAGTCTAACTACTACTTGTTTGCGTTTCAGACGCCCCTCTTAGGTATTTTGAGGCTGTGGTTTTGTTTTAACCAGTATAATTGTAGAGGACATGACAACATCGATATTTCCGCATTATCTGGCAGACTAGTAGCATGTGCAGGCCACCTATTGTTCACTTCCTCGCTTTTTTCTCATTTCACTAAGCTGATCAGCGACAATCTTTCCAAATACTAATTCTGTTCTCACTTCTTTCTGTACACATGCGAGTTGAGCATCTTTTATCAGACCTTCCGTTTTGCTTCTTGGTTTTTTGGGAGAGCTTTGGGGTCTCTAATTCATTCTTTGTCACCTTTTATACATTAATGTGCAATGTTCGAGACCATGATATTAAGCATTGTGTCATATATATGTTCAAAAATTGAATTGTAAACGATTAGTGATTCTTCGGTGGGTGATCTACACTAAATACTACGTGATAAATCAAGACTTAATGCAAACCTTTTAAGAGAAACAACTTAATTATTTGTATTATTGGTCCCAGACGTAGCGAACATTACATATGTCTGTTCATGTAAAAAACATGTTATAATTTTTTATGGTTTTTTGACAGACCATTATATTTTTGTACATAAACACCGACTTGATCGTAAATGAGTGTTATTGTACAGTTGATCTTAACTATGATTGCATATTAGGCGACGTTACAACGTCTTGAACATGTGTAACAGTGCCAGAATCGCGGAGATTACAGCAATACACCAAACTCGGGCGACAACGGTTTTTGACAGAGTTTTAGGCCTAAATTGCAATTTCCGTGAGTAAATGTCACAAAATTAAATAAACGTTTTTATAAGAACAAATATAGCATCAGATTCAACAGGCTTTCAACGTACATTTATACAAAGTTGGAGAAGTTATAAAGCGACAGTCTCGAGCATTACAAATCGTGTGTAATGTCATCATGTACCAACGTTGACAATGCCGCTGTACCAAATGAAATGGTGTTATTTTTCCATTTACAATCTTAAAATCTACGCTTGCCAACAAACTTCATGGTGTCAACATATGAAGTTACGAACATCATTGCCAGCCTTGACACAATTAAGGCAACCGGTTTTGGCAAAAATCCCAAAATACTTTTACTCGGTGGATAACATATCAGTGATAAATAACAGTTTGAGGCCTATTTCGACTCCTACTGTATCAAACATTTTTGAACAATATGTAGCCAATTGGGTAGGAATATTTCTTCATTCTTCATGTACACCAATTTGGACTTCGACAACATCATTTAGACAAACTTCTCTTCTTAAATGCTTATAACTTGTTGGTAAAAATCATTGTTCTTGGGGAAAATGCCTATGCATTTTAGATCTTATAAAAGGCATTTGATAGTGTTGGTTTCTAAATTGCGCCTTTTCTTTTCCAGACTCTAGCCTTATGTTTATATAATTTCAAAATTTTCTTGGAATCTACATTCATTACGATCAAAATTGGATTTACCAAATAAATTACGTTAGCAATAACCTAAAATCAAAAATTTAACTTTTCACTAAAATAATAATGATTATAGAGCTAAATAGATTGTCTCACCATCGATATCACGAAACAACTCTATTTCAACTCCTATACATGTATACCAACAATGTATTACTGTCGTGCTATATTGAGTCAATGCGATATAATGTAAGTCAAGCATTTTCAAATAAGAAATTTTGTGCTTAAATAATTCGTCGAAACCCTGTTAACTCCTTCCGAGTCGGACTTTTTCAGGAGTTTGAATAGCTGTCTTTTGAAAATCGGTGTAAATATGTTTTCACATGTGCTTGAAGGCACAATTACTTGATATTTGGACAACATTTTTGGCCAGTCGACGGCCACCTGATTCGAGCGATTTGGTCCCTAGGGTGATCTCTTGGACTGAGATTCATAAAAAAAAATGTGTTCTAGTACTCTGTGATACACATAATACACAAATAATCCACTTTTGGTCGTTTATTTTTACATATTAAATATTCTAAAATTTCATACAATCTATATCATTCAAGCTAGTGGGGGCACACGCGCGCCTTCTTAGTATGTGCCGCTTCTTAGTATGTGCGAGGATATATTGCTTTGTAAATGTGTGTTTGTCAATGTCCCATATGCTGATTATGAGGTCAGTAGTTCAAAGGGTAACGGTCTTGGCGACTTGACAAAAACATTGACAAAGATTAGTAGGTCAAAGGCCATATATTATCGCCAGGACCTTGAAGACAAAATCCTTGTCAATGTCCCATGTTGATTTTGAGGTCAGTAGTTCAAGGTGTAACCGGTCTTGGCGACCTTGAAAAAGGTAGTCAGATTGATAAGTACACGTAGATTATGCTAGATATAACGTTATTTAAACTTGAATGGGGGGGGGGGGGGGGGTTCACGGCATGTCTTGCAGGTGACCGCTATCGATTTTGAGGTTAGTACATCAAAGGTCCCCGTTGCGATGACATTATACACACACACTATGTCAAAGGTGCCTGGTTGATAAACAGTATGACTCGGCATAAAGTCTTCAAACCTGGTATGACAGTTAGACAAGACCTGTAGATTACCCCTATGGATTTTTAGATTAGTAGATCAAAGGCCACATTATCGCCAGGACCTTGAAGACAAAATCCTTGTCAATGTACTTGAGTAAGCTTGGCCCTAAGGACATCAAACTTAATGGAAACGCAAATGGATCAAGCTTTTGTTATTCGGTATGAATTATTTTAGAATATAAATTACTATTATCTATTCCGAGCTTGCCGGAGATGGCCGAGTACATGTACTGACGAATTTCAACAAACCATATTTTTCTTGTGGGTCAATCATATCCGTTTGCTTAAATAAGACAATTGGGGCGATACATTCGGAACTCCTCGGCCATTTTATCGAAAACAACGATAAAATGGCCGAGGAGCTCCGAATGGGGGCGATACTATTTCCCGGTCTCCTCCGGTCTCTGTTTTCCAAATTTTATAGTAGCTATCGGGCGTGATAAAAAGGTGTTAATGACCGCAGGGGGTAATAGGATTACAAAAGATTACAGTTGATTAAAACATTAGATATTTGATGAAAATTATGTCACCATTTATTTCATATTTCATATCAATAAAACATATAATAAATTAAGGCAAAGATTAAAACATAAAATATGCACATGTACTAAAATTAATGTCATGAATCCCAAACACATTGTGTGTTGTTTTTTTCATATCAAATTCAGTTATAAGTATACTATTGATAATAGTAATACAAAAAGAAACAATGCTTGACAACATGTAAATCAAATTTGTAAGTTAACTCAGTACTTCAGGAATTCTATTATTTTTCTTTTGTTTAACTATTGATTTTGTTGCAGCAGATGCACTTCCACGACCAGTTGCCTTATGTATTTCTGCCAACTGATCGTCTAATTTTAATTTTTATGCCGACGCATTTCATGTGGAATCTTTTCCTGCATGTGCTAGTTTCGCAAATAACTAAACTATCGACGAATTCTGGCATTTCACATAAACAGAATGTTTTTAATTTGAAAGTCATAGGGATCGCGACTTTTCATTTTCTTTATGAAACGGATTTTTTTTTGTTTTCTAGACAGATGTTCCCTCATTTCACTTACAACGAAATTGACATTTGTATTTACATAGCCATTCTTAAAACAAAAATCCACAGCTTAGCAGTTGCAAAAGACACCACAGGCATGTACATTTGGTTGTTATAGAAGTCGTGGAACTTTTATAAGCTGAGATTTGTTACATTTTATAAATTAGGAGCATCGTAGTTCCACCGATCATGACGACTTTAAATAAAGATTCTTGTATCTTGTAAGTTATATTTTTATTTGTAAAATAGCCTGCCGAATATTTCAGAAGTTTAATTATTATCATTTTATTTTGTCAAGGAACTCTTCATAACAGGTTTATGACAATACACAATAATGTCATACCATGAAATGTGTAAATGCGTTATACAACGCGTGTCAGAGATTAGCGAATGTCCCTCGTTAAGGGCATGATAAACGGATTAGCCAGTTTTATTACACACGCACGGCTACTGTTCGGTTCATACCCTAAAAATATTGTTGTTTATTATAAAGGCAATTTTATAGAATAAATGATTGTTATGCAACGGCTCTAATAATCTTGATTAAAAATAATACGATGATAACATGTAACCAAATTCAAAAATAAATAAAATAATCAGCATCAGATTTCTTAAACAGCTAGAGATTTATTGCAAACTTCAAGTTGACAAATAAAATATATTCGGCTAAAGTTGTGTAATAATGACGAAGGTATTCAAATGTATTCAATGTTAGCGAATAGCACAAAATTATAAATGAAAAATGGAGACATAATGTGTTGATTACTTAAGAATGGCGCAACTTCAAATAAACACTCTTCATCTAGTAGCTTTAATGTCTAAGCACACGCATACTTACTATAATAGGATGTTATAACATTGCAACTATTAGCTCCAGAAAATGTGTTTGTGTACTTTTCCTCCATTCATTGATTTACTTGTTTACATGAACATTGTATAATGGTTTACCCAATAAACATACAGTATCGTATCGATATGAGTCGGATATGCAAACATGGAATTTTTCAATTGTAATCATTAATGCTTAAAAATATAATGTCTGGAGGGGGGGGGGGGGGGGGGGGGGTAAACAAAAAAGGAAGAACAATAAACAAATTTGACATAACATAATTTAAAAGGTGCAATTCTAAGTTACTTCATACTCTAGCCGTCCTCAATCTTTTATGCAAAAAAACATGAGCATTTGTACTGCCATCGCATCTTTCTCTACACCTTAAACACGAATTGCATAAATAGTGTAGACCTATAACAAATTGCATAAATTAAGACATAATGTTTATATATTTTTATACCATTTTGTTACATATAAAAACAAATAAGATTGTCAAAATCTTGTTATAAACATCAGCAACACAATCCGTTGCCTGGGGCAATAAGTTATGAACCGGGAATTATGAGACCGGATGAGACCGGATTTTACGAGGAGAGACCGGGAAATAGTATCGCCCAGACAATTGTTTACTTCCGGCCTTCATTGGTTTTAATAAAAAAAACTTTAATAAAAGAAATCCGTCAGATTCTCTAGTATATGCAATGTAGGTAAATTGTTTTCTTTCCTGTTTCTTAAGTAAGATGAGTTTTACCTTGTTGAATTATTAATTCCAGTTGCCACTGCTTGACAAAGGTGCGAGAGCTAGCTACAATAATGAACGATCAGGGATACTTTTTTATTATTTTGACATTTCTAATGTATCCCTGTCTCGAGTCTGCCATGTTAAAAAAAATCGTCAAATGACTCGTTGACGGCCATTTAGGTGGACTAGTGGTGGATCCACAGTGTCAGTGGCTTGTGAGTACTGTTAACCTGTGTTGCAAAGGGGTGGACTGTGGGTGTAGAAGGGGGAGGGTGTTAGTAACAGTAGTAAGTAACCGTCTCTGTGGCCTAGTGGTTAAAGATTCCGTCAACTGAGCTGGAGGTCGTGGGTTCGACCCCTGGCCACGTCATACGGAAAGACGTTAAAGTTGGTACAAGTAGCTCCCTTGCCTGGCGCTCTGCTTTTAAAGGGTAGTGCTTGGGAAAGTGGTGTACTCAGTACTGGTTTAACTCAGGAAAGTGGTGTATTCAGTACTGGTTTAACCCAGGAAAGTTGTACCTTGCATATCAGTACTTTACACCAAGCATTTTACACCGAGCATGTAAAAGAACCAAGGGGTCTCTTCGAAAAAGAGCTACATGTAGGGTATCGCACCAGGATTTCCTTGTATCCCACCACTGTCTCTTCCGTATGCTGTCCCTTCAGCAAAGGACCCCGTTGGAATTAAGTACTTGCACTTTCATGGGGTATCCTTGACCGCAAGGTTGAGAGAAATACATACATACATAATATTACTAATGTCTTTTTCATATTTTTGGTAACCACAATAATCAAAGGAAAAAACAACAAAAAAACATCCCAACTTCAATATCTCATTAATCAAAAAGGATATTGACAGTCTGAAATATGATTTACGTAAAAATAATACTTTCAAGCTGTAAAGTATTGCCGACAAGGGAGATCACTGCATCAGAAAACATTACTTGATTTGATAATTTTCTGGAAATCGGTAAACTTTGTCATGGTAAATTTTGAGTTTGACCCGAGGATTTTTTATCGGTAAGTAATGTGTTTTCTTTCCTTCAGTCAAATAAAGGTCTTGTAGGTTGCTACTGCTCTGAACCGCTGTTCCAAAGAATATAGTGTGGAACACTTGAACCATGTCTAATGCTGATGTCTGGGAATAAAAGATGGGGCTATTCTTTCTCACTTTGGGTTGTCGGATTCCTGGACTGGTCCCACTATTTTTTGTTGCTTGTTACATTTCATAATTGAAATTCCTTTATAATATGCACACAACTTTAATACCAGTATTTACTAATCCACAAATGATTTATCTTTAAGAAAACATTTGTCCACTTCCTTTTATAAATCTAATCCAATGCAAATAAATGTTTTCATCAAAATAACATTTTATTTTCAAAAATCTAGCCACTGTGCACTTGTCCTCTTAAATAGACGTCATAGAGTCGTTTAATGATTTTTGTACTTTGCCGATACGAAAACATAACAAATGTCAAAATGATTAAAAAGTATCCCTGAACGCTCATTATTGTGGCTTAGGTGAAGTAAACAGGTCAGGCTCAGATCCAAGAAAGTTCTTAATTTACCCATACTCTGTAAATGTACAGATGAAATGATGTGTAAATTTATATGTATATTTTTTCATATTTTCTTGTATATGCATAGGTACCCAAAACTTACAACTTGAATTATTTTAAATATACTATTTAAACTAAGGCCTTTGAACAGCAACTTCTACTCTTTTAATTCCCTTACTGAGAGTTAGTCTGACACACAAATTTATCCAAACAGAATGATTTTATTTAACAATAATACCGGTAACAGCTGTATTTTAATTTTCCTGTTAAAAAAACTCCACTTTTGAAGTCCATCTTAAGTAATATGCAAGAACCATTTTCATTGGTCACAGACAGTAATCAAAATTTGATGTGCATGAGATTGTTTTTCTTGTATGGAAAATAAAATTGTTCTGTGTGCTGAATGTGTGCCTCGGTCTACTGAGGGAGTGTTAATCTTTTGACGTTAAAACCCCTTCCTTATTTTGTTAGGTCGCACACATCAAAGATTGACAAGCATGAATGGAAAACCCACGGGACGATTAAGTACAGTGGGAAAAAGCTCAATAAGAAGGGAGTCCTACTGGAGATTGAGGGGCTGAAACCTAATCAGTACAGAAATGTCGGAATTAACAACCTCTTCTTTACATGTGTTCTGAAAAATATTTTTTTTAAATGATTAGAGTATTACAGTCCTCAATTAAGTTTTCCTAAATATATAGTGTAGTTGCTGCTAAAACTGTGCAAACTTAAATCAATAAAAAATACTGCCTTTAACCCCATTTTTTATACAGCGGAATATTGCAATTTTCTCTTTACTTCATACTTTTGTTAAAGGGTCGGAAACATTTCTATTTTAGATTCAAGAATACTCAGTTTGAGATAGCAGCCACAGCTGACCCTTGGGTATTTGAAGTTGAGACCAAGTTTATGGGTGTTGAAGTGGAAAAAGTAGAAGTCAACTTCCAGGTATAACTCACTGTTGGGTGAATTTGCATGTTACTGTAAATGAAAGCAAGAACTATAATAAGTCTTTTTTTCAGAGCTGGGACCAATATATTATTGTTAAGGATTTTTGTATAAATTAGAAAACAATTGGGGATTGGCAGTATGTCCCTATTCACCTGCTGCAAAATTCAAAAGCATACACTTACCAGTAGCAAACTCTCAATCACTAATGTAAGGAAAATATTTTTCAGTCATTAACAGTAGACTTTTGGATATACCAGCCCAAATTCTTACATTAATTCTTGGCTTGCGAAATTGAACAAGAAATTGAACAAGCCTGACAAACACATTGCGGGTTTGTGCTTACTTTGACCACAGATATATTGTTAGTGAAATTAAGCACATTGTTAAAAATTCAATTCATTGGCAGCAGCAGCCAGCGACTGATGAGGAGATGGAACAATCCACATGAAAATAATATTAGTGATGGAAACTAAAATGATAGTGAATATTAGGTATACTACCCTTCTTCTGCTATCTAATGGGCTTCCACTTTCTACCCCTAGGACCTTCTACAGCTGCAATCCAAAGGCGTTGTGTCGATGGAGATGTTCGGCAAAATGAAGATCAACGTCAACCTCTTCATCTTTCTCCTTAAGAAGAAGTTTTGCAGTGGAAAGTAATCCCTCACCATCATCAGCAGTAAAGTGCCACTTGACAAATAGTTCCTGCTCTGTCCAGCGTGGAACACTTTTAGGTGTCAATGTTTTCAAAAGTAACTGAAAAAAGGAGGTATTGTGATAGCATTGGCTTGGTATGTCATTGTGTTATTTAGCAAAAACTTAAACCCTTGGGCATTACTAAAAACTTGTACAACATATTCAATTAAACTTGGTACACATGGTGCCTGATACAATACACCCTTGTTGCAAAGCCCAATACTGTGGTTTAAAAGTTTTTGAGTTATCTTTTTTGACATGTAAAACAACAATAGACAAAGATAAGCATAAGCTATGTTGCACTCCTGTTATAGTGCTGATGCAACACCATTTCAAAAGCTCCGCTCAAAACCCCAGCTAGTTAAAAGGTAGTAATGTTACTAAGTCAGAATGAGTCCACTGCATTGAATCTTATGAACTTACGTTATTTTATTATTTTTTAAGAAGAACAGAAATTTGGTCAACCAGGAATTCTACATGGTAGTTACATAATTGATAAGTCTATTCAAGATAGAAGGCAACTTTTTAAACAGTGCACTTTATATTAAAGGTGAGTTAATATGAATAATTTCAATTTGCTTCATATTTTTCTTGGCTTTGAAGAAGTAATTTTTAGCTCGACTATTCGAAGAATAAGGAGAGCTATACTACTCACCCAAGCATCTGCATCACCCCTTGGTAAAGGTTTTGCGTGCAAGCACACATAGGTTAATATCTCAGCAACTACTTGAGGTATTGCATTGACACTTTATACAATGGTACTCAACCATCCAACATACTTAATTAACCAAGTTAGATAACTCTAGTTTGCATTTAATGCCAATAATAGGCCTTTATTATTTGACTTAGAAATTCTGGTTAAGGTTTCGCGTGCAAGCACACATAAGTTAATATCTCAGCAACTACTTGAGGTATTGCATTGAGACTTGATACAATGGTACCGGTACCCAACCATCCAACCTACTTTATTTACCAAGTAAGATAACTCTAGTTTGCGTTTAATGCCAATAATAGGCCATTATTATTTGACTTAGAAATTCTGGTTAAGGTTTTGCGTGCAAGCACACATAGGTTAATATCTCAGCAACTGCTTGAGGTATTGCATTGAGACTCGATACAATGGTAGTCAACCATCCATCCTACTTAATTAACCAAGTTAGATAACTCTAGTTTGCATTTAATGCCAATAATTGCCCTTTATTAATCGACTAAATAATCAAATTTGCATGTAACCACATTTAAGTCAATATCTCAGCAAATATATCATGTATTGCATTGAAACTTTACATATGTATTCCCAACTATATAACCTACTAAATTACTGAAGTAAGGTAGCACTTTTTGAATATAATACAAATTATGGGCCTTTATTATTTGACTTAGAAATTCTGGTTAAGGTTTTGCATGTAAGCACACATAGTTTAATATCTCAGCAACTACTGGATGTATTGCATTGAGACTTTATAAAAGTGTACTCAACCATCCAATCTACTTAAATAACCAAGTAAGATAACTCTAGTTTGCATTAAATTCAAATAATTGCCCCTTTTTTATTCGACATAGAAATTCTGGTTAAGGTTTTGCATGTAACCACTTTTAAGTCAATTCTTACACTGAAAAGCGGCGGAATAGTCGAGCGCGCTGTCTCTGTGACAGCTCTTGTTGTATATTATACTCTTTCTGTAAAAAATACAAAACTGATGCCCTCTCCTGAGTTCTTGTTACAAATGGGGCCATTATTGCCTTTTATTATATCCTTTCTGGTAGTTTATAGAGATATATCAGTGAAATAACATTTCGTTATTTCTCACTGTTTGGAAAATTTAGCCCGCTCCAAATCAAACTTCAAGGGGGATTGGGCTTGGACAATTCAATAATGTCGCATACAATTTAGTGCGATTTTCTAAAGAATAACAATTTACTTTCATTTTATATTCTTTGGCTATGCCACTCTTGAAATACAGCTTTTGGTGCAGACACTGTGAAATATATCACGATCTTACTCTGAAACAAAAATTATCTTCTATTTATTGATATATGTACATATCTACTGTTGAAATTGTTCGTTTTTATAAAAAACTTAAAATTGCATCAAATGAACTTGATGCCGTAGTTTGAAGTTGTATTGTATGCAAAAAGTTGAATGAAAATGATTTAAATACCCGGTACTTGTTTCTTAAGAGATATTTATACATGTAGTCTTGAATAATTTCACTGTTTGAAGATTAAAGCCATGGCACTGATTATCATTGTTATATTAGTTTCTTGTTGTCTACAGCTGGTTTGCTTGAAGCTTTCTTGATGCACTTTTATTGAAATGAGTGTTGATACAGTTTAACACACTAAAAAATCACTTGATTTGTTACTTAGTGCTTTGAACCTTTGTCTTTTTAAGTCATGTTCCTTCTGTGGTTAAGATCACATGAGATAAAATCATATTTAATATATAGGTTTATATTAGAAAAAAACACTTGTCAAAATGAGTTTTTGTAAGACCAATTCCAATTAATTCCATTATATTTGACATCAAATTTACAACAATGTTTTGAAATGGGCTTCTGCATTAAAGCTTTCCGAATGAGCATGGCTTTTAATTGAGCACTTGTTAGCCAGTATCAACGTCTTGTTTTGGGTTAAATGAAACAATGTTAGTATTTAATTAATAACAAAATAAAGGTGTTTAATAATCATTAGTTTAACTATTTATTTTAAGAAATGCAATTATTTACCTTGCATTATGTATATATTTAAGAGTGTGAATATAAGAAATCTTTAAATTGATAGAATTCCTCTTTTACTTTATGCATTGGCATTGTTTAAATGTTGTTTGGTCAACGCAAGGGCCAGCGTATGATGAGCTGAACGGCCTATTTGTTATTGTTACCTTTTTACAAATTTTAACCTTTTTAAAGGTGCTTTAAACTAATATATTTTTATTGTGTTATTTGTATCTAGTTATGTTCAAGTTTTGATGCAATATTTATTACACGTATGTATGATTTGTACAATTTTGTAATGAGAGATTTGTAAATAAATGCTTTATATTTCATAGTGACACTTGTTTACTTAACGAACGGATTGAAGTCAGCTGGCATCCAAGTCAACTGGTTCCGGTGTCGAATAGTGTATAGTGCAAACACTTAACCTGGTCCAACTAAAAATATACGTGAACACTTGAAACACTTCAAAGGAAGTTTGGTACACCTGTTTCCACAGACAAGCAAGATAAGAAATATTACTTAATCATGAAATTGTCGTGTTTTGTCACCCGTTCCAACTGTTCTAAGACGAGTGTTCGCTGTTTCATCCAACGTCGCTATATCGAGGCATTATATAAACAGGGTTTTACTATGTCCGGCGACATTGACGTCGGTGTCACTCTTTCGTTTCCGATCAACGTTTGAACGACTTGGTATAAAGACAAACTTGGTAGGCACATTGGGCATGGTTAGTACATTGTACATGACCCCCGATTGATTTTGGATTCATTAGGCCGAATGTCATGACCATTGTATCTTCAACAAATTTCTGAACAATCGGTCCGATGATGATGGAAACTGAAAATATATGCAAAACCAGGTGTCAAATTACTAATATCGAAGATGATAAATGAAGTGTAATAAAAATGTGTATCGTGTAGGGCACAACAATTTAAACAATGTCTCCAAAAGGAATCGAATTACATCAATTGGTCAGTTTTGCCAATTTGTATGTCTGTTGTTATGCAGTTGCGTGAAACAATCAAGTATGTGTACAGTTATCTTTGCACGGTTATCAACCAGACCTGCAATGAGCTTCCCGCGCCAGGTGTAGGGTACTAGCTTCCATATGCAGTGAGCTAGAGACATCAGCGCAAACACTGCCTCGTCACGTACTGCTCTAGTTAAGGGTATCTGTCATGTTTATATATTATGTTTTAAGAGAAAGACAATACAGATAAATGATACATGTATGGCCTTGTTTGCTGATTATTGCAACGCAACTAAAATGCGACGTTTCTTTTAGATATTGTCAATATTTGTTGTGTGTTCTGGACTAGGTAAAATAAAAGGCATGCTCTGCAGCCTTCCATGATTCAACGTTTTCTCGAGTAACAGATTGGAGGAGCCCCGTTGAACGGAGAGGTCCTTAAACGAACATTTTTTATATGTTATGTATGTCTGTTGTTCATGTCGGAAAATAGTTCATTTTGCTAAGGTTTCTCGTTTACACATTCCCGACTTTAAATAAGGATTCTTGAATCTTGTATCCTTCACACACTGATCCTGATATTATAAAGATAACATTTCTCATAAAGTCATGGGTATTGCATGCAAAACACGGTCTTCTCTTTGTTAGCGTTTTGTGCCGGAGAAGCAAAAAACAAACAAACAAGGATTTGATCAATAACACTTTAGTATGATCTTGACCGTTGATCAGCTGGCATGGGTATTGGACACGACCCACAGTCTTCTCAAAGAAAACATTTGTGCCAAGCTATTTAAAATAAAATCTTTAATGCATGTCCATGTTACAGCTCTGTTGAGCAGACACCGCACGTGTTTTAGGGGCTCAAAAATAAAGAAAATTACAATATCAGTGGATTATTTAAATATTGCTATTTATGAGTTAAAGTTTTATAAGTGATAAATCAAATAAATTAAACCATTAAAATCTGCTTATAAATCTCAGTGAAAACTCCGGCACTATAAATCCAATTATAAAAGATGCTATGTGTCTAATTAATCAAATTGTGACTTTTTACATTTATCATTATTAATATTCAAGGTATAAAAGCAGTAATTCAAAGCGAAAGGCAGCTTCATAATATCATGCAACGGAACAGGGAACTTTAAAAAATGGAATATAACATACTAGTATAATTTTAATGCTCGGCAGAATCATGTTGAAGTACACATCAATGAGTTCTTTGGTTTTGCGAGTCTGCACTCTCTTGATAACGAATATTGTCGAAAGTGGGAAGGGTGAAATGGTGCCCAACACTTCCTTGTTCACGTGGGACTACATGAAGGACCTTTACGGTGACATCGATTTCGAAAAGCTTGAACATGAACATGAGCTTATTTACCCAGGTGGCAGTTCATGCGACTTCGACAGGGTTATGACGGATGAACTTACCCAGCGCATACACGGCTATGATGTTCACAAATGCATTTGTGTAGATAAATGTCATTATTATCACAGATGTTGTGCTGCCAATCCTATAAGCTATTTACCATTGAACCGCAAAGTGATAACTCTCGTATTGAACGAGGAGGAGAGTGTTAGTTTAGGGCTAGCGGTCCTCAGCGATTGCCCAAGTGGAAGAGAGACTAAACAAAATTGTGAAAATGACAACATTTTGCCTCCTGTCACATCTGAAATAACACATTTAGTATATAAAAATATATTCTGTGCATTTTGTTACGAATCAAGAAATAACAGTTTTGCTGAATTTGAACCAGTTCTTGTCTGTAGAGATACAATCAACAGCGGTAAGTCACTGTTTCAGCGTACGAGTGATGGGGAATGCAGTGTCGCTTACAGGGTAACGGAATTGGAGCATGTAACATATTTGATAATGGATGCTTTACACACAAATAACATCACAACTGTGGACAGATGCAACGTCACTGGTCTATGGACACTTTATGATGAAGACATTGAGTGGGGGTGCAAACATCTAAACAACGAATATAAGGGGTTCAAAAATGTGTTTTGCTACATTTGCAATCCGAGTATTCAGTCAGTCACAAGTTCGTTGCAATACGGTCCAGACGCGTGTAATGACATATACACAGGGCCCGTTGCCATTGGAGTTCGAAGTAAATGCGCGGATATGGGTACCTCAAGAAGGTTATTTCCTTACAAGAATATTTTCTGCATGGCCTGTGCAAGCATGAATAATAAGTGGATTTACAAAAATTATACAGTTTTTCTGACAACGGCAGCAAATTACATCCATCCCGTCATGCCATCTTTCATAAGGTTTACTGTGGAGTTCGGTGGAATCATTTTCACGCAAGAATCTATGCAGGATACGTTGCTATCCTTTGTGAGAGTATTTCAATCTCAGTTCAACAACAACCGCTACGAACGTGAAGATCAACCGACTAGTATAAACATATCTGTTCTTGAAAAATTTATACCTGATATACTTGCAGGTGTAGTAGATGTGTGTGGAGAGAAGCAACTCTGCTACACTCATGATATCCACAAAGAAAATGTATCACTGATGAGTCATGGTCAATTATGCAAGACCTGTAAATGTAATCAAGAATGTGCTTTTGGGGAGTCTAAATTATGCTGCACGAATCTGTTAGCTCATGAAGATATATATTCATGTCAAACGAGTGGAGCTTTTTTAGTGTTCAATCCTAACCCTTTTATTGCAGAGGATCACAAAACATACCGTACTGTGAACAAATGTATGCGTGTAAAAATGAATGCTGAAAAGGGTCAAGATTGCTCCATAAATACAGGTGACATTCTTTCAAGAATACCGATACGTTTCCTGAACGAAACGTATCAAAATATGTACTGTTTGCTGTGCAATACAATATTGAGTGAAGTATCTCTTTTGTTGATACCAAGAACCATCAGTGTAAGTGTTGAAGTGGTTTGCCCTACATACATGGAAGGATTTCTAGCAGGAAGTTTGCCATCGGTTCTAAGAACAGTAAAAGCATACAACTGTTCAGTTCGCTTTATTATACCTAGTGGATCACATGCATGTTTTAGCGTACCTGGAGACCACCTCTCTTCTGTAGATTGCTTCAAGAACAAACAATGGACACTCCTTAGACAAGGCAAAAATAACAATCTTTTCTGCCGAAAAAGGGAACATGTAATGCCGATTCTCCCGTACTTGTCACTGAACAGTGATCTATACGAAGATTGTGGTATATATGGAATCTTGGGATGTTTCACGTCTAATTCAAAACTCACGAAAGCGTTACTGTGCAAAGGTATCCCTTTGATGCCAATGTGTCAACTATCAGCTCGTAACCCTAAGACGTCGGTTGGAAAAGTTAACAATTATCGAGAGCTCTTCACTCTTTCACGGGATGAACTTTCGAAGATACAAATAGCGTTGACATTGAAAACAACTTGCTTTGGATCAGAAAGGACGGTAAGTATAAAAATTTCACTTTACTTTGCCGATATTGATTTTCAAAGAAACATATATTTGAATTGTAAGCAACAAACTCAAACAATGATAGAACATTTACAATCTAACACTTGTTGACTCAGCTGGACTCTTTAATTATTGGTTAGAATTTTAAATGTGTATTCATTAAAACAAAATATATTTCAAATAACGATAAAAAAAGAAAACAAGATCACATTGACTTTAAGGACTTTTATTTCAGATGGATTGCTCTGGTGATTCTTGCTACGGGGGCCGCATTATTCAAAATGATACTTGCGTGCATCTGATAGACTCGCTACGAAATGAGTCCTACCATATAGCGTTTCATTTGAATTCATGCAAACAATCAGAGGGCACTATGAAAAATATAACTACGCCTGGTCATAACAAGCAACACACTAACAAAACATGTGATGAATTAAAATACGCAGCTGAAAATATTATATCTAACCTGGCCGAAAATTGGTGGATAGAGTGTGCAGTCTTCATGTCGAGTGATATTTGTTTCAAAAATGTGTCTGCGATGGTAAATAGTGACGAAAGAACTTGTAACGAAGATGCCAAAAACATGACAGTGTTGATTCAAATCCACATATCGTATAGCAGACATAGAACCGAGCTTGAGAACCAATTGGTTAATTTTGCTGAAGACTTAGAGTACAATTCTCTTAAATTTTCTGAATCGTTACGCATGAAGAGAGTGCATTCGGGGTGCTGTTTTCTTTCAGGTTTAGAAAGGGAAAACACAAGTACTGAACTTCAAAAATCAGTTGTTTGCCCACTTATCGAAGTTCACATTGACACTGTTGAGTGCAAGGAAACGCACATGGAAGTAAGAATTGATAAAAAATCTTCCCCTGTTTCGATACCAAAATCAAGCATTTATGTTGAAAGCGAAACTGTCATAAAAGTATGTCGAGACGATCATGAATCAATGTTAAAAATCAAAAATAGTAATCTCGAACAAATCAGCCAGCCATTAATTCGTACTGTTTATGATATTTTCAGTTTGGGCGTAAATATTATGTCTATGTTAAGTTTATTAATGGTGATTACGACACACGGTTTATTCAGATCTCTGCGGACTATTCCTGGGTGGAACAATATTCTTTTATCAGTATGTCTTTTGTTCGCGCAAATTTTGCTTCAATATTCTGCATCAGTCGACCGAAATAGCAAGTTTCATAACTGCCTCGTTATAGGCATTCTTTTACACTTCACCTGGCTCGCTACATTTTTCGCCATGAACGTTTGTTCATTTCACATGTATTATGTGTTTTCGTCCAAAGCGTTAACAACCTCACACAGCAACACTAAACGAACGCTATTCAAATATATTGCATGGGTCGTTGTAATGCCTAAAATTATTATAGCAGCGGTTATTGGTATCAACATGGCCGCTTCGAATTCCCTCGGTTATGGAAACACCGTTTGCTTTCTCGATACTATATATGATGTTGCCTTTGGTTTCATTACTCCTGCTTGTTTGATATTTGTTTCGAATTTTGCTTTCTTTTTAATTACATTTTGCAAGATTCACAGGTCCCCAACACTACAGAGCAACATGGAAGGAAGACGCGACCTCGTTATCTATCTAAAACTTTGCACCATCACCGGTCTGGCTTGGCCTTTACTTTTGGTCGACGCAATCTTTGATTTATCATGGTTTTCGTTTATTGCTGTAACTGTGAACGGGCTTCAAGGCTTCTTTATATTTTTGGCTTTTGTGTGTAACGAACGAGTACTGAATTTGTACACTGGCTCTCTCCGCCGAGATTCATCGTCACAAACAACCACGAAAGGCAATCAGATAGTGTCAAGGTCTAACACTATACGTTCAAGATCATTAAAGCTTAAAAAATATAATGACTAACACGGTAACATGGACGCCCAGAAAACAGGCTTGTTTTCTACTTCTACAAGTTTTGTGACTTATTTTATTTTGTGTCTTATTATAAACAAAACATTTTTTTTTGCATAACAAATGATGAACTCAAATATCAGCAAATTGGAAAACTTATCATTTGATATTGTGATGCTAATAATTTGATCCTTTTTACTGAATGGTTATTTTGCCTTTTCCAACTATACTTTTGTTGACAACATGTCGGAAATAAAGAATTGCTTTGTCCATTGTTTTCTACTGGTGTTTTTGTTACTGAGCAAGGATAAGGAATTAATTGTCGTGTTATTTGTTTTCTCCATCACGAAACGGCGCCTCCAACTGTAAGTGCAACGCGGAGAAATTATTTTTGAGGTTATTTTGTACTAGTTTGTTATTTGAAAATATAAGAGCATATATTGAGAAAGATAGACATATTGTTGCCTTTTGTATCGACCTACGCAGTAAACTAACCAAGGTAATGTGGAAACTCAACGAAATCAGATTTAAACGATTTACGGCTAGATAGTTAATGTATAATTTAACTGTTTAATCATGTGCAACAAAAAAGTGTGTATTTAAAAAAAAACAGCTTAAAGTTGTGTGCGTTTTTACATTTTGACTATTATATCTAATCCACGCAATTGCTAAATAAAAGCTTGTTGTGTTATGTCAAAAACGTTTGTGGGAATTCCATTACTCGTGTAGTAATTTAGATATTTTTTCTCAATCCCTAAAGTAACCATGTTTGTACATAAAACGGGATATACCCCAACCAAGCAATCCGACATGAAAGTCGCGCTGCTCGATCCCGAAAAGAACGCTGTTTGTACAGAAAACAGGATATACCCCAACCAAGCAATCCGACATAAAAGTCGCGCTGCTCGATCCCGAAAAGAACGCTGTTTATACAGAAAACGGGATATACCCCAACCAAGCAATCCGACATGAAAGTCGCGCTGCTCGATCACGAAAAGAACGCTGTTTATACAGAAAACGGGATATACCCCAACCAAGCAATCCGACATGAAAGTCACGCTGCTCGATCCCGAAAAGAACGCTGTTTATACAGAAAACGGGATATACCCCAACCAAGCAATCCGACATGAAAGTCACGCTGCTCGATCCCGAAAAGAACGCTGTTTATACAGAAAACGGGATATACCCCAACCAAGCAATCCGACATGAAAGTCACGCTGCTCGATCCCGAAAAGAACGCTGTTTATACAGAAAACGGGATATACTCCAACCAAGCAATCCGACATGAAAGTCACGCTGCTCGATCCCGAAAAGAACGCTGTTTATACAGAAAACGGGATATACCCCAACCAAGCAATCCGACATGAAAGTCAAATTAACTAAAATTAAAAAAAAAAATATGTTGACCGATTGAAAGGAAAGCGTTACCTCTAATGTGGTAACAAGGAATCAAATTAACCCCATTCTGGCGAAGTCATCTAGAAAATAAAGGGGTCATCCTACCAACGTAGGCAAAAGACAAAATAGTCCATGCTTTATAGGTCATTTGTGACAGGATAGATGGTCACTACTCTTTACCTATTGGGTGCGGCAGCACACAGCCCCACGTACAAATTCCAAATGATGCTTAACATTACTGTGAAGTTTCATCACTCTGGCTAATATCATTCTCCTTCATCAGAGTGATGATGCAATGCGTACCGTACACAAATATAGGTATATCATTATATAACTGCTGATGAATGAGAATGGCCTTTTGGAAATATGCTCTATAGGGCGTTTCATACTTCATGGCATTGGCAATAACGCTGCACATACTTGGTGTGCAGCCACATACGAGCTTCACATGCAGCCAAACATTCAATGTGCTAAAAAATGTCAGTGAAGTCACTGTCGCTTTGATGATTCAAATGGGCCAAGTGGCTTGCCTCTTGACACGAGTCTGGATGAGCCAGGCCCAAGGAACAGTAACTAAATAAAGTTTTGGTAGAATAGGTGGCTTCTTGCGACTTAGCATGGCTTTAATAGTATTTCTCGTAGTGATTTTTACTGATATTGAACATGAAGCATGTGTTTTAATGAAGACGCTTATTTTGACTACGTTTCTTGAAGAATGGGCACAATGAAAAGTGGCCTGGAAAGTGTCAACAATGTTTTTCTATCATTTGACCTAGTGACCTTCTTTGACACCATACTTGAGCTTGACCTAGATTTGAAAGAACATGCGGGTACTAGTGTCCACAAGCTAAATGCTGACGACATAAAATGGATAAATAAACAACGATTTTGTAAAGCTACAATCATTATACATTGAAGTCGTGAATGCAGACAAAGATGATTCTCTCCAATAATGGAAAAGCAACTCAGACATTATTTTAATTAATAACTACTGTCATTAACTTAAAATCTGTCATAGGTAAATGACAGGAAAGTTCGTTAATTTGTGAAAATCTCTCCAATAATGGAAAAGCAACTCAGACATCATTTTAATTAATAACTACTGTCATTAACTTAAAATCTGTCATAGGTAAATGACAGGAAAGTTCGTTAATTTGTGAAAATCTCTCCAATAATGGAAAAGCAACTCAGACATCATTTTAATTAATAACTACTGTCATTAACTTAAAATCTGTCATAGGTAAATGACAGGAAAGTTCGTTAATTTGTGAAAATGATGTAATCTCATTTCAATTTGAAATTAAATAGTTCTGATTTATTTCATTAGTTTTTAATGGAACTACCCATCTGTTCGCTTGCGCACTTTTACAAATTATATAAGTTTACATTTTATTATTTTTACAGTTATTTTAAGTCACTCTCGTCGGCACTTTTTGCGCGAAAAGTGTGTTCTTGTTTTGCTTGAGAACTCAGAGTGCCAGCCAAAACCGATTTGTCCGACATGATGAACACTAACAAAACTCTTATGCGCCCAGGCCAGGATTCGAACCCGGGACTGCACTAACCACTGCGCTGGGGCGATCGAGTTTTTATTATTATTAAGAATACCACTTCGGATTTATCTAAGCTCAAAACTTTCAATACTGATTATAATAACAATAAATAAATATCAATGAATGGCTCAGGAATATACTACATGTGAGTCAACACAAAGTATTCGATTACTGACAGTTCAAATACCAAAATCACTAGAACATCTAAAATGCAATTAAATGGTTTCCTTGCTAAAATACTCTTTAAGATAACCTATAGATAAAGGAGGACGCCAACAACATATGGTTCATGTAAACCAATATGGCTAAATGCCGTACCAAATTACCAACTTAGTTAAACATATCTCATTGTGTGTCCTTTGCGGTTGGCATCTTACATTTATTTTGTTATTTTACCAGTACATAATTATGAAAGTCAATTAAAACAATTACAATTTTCTAAGAGTTATTTTGGACATGTATAATTATGAGCCTATTATGGTTAGCATAGTGCTTGAAACTTCCTTCTTGACATTAATTTTGGAAGTTTTTCTCAGAAACATTAAAGTCCATAGGGCGCAACAGCCGTGGCCCCAAACTGTAGAGAATTTGCGGCTCCGCACTTATACATTTATTGTATGCATTACTGTATATGCATATAAGCAGCATTTCATAATAATAAACCTGTAAGTGTGACCTGAAGTATGTAGTAGGAACACATGTGCCAACTCATTTTAAAATCCCTACCTCAATGACAAAGTTACTACCCTGACACGGAAAATGGGACGGAAGGACGTGATTTTAATATGCCCACCAGAGCATGAAAAGAGAGGTTGAGAAAGAAGGACATATAATTACCCATTGTTAAGTTATATAAAGATAAACAAGGCCGTCGTGAAGCAAGCAATATACATGACAACAAGTTATTTTGGCATAGTGACTCATTTCTTAACACGACATGACCCATATTCGAACTGGACCAAAAACTCACAAAAAAATATGACGATGACATAATTAAAGATGAAAGAAAAACGTTGGGCCTCTAATATGGCAACAAAGTGTTATGAACATTTGACATAATCCACCTTTTAACAGGATTTAACCCATATATTAAATTGGTGTAAATTTCATAAAGACCCGCTTTATTTGATAGCTATTTACATCTTTACCCAACATTAAGTATAATCCAACCTGGCTTTAAAAGAATTAATGTATACGCTTACTTTGACTAAGTTTCGTGATTATTTGACACATAATGTAGCCTCTACAATGTCCATACAGATTGCCTGTTATTTGACCAAGTTTCAAGTTTTCAAGTTTTCCTATTCTTATGTATGGTTGTGAGGTTTGGGGTATATATGACATGAAAGAGGTGGATAAACTCCACCTTAAATATTGTAAACATATTCTTGGAGTTCGCTCTCAAACTTCTAATGCTGCTTTTCTTTGAGAGCTAGGACGATTTCCTTTAACATTGTTATGTAAAATCAGAGCACTTAAATTTTGGTGCAAAATCAAATCTTCCCCAACCTCGCTTATAAATAATATATATTGTGAACAAGTTAATGATGCTAGTTTTGTTTACTGCAATGCTAAGGATAATTGGTCTAAATCTGTAAAGAATGTGTTAGACACCCTCGGTTTTAGTTATGTTTTGTCTTCTGACCATATAAACAATTCTTGTTTTATATCATTAAGACAACGCCTCCACGATCAATATGTACAGCAGTGGACTGATACCATTCATTCACAACCAAAGTTAAATTATTATAAACAATTCAAGGTAAATTTTGATTTTGAAAAGTATCTCAATTTAAATATTTATGATAAATATAGAATTGCATTATCGAGATTCCGACTATGTTCTCACTCTCTTGAAATAGAAGTTGGAAGGTTTAATAATGTTGCACGTCTAGAACGAAAATGTAAACTATGCAATACTAATATGGTTGAGTCTGAATTTCATTTTTTGCTTGCTTGTCCTTTTTATTATGATTTACGTCAACAATTCAATATTTCCAATTCATGGAATACCTTGAATAAATTTAGGGTTTTAATGTCTTCAAAAAACACAAACAATATAAGAATTGTATATAAATAGATTTACAATGCTTTTCAACGACGTTCTGCCAGCATTGATGCAGTTGCTTCTTAGTTACAATAAAGTAAATTATGATTGTGTTCTTTATATTATGTACGTGTGTGTGTGTTGTTTTTTTTTAGTTTATTTTGTATTTGTCACCTTTTTAAATTGTGTACATCTCATCCTATGTGTATGTTCATGGCCAAAGGCTTATGTATTGCCGATATTGCCAATAAACTTGTTATTTGACCTAGTGACCTACCTTTTGACCATACCTGAGCTTGGCCTTGCTTTGAAATAACACACACCAAGTTCCATGTTGATTGGTTTGAACATGTGGGTGCTAGTGTTCACCAATTAATACTGTTTAAAAAGGAACAAAATGTGTTTGTGCATTAAGTGGTTGTTGCTTTTGCTCCGCCAAAGTACACAACCTGACAATTTTGAATAAAGTGCGACATCTGAAGCCAGTCAATCGACTTCACACATCAAAGAAAGCCGACTCCCACCGTCAACCAATGAGAGTATTATTTTACGTATCAATGAAGAATTTACTACGTAGCCTCTATAAATTAATTCTTTAAAGTGCCAAAAACTTAGTCCGAAATCGCATCTGGCGCTGTACAATATGACTGTCTCTTTGTTGCAGAAAGGTTATGATAGTGCTTTTATAAGCTGATTGACGAGTTTGCTTTGCCGGGTATATTTCTTTAATAATTGAATAACGCTGTAATATTAATTACCTATTATTGTCAAGAACATCAAATTATAACTAAATGACAGAAAAATCCGTTAATGTGTCAAATTAGAGACGGCTCATATTAATTTATAAGAATAATTTTTGTTTGTTTTTTCTTTCCAGGAGAATGAAATTAGAATGATCATTTGAAATATAATCATAGCTTTAGCATGTGTAATAGCAGTCGTTATAAAAACAAGAGCTGTCACAGAGACAGCGCGCTCGACAATTCGCCGCTTTTCGGTGTATGGATGGAATGTTTTGGCGAAACATGCATGGATCACTGTTAGATTAGATTTCAATTCAATACATGATGTGCTGAGATATTTACATAAATTGACTTTGAAAATATTTGAGGTGGTACGCAAACTTTAACATAAGTGGTTACGCCGACTCTGACGCTCAGGTGACTAGGATAGCTCTCCTTATTCTTCAAATAGTCGAGCTTATAAAGAATTCCACTTCATCTTTTGCTAATCTACACTCATCTTATAACAAGATCCATCACTGGATGTGGTAAGGGCTCTGAATATAGCTGAATTAACAGAGGTAGCAATACGCAAGTTAAAAGTGTGATGGCCATCATGGGTCGGAGCTATACAGGTTAATTTGTAAACAGATGTTGTTCATAGGTCATAGGTAAGTTTTCCACTGAAAAGATTTTTTTGTTGTTGAATTATATGCACATTTCTTATATACAATAAACTGATCATGTGTGAATATTGATTAAAAGGAGATAATTCGACGGCAACATACATGTATGTTAAAATAATTATTAAAAAAAAAACTTGTGCTATGCACATATCCACAATTGACACCCGTTTGAAGCAAAAGAAAAATCAATACTTTCCTAAAAAAGGTGACTCAAAACAAATCACTATCCAGGGAGGTAACTTAAGGATCACAGGGTTTAGGCTCCATATGGGTACAAATACATATTTTCATTATATTTTGTGAGTATTTTGTAGCAAGTATACTTGTTTATCAATGGAGACAATTTGTAACAACACAATCAAGTTATGCTGTGTTTGAGTGATCATTGCCATTTCACTTCTTGCATTATTTATGTTATCATTGTTATTTTATCATATCAAGGGACGATTTGCTAAACACAAGAACAACACTGTCATTTATTGATGTTTCAAGTTTCATTCACTTCTATCTAACACTTTTCAAGTAATAATGAAAAGTAAATTCTTATGATTCAACATTTTGTGTAAAGGGAGACAATTTGGGAACAATATGCAACATGCATATGCATTACTGACATTATATATGTTATATGATATGTTATATCCGATAACTCATTGTTCACTTATTTCATTACAAACATGTTTTAACATATTGTTGTTTTCAAATCATGGGATGTAATTTGGTAACAATTGCTCAAAGGGTTGTGGTTCCTGTACATCACACAAGTTCATATTGATATATCTGTTAATCCTTCAAATAATATCCAATTTCTACTACAACTCAACGTATGTCAACCCTAACTAAACTTATTAAGTTTTTCTCAGAAACATTAAAGTCCATAGGGCGCAACAGCCGTGGCCCCAAACTGTTGAAAATTTGCGGCTTCGCACTTATACATTTATTGTATGCATTACTGTATATGCATATAAACAGCATTCCATAATAATAAACCTGTAAGTGTGACCTGAAATATGTAGTAGGAACACATGTGCAAACTCATTTTAAAATCCCTACCTCAAAGACAAAGTTACTACCCTGACACGGAAAATGGGACAGAAGGACGTGATTTTAATATGCCCACCAGAGCATGAAAAGAGAGGTTGAGAAAGAAGGACATATAATTACCTATTGTTAAGTTATATAAAGATAAACAAGGCCGTCGTGGAGCAAACAATATACATGACAACAAGTTGTTTTGGCATAGTGACTCATTTCTTAACACATGACCCATATTCGAACTAGACAAATTTCTAACTAAACTTACAAAAGGGTTATTTTTTTAGTTTTTAGTACCAATGACATTGACCATGACCCTAGGGGCCCAAAACGCAATCCCATAAAAGTTCTCCATAAACTCTTTCTATATACCAAGTTTGGTCACAATATGTCAACCCTAATCAAAGCTATTCAGTACCAACAATTTTTTTCTATTTTTAGTGACAGTGACCTTGTCCGTAGCAGCCCCATACACAATTCTAAGAAAGCTTTCCATAAACTCTTTCTATATACCAAGTTTGATCACAATATGTTGACCCTCAATTCAGTTATTCTGTACTTACCATTTTTCTAGTTTAAGTAACAGTGACCTTGACCATGACTCTTGGTAAACAGTGACCTTGACCTTGATCCTAAGGGCCCCAAATGCAATCCCATGAAAAATCTTTATAAACTCTTCCTATATACCAAGTTTGGTCCCTATATGTCAAACCTAATTCAAATTATTTGATTCCATATGTGAGTTTTAAGCTGCCCTCCAGCAGGCCTGCCCGAACAATGATGTGATCATTCTAATAACCAGGTTTCAAATTAGTAAAAAATATAAAAATATGCCTGTCAAAAGCAATAAAATCAATTAAGGGCCATATTCTGTATTTAAGTTGAATACGGAGTTATGTAACCTTACTGTGTGATGGCTGCTGTTTAAAGTATCAAGGCCATTGAATGAACAGTGTTTGAGATATAAGTTAGAACCCAAAGTATTCAAATAAATAAAGGGTATAGAAGAAATTGGTGAAAATCCCAACTTGCCCTAAAACTTTAACCGGAGTTTGCAAAAATCAATCAAATTAAGGTCAAACGAATTAGTTTTAGGATCTAGTGAACATCCATCAGGAATGTGTGAATCATCTAAAATATCTTCATATGGTTCTAATATGTTAAAAAGTAGGTTAAAATCAGGGTTCCTGTTAAGGAACCTCTTTGAGCATTTAAGTCTCCTGCAATTATGAAGTTTTTTCCAATGTCAATGTAATACTCATAAGGAGTATGTTCTAACATATCTATGCCTTTGTTAAATATGCCTTGGTAATAATTTGACTGTTTTGGTGGTATTAAAGTAAGTTCAACATTTTATCATGTCAGTATTGCTATTAATGACTGTTTTATCTATCTTTATAAATATATCAAAATCGCAAGTATCAAATATCCTTGTTACATATTATTATGAAACCCTCTGATGAATAAATACCACAATAGCTGACATTGCTCTACTTAACACAGATCTTCTATATAATAGCTTTACAAAAAGGACAATCAAAATTTGTATACAGTTTTAGTAAGTTCCAGGTCTCTAAGAATACAAAGATATCTAAGCTATCTAAATAATTAAATAAATCTAAAAAATAAATAAATCTTGTTCAAAAACAGTGTTGGATAAACCATCTATATTCCATACAACTATATCCAAGTCTCTATTATACGGGCCTTGACCTTCATCCTATTTAGTCATATCTAAATTATCAGGCACAGGTTGATAGTCTCTGGTGGCTTTAGTGTCCAGGTCTGTTTCATGATTATGTGTGTCATGCTCATTGGCTTCGAAGTTTGCTGTCACATTCAGTGGTCCGCGTGCTGTGCTGTCTGTCTTCATTATGCATTCATTCTGATTAGCCTGATACATGCTTCTTCGAAGAATTTTAGTTCATCCTTGTGGTAATAAGCCTTTTTGCCTTGGCTGTGAAGACAGCTCAGTTTTAGTCGCTGCTTTGTCATTAGATCATTACCAATATATGTTGCCAGGCCATAGGTTACTTCCACCCCTGAAAACCCTTAGCTCGTCATCATCCTGTCCTAGTGTAAAAATTGTCATCATCTCAATATGGTGAACATTTGTGGCGAGTAATTTCAAAATCCTTTGAGGGTTTCAAGAGATATGGACCTGATATTATTTGTGACATACAAAGACAGAAAGATGGACAAACAACTGGAGCAAAACAATCAGACTCCCTATTTATGGGGGAGACATAATAATGATACATATTGTAACTCTCATGACCAGCCCAATTGGCAGACTCTTAATAATTAATTTGCAAATATTTACGTTTATTTTTATGAAATTAATTTGAAACATAGCATAAAGTAAGCTTAGAAAGGGGTATAAACCTGACATTGTCAGCAAAATGATGTTTATTGATGAGCGTTTGTTTATTCATAGCAAGACCTTCTCCTTTGACCAAAAATGTGATCCACCAGACACCAGTGCATCTTACACTTGTATGCAAATAAACATCATTTCTCAGCATAAATGAAAGTCAAGATGTTTTATAATTTGTTTAATTTGCTAAAATTACAAAACAAGGGAGTGGCAAAATTTATATGAAGCACTAACTGAAGTTCACATGATCTTAGCTTTCATTAAAGGGGCATACATAATGTAATCCATAAGTGGATCTTCCATGTTCACTTCTAAATATATGGTCATAAAATAATAATGTTAACTGTTTGCCGATTGCCAATAAACTCTGTCTATGTTATAACCAAGATGCAGGTCATTGTATATTTGAACCAAGATATCTTAGCACATGATGAATGTACTTTGTTTCACTGTATCTAACTGGCTGAACGCACAATTGTCCACAATCATTAGTAGCTCTAGAATCCATATTTTGCCTGTGTTTGTTTGCGGGTCATTTTGTTCTGGGACCACTGGTTTTTCAGTTCTAGCTCTCTTTCCTTCGCCTGAAAAAAAATTAAAAATACAAAGCTTTTTTTTATATGAGGTATGCCTGCCATATAAAAAGAGTTTCCTAATTTGAATACTGTGATCCCTCACACTCAATTTTATCAGCACTGAAGTGAACTAAACTTGATTAAATGAACTGAGAGTACTTTTGAGAAATGAATGTTTAAACTCGACTTAACAGGCAGATCAAACTAGATCTTTACATATTTCTCTGTATTACAAATATAACTTATGTTTAGAATGACCAGAGCATTTAATGATACATGGACTACACTAATTAATAATAGCAATAATGATACAACAATAACGCACCTGGAAGGCTAGGTATCCTATCTGATGTTTGCGTCTCTGCTGTGATGAGGGCTGGTCACCATTCTTTTTGTGAGACTGGTACGACTGTTCCTCTGTCATGTTCTTCATGATCTCTGACGGGTCGGTGAAATCATCTGCGTTCACGTTGATGATGTTAATCTCTTCACGACCCCGTTGCTGCTTGCCTTGCAGCCGCAGGAACTGAAATAAACACCAAGATTATAATGAATTGAGGTTTGATCATACTATCTGTATTACTAGTTTTTGTGCTTAATACAGTCTAAACAGTTTTGTTTCCTGTTCAACAACTGTTTATTAGCAAACATGTAACAAAGTTAGAATGCTGTCTTTTAACCTTTCTGTACCATGACTTATTTATTACTATTTTTGAACTTACAATAAGAGCATTATAACAATTAACGTAAGCTTTAAACACATGATGAATTGATTAATAAACAAGTAAGTTATTTATTTTAATCACCTATACTTTTTTCAATGAAACATTAAACAAAGCTGGAGTATATATTAAATATGCTCCCAAAATCAGAGTTGGCAAACAAAATCCAAGGGTGGATTTTCCTGGCCAGAAAAATGAAAAAATCCAACCAAGGCAATCAGCCCTAAAATTGGCAATACTGGGTAATATGGAGGAATAATTCACTGTTAAATTGAAAAAACTTTGTATACTTAAATATATGTTTACTTAACTGTATCCTGGAGTACGGTATTATTTTTGACAGTTACATGTTTTTTACGGTTTCAGTTTGAACTACCAAAGTATGTTTCAAATAATTACCGTCTAATACATGCCTAGTAATGCACAAACCAGGAAGGTAGAGAAATAAGGAAATGTAATTTGGTGCATGTGTTGTTGGTTTTTAAATGTAAACTAGTACTTGGTCAAATGAACATAACGATAACATTAGTAATTGGTAACTTCAATGCATTCATGACAAGCTCAGAAAACAGAAATGTTGGACATACCTCCTGGTCTTGTTGGTATCCCTCCACATCCTCAGGCTCAGGGTAGCTGCCCGCCCCATAACCCTGCAAGTATACAACATAAATACAGAAAAAGAAATAATGGCTGCCTTACACAGCCTTATTGTTATTCAACTCTATCAAGAAGGGCTCATACCTGTGTTGCTCTGCTTAAAGTACAACAAAAACTGATTATATTTTTTTTGTCATTGCATACTGAATCTTTAAAAATTCCAAAATGCCGGTATGCACTTAACAAAAAAATCTTGAAAGTGGTGAATATATAATGTATTAGGGCACGTTATAAATGGTTCTTGAACAGGTATATCATCAATCCAAAAAAGTACATCCCAAGTACAAAGTTTTAATGATAATAAGATTTTCACATATTATGTTAGGTGTAATAGTTATTTATTATACAGACTATATATTGTTAGGCAGCGCTCGTCATGTTGTCATAATCAAATCGTTTTATACATGTACACATGTACTCTGTTTATATTTGTGTCTAAAAATAACCATCTTCTCAGTACAGTATTTCCTACTTCAGGATAAGTCCTTAGTTCTCGGCCAAACAGATAAAATAACCTTTTAATCATCACACCTTTCCCACCTAGAGTTTAGCCTATCAAGCGCCATTTTCTATGCTCGAGATTCTCCGTTAAAACCGAGAGTTGCCGAAGTGGTAATCGGTAATGTCCGCGTATGACGGAAATGGCAGTGCTCGATTCTTTTCTCCGATGTATGTCATCTTATTGATGACGTCACCGGAGCCTCTACTTTTTGTATATAAACCCCCCCAAATTTGGGGACGCTTTGTCAATCTCCCTAAAACCTTGTAACCATCCTTCTATTTATGATCCTTGTAAACCTCATTCTCCGGATCATCCGGACATGAACCGCTTAGTAAGCGAGGTAATGAAATCTATACCGTAACTTATATAATACTAAATATTCGGAGAAATACCATATTATTCTGGACCATCCTGACTATAAAACAAATCCCCTTACCTTAAGGCTTATTCCTGGCTTCTGGGGCTCGGAGATGATACTCGTACGATATGATATGTATGCTTGTGTATCCGTATAACTTACCATGATGCAACTATTTAAGTGTTAACGTACGACTTGGAAATAAATGTCTTGACTTAAGTTGACATCTTGTTCTGGTTTATGCATACTAAGAGAAAACCCTGCAGAAACTATACATCAAACCCACATAACATATTGTCATAAGACCAGTACAATAGCCTGGAAATGTTACCGTCCGCACTAGGGCAGGGCTGGTCGGCGGCGGAACAATATAAATGATCTTACATCATAGTTGCTGTATCCTGCCTGAGCTTCAGGCAACATGGGTCCTACATCCTGTGAAGTAGCAGGAAGACTAGGATGGCGCTTGGTTACCCCGCCCTTGAAGATCAATGGGGCATCAGGATCCACAGTAGGTGCATTTGATGACACTGTGGTTGAACCTATAGAGTCACTATCATCAGAATAGGACACATTTTTACTAGTTACACTGTCTACATTTGGGTGGGCACTGTGTTTTACAGTTTCGCTCTGTGGTTTGTGTGTAGGGGCAGGAAGTTTTAATGAGCCCCTGATAGGCCCAGGGGGTAGAGGTACAGTAGAAACACTTCTGTCACTCATCACATTTGTCTCCCTTTTATCGACCTGTTGTAATCTCTCAGCAGGTGATTCAGTCACAGTTACCACCTCCTCATTATTTTCTCTATCTGAGCCAAGAGAAAAGAAGTTGACTGGTTCATCAGATTCTTCCTCTTCCTCATCACTGTCACTGCCATACTTGGCTAGACTGGATACTATGCCAGATTTTACAGTAGCTGTAGACACCTTAAGAGGAGGTTTAGGTTTTGTAGTAGTGTTTGACTGAGATTTCTTTGTGAGGGAATATGGCAAAAGAATCCTATTTGCTTCCTTCTTGGTTGCATGAACTGGCGGAGGAAGCAGTGATGTCAGGCCTGACTTCCCCTGGAAGATACATTGTGTACATTGTAACCGACAGATAAACTTTGATATGAAGTAGGAGATCTCAATGATTTTGGAATTCGGGCAAGAGCTCCGTTAAAGGAAAACCCACAATAACACTCATCCTTTTTCCTCAAAAGTTAATCATATCCGGCCATCTTAAGGGTATGACCAAATATCAAGATTAGGAAATACAGTTCAATACTTGGCAAGTGTCAGAAAGTGAATAGAATTCTAACTTTAAATAAATATTGGGTAATCTTTGTAGGCAAAATATTTGTTTCTAAATGTCATTGGCAAATTGCAACCATGAATATATGATTGGAAAAAAACTCTTAAGCTGCGCTCTGATATGACAGCAATGTGTACATTTTTGAAATTCATGCATTTCCATCCTTTCTATGCTTGTTTTTAATCTAATAATAAAGTTGTAATGCCTGAATGTTAAGAAATAAATTTGTGTGATTTTTCTTATATATATAATTATTATATATATTTTTTTCAGTATTTTACTTCCTTTCCAGTTTGATAACAAATCAGAACTTTCCTATATTTTATTTTAATGTCATTTTAAATGTCTCGGCCCATAACAATACAATCATATCCATTGCCATTAACTCATTATCAATACTTTGAATTGATTTAATATGGACTGGTGGCACTTACTGAACCAAGTCCAACTCTGGGTTTCTTCTTTGCAGGTTCATCCTCTTCATCAGAGTCCTGAAAAATTAATAAAACTTTCATGCCCATTTTACAGAAACACTTTGTCTATATATTTTTTTTTAATTATTCAGAATCAAAATGATTAAGCATTACAGAGAAGTACCCTGGTACATGTGCATGAATAACTTCAAATGGTTTTAAAAAAATGTTTCTGTAGCATTGATTTTCAAATATAAATTGTCATTTTGTACAGATGCAGCATAATAATACTCGGCTTTATGTTACAGCTCTTACTGGTAGTGCAGGTATGGTGATTCTGACAGGCTGTCTGCCTTTTTTGGGTGCGGGCTTGGGGATGTCTGCCACCTGGGAGGCCTTTGGCTTCACCTCATCTTCCAATATGTCTGTCTCTTCTGTCACACTTGAGAAACCAGATTTGGGCTCAGGCAAACCTGAAATTCAAATTGCAAGGAAGGTGCATGCAATATAAATACAATATGTAGTACAAAGTAATGTCTAAATTATTTTAAAATCTGTCCATACAAGAGAAAGTTACAGCCCGGACACGACAACCTATACTCTATGTCCTTATATGCAGCACTCCATTGTGAATAAACACTAAGTGTGACCTTGACCTTTGAGGTAGGGACACGGGTCTTGCACGCGACACGTCGTCTTGGTATGTGGAACACATGTGGCAAGTTATTTTAAAATCTGTCCATACAAGGGAAAGTTACAGCCCGGACACGACAACCTATACTCTATGTCCTTATATGCAGCACTCCATTGTGAATAAACACTAAGTGTGACCTTGACCTTTGAGGTAGGGACACGGGTCTTGCACGCGACACGTTGCTTGGTATGTGGAACACATGTGGGGGGGGGGGGGGGGGGGGCAAAAAAAGCTTTATTACAGAGATAACACTGACAGTAGCATACCATTATAATCAGTATGTCATCATATTTATGCACCAGTCAATTGTAACCACACCCCCCTGCCCCCTCCCCCAATGTCCAGGGTATACTGGAGATGGCCGGTTAAATGGGCCATGTTTTTACCTTCCAGGTGGCCCCACAGTGCCGTGTGAATGCGGTGATTAGTGTCTTCTAGCGGAGCAAGAATTTTACCCATGCTTGGCTGGACCAAAAGTCAAAGTCCCCGCTATTCAACGGACCTGGGGAGCATGATTACAATTGACTAGTGCATTAACTACAAGGCATGTGATGTCTGCCACAGGCTTCAAGGTACTAGACGTTGCAGGTTTGAATCACACTTGCGGAATTTCTAAGTATATTTGATATATTCTCTTACAAGACGTGTTCATAAGCTTCAATTGCTATTATTTAACTTTATTGTAAAACAAATAAAGAGGAATATGAATAACAGTGTATACAACCTCATGTAATTTATATCTAAATTTTATCTAATGTATGTGTTATATGTGCAGCCAGTCTTCTACTGTGATGCAGTCATCGAAATTAGTCTTTTGGATGAACAAGCCCGAATTCATACACTAATGCTTCGCAATACATTTTTGAACAAGCCCTGCAGTATAAAACCTAGTTCTGGCTTCCATAACTTTAATGTTGATATTTATTTTTTTGATGTTTACAACACATTAAAGTTATGGCGTAACCCCCATGGTAAAGTCTACCAGAATCAATTGATGATGCAATGCAATCACATGACCATGATGACGTCGATGGAATTTCTATTTATAGTATCGGATGCACATTGTTCATTTAGTTGAATCCAATTGCAGTAAGGCTGAAAATACGTTTTGATAAGTAAAAACAATTTATTTATTCTAAATTTGTTATTACCGTAGTTATTTACTTATTATTCGAAATAGAAAAAATAACAGCAAAATAAACACTACATTTGTGAGGCCAAATGGGTAAATCTTGGTGTCACGTGATTAAATTTGAACACAACTATGACCTAGTTAAGGAATGCTTGTAATAGGATTTATTAAAATGCTAAATCAACTATCTTTAAAGCATTTTTTGGTGTTGAAAATGTGTTTGTGAACTACATTTTACTTCATTTACCTGAGGAAACAGTTATGTTGTATGTACAATGCATACAAGTGAAATAACAGCGTGACATAAAAATGTCACGAATTCTGGTAGGGTTTGGATACGGCGTTTTCTTCAGCGAATACATCCAAAAAGGTACTATATAATGTGTACGCTGAAGTTCTTTAGCTATATAAAACCCAGAATTTGAGCAAGCCCCGAAAGCATTTTACCAGTGCAGGGCATGCGGGCTTGTGGTAATTTCGACCACTGGTGATGTGTATACAAACTCATGTAATTTATATCTAAATTTTATCTATGTTTAATATGTGCAGCCAGTTTTATACTGCGGTACATGTTACATCCAGTCTAAAATAATAGACGTTACCATATAAAAAAATCATTAAAAAATCTGTCCACATTTATTCGGATTAATGTTACATCATTCTTTGCTTCTGTTCACTACATTATAATTTCATGTTACTTCATTTTAGTGTGTGCCATACCTGCAAGCAGATTTGATGTAGATTCTTGTCCAGGTCCTGCAGGAGTTTCTCTGTCTGAATCATCTGAATCAGATATCTGGTCAACACTGACAGCAGTATGTTTAGCATTACTGTTTTTGTTAAATGCAACTGACGTTTGCATGGATGAAGCAGACGGCTGTACGTCATCCGTGTCAGTACCTTCACTGTCATCGCTCGAACCATAGGCAACAAGTGACATTTTTGAGACGTTTTGGTTTCCTTCTAAAAAAATAATTAAGTAGCCGCTTACGTTAAAAGTTTTAATTGACAATGTTTTAAGCGACTTAGCCTAACAACCTCAACAAAAATAGATCCGAAACAATGCCAAATTAAATGTCTTTAATGTTGATAAAACTATGTTTTCATTTTATAATAATATTTTAAACTGTTTTTCACATTTACCTTTACATTTTAGGTGTTTTTTATTGAAGGGACTCGGTTATCTATTATTCTGTATAATTGCTCGATGTAGTCCTTTCCGATCACGTTCCGGGCGCCTCGACACGTTGTGAAAATATAGAGCTAAAATGGTACGATTTCTCATTGACATTGGGCATAATTTTGTGTTTTTGTGTGAACCTTTAATTATTGGTATCGCAAAATATCAATTGACGTATTATTATTAGAGATTTTGCACAAATTACATGATATTTTTACGATCTCAAATGCATGTCATATGATTTCGCGAATGCCTGGGCGAGGTCACGTTTTGTGCGAAAGGACACCCAAGAATCCTTATGTTTGAGAATTCAATCATTCAAGTCAAGTCTAAAGTATATTTTTGTTTAGGCGAGACCACTTATATCGGTGTACAATGAGAAGGGCGAGACGACAGACATTAATGTGTCCCTGCCTGCAGTGTTCAAGGCTCCAATCCGGCCAGACATTGTCAGCTTTGTCCATGCTGAAATGAAGAAGAACAGCCGACAGCCATATGCTGTTAGTGTGAAAGCAGGTAAGCAGTTTTGTCAGCAATAATTTCATTATTGACGAGGATTATTTATGTAAAACCACATGGTCATGGAACAAGACATGCGATGTTGGTAGTTATACACCTTTTTTCTTTACTTTGATCCTTGCATTTTAATTTAATATTTTTTCTCATTATGATGTCATTCTATGCAAATTGTGTTTCAGGTCATCAAACCTCTGCTGAATCCTGGGGAACTGGCAGAGCTGTGGCACGTATTCCACGTGTGAGAGGTGGTGGTACCCACAGATCTGGCCAGGGTGCATTTGGTAACATGTGCCGTGGAGGTCGCATGTTTGCTCCAACCAAAACCTGGCGTAGGTGGCACAGGAGAATCAATATCAACCAGAGAAGATACGCAATCTGCTCTGCCCTTGCTGCCTCAGCGATCCCATCACTTGTCATGTCAAAGGGACACATGATTGAAGAGATCCCAGAGGTTCCCCTCGTTGTCAGCGACAAAATTGAAGAGTACAAGAGGACAAAGGAGGCTGTGCAGCTCCTGAAAAAGTTAAAAGCCTGGAGGGACATTTTAAAGGCAAGCACAAAACATATAATCTTAAGCTTATGTCATAAACTAATTTTATGAGGTTGGTTATGATTTCTTTACAATAGTTTTCCATTTAATGACTGGACAGCTATTAAGTTTGAAAAAGGCAGAATTTTTCAAATTGCTTTACTTGTATATCTTGACAAAGTGTAAAGAAGTGTCTTATATTATTCAAAGCTCAAGGTGTTGACCACGTATTTTTACTTAAGATTTGTTTAAACTTAAGGTTTACAACTCCAAGAGGTTCCGAGCTGGAAAAGGAAAAATGAGGAATAGGCGCAGAATACAAAGACGGGGACCACTTATTATTTATAATCAAGACAATGGTTTAACAAGAGCATTTAGAAATATTCCAGGTATAGTGTCTAGTGTTCCATTATAGGTCGAATTCCTGTAATTATTGTTGAAATCATACAGAGCTGCTTAATAACTTGACATTTTGGGACTTGTGATGATAATAATGGTCCGTGTTTCTGAACTTCAGTGACCAGATAATCACCATTACTGATGTCCTCTGCTGTTATTGATCAAACTGCAGTGCACTGCAGCGGTATTTTATTTGCTTTTATGATCTGAGATGTCATCATGATGAATATGTTCTGTGTTAAATGATTCTGTGAACTTCTGTTCCTCACCTTAGTCAGTTTATGCATGATCTGAAGTTATTTATTGTCAGCTTGATATCAGACATATGATGAAAATATGGTCCGTGTTACTGATTTTCTGTGATCAGATATTTAACCATACTGAAGTCTAAAACCTCCATCTCTACTGAGTCAGTTTAGTCATAATCTGTAATTTAGTCAACCTGAAATTATTTTATTCGTCATCAGCTCAAGATTATCAGATATATGATGAAAATATGGTCCGTGTTACTGATTTTCTGTGATCAGACACTTAACCATACTGAATCTAAAACTTGTAGACCTCGGCTAAGTGGGTTGATGCATGATTTTGAAGTTATTAATATGTGAAGCCTAAGGCCACAACAAATTGATCATTTGTTCGTCGGATTTGCCGCACCTAAAATTCGACAAACGAAAAAAAAATAAAAAAAACTTTTTTTTTGCGCCCGCACATACTATTTGGCCACGCATATTTATATTTTTTGTTGACTTCTAAATTTCCTCTATTTTCTGAAACTCTTTTACTTAGAATTTAAATCTGCAACGTCGACCTCGCCTTTTTGAAGGTAATTCCATGCTTTACATTCTTCGCGAGCAAACTTTCCTCGTGTCAGGACAAAATAAGGTCCGGGTAACCGCAAAATAGCCGATATTTGTTGACAGTCTTTTTTTGTCGGGAATATTTTGCAGGACGCACCGTTGTTATTCATTTCCGGTATTAAGTTTCAGGTTACTTTCAGTATTTGTAATGTAAAATACACGTTTTAAGTGAAAATCAGTGTCCTAGTCAATGGATTATAGTCTTCAGTAAACAACAAGAGTTTCACAGCGTCGAAGGCAATAATTATTTATGTGTGTTTTAAGTAATTTATTGTTTTGTACTCAAAATTTAGTGTTAAATAATAACTAAATCGGATTTTGAGTGCAAACCTTATATTAAAATACACGAACACACGACTTACGGTACAACCATTGAACATGTTTTCGTGAGTAATTTTTTTAAATTCTTAAATGTCTCAGTTTTCATATAATCATAATTGTTTAAAACAGATAAAAATAGTAGGACTTGTAAATGTTTTAGAAACATTCTGTATATATGCACCAGTCAATTGTAACCACGACCCCCCCACCCCCTCCCCTCAGGTCCGAGGATAGCCGGGTAAATGAACCGTGTTTTAACCTTTGTGGCCCCGCAGTGCCGGGTGAATGCGGTGGATTTGCCCGGCGGGGTTGGCTGGACCGAAAGTCCCCGCTATTCCCCAGACCTGGAGGGGGGGGGGGGGGGCTGGTGGTTACAATTGACTATTGCATAACACATACAGTTTGAAAATAACATCAGTTAAATCAGAAAATAAAACCTTTTATAAGTAAAATGACTGTTTTAATTTTAATGTTTTAATGACTTTGTGCTTATCCAATTTTTTCTTTGACCGAGTTGTAGTAAAGTGGCCTGTTTCTTACGGTCATTGAAGCTATGGGGCCATCATGTTATTCTTTTTAAGGCACTGACCTTTACAGCATAGGTTCTTGGTCAAGGCGAGGTCTTGAAAGGGAAACACCACCTGCTTTAAAATAATAACCGGTGCCACATTTGCAGAATTGTTTGATCCTGCTTCAAGTATGTTGTCCCCCAATTCAATCCACAGTGTTTCTTTTTTTAGAAATGTTCTCTGTGTTATTTACTTTTTCAATCTTCTGCAATGTCAATGTCACTACAATTTTATCAAGTGCTTCAAGAAGTTCAAATTTAGACCTGACCCAATATTTGGAAATGCTCAAATGATGAATTACTCTTACTAGTCTAAAATGTTTTTTTGTGATAGTAAGTTACGAAATGAATACAATAGTTTTCTTTTTGGTCTTTGAATAATTGCACGTTACTATGAGGAATGTTGTCTTTACAATATATCCACGTTTAAATTTAAGTTAATAGTAAAGCACTGGATCTCATTGCCATTTGTTAAATATTGAGACAGATTTTCATGTGATACAACCAAAACCTTTTCATTTATGACTGAGAACCTTTGTTTGTAATTGAAAAGCATTTCTTGACATAATTGTATGATAAATTTGGTAAGAAATAAACTTTTTTATTTATTTTTTAATTTTTCGCTCTTCGCTCGCCTCTGATTTGCCTTAAATTTAAAAAAAAGTATTTTTTTTTTTTTTCGCTCGCTCGCTCCTACTTTTTTTTGGCAAAATCCGTAAAACAAATGATCAATTTGTTGTGGCCTAAGATAATTTTAGATATATGATGAAAATATGGTCCGTGTTACTGATACTCCGTGATCAGATATTTAACCATACTGAAATCTAAAACCTGTGTTTCTTCATCATGTATGATCTATAAATCAAATTGTTTATACATTGACACCATGGAAATAAGGTCTTTGTCACTGATTTTTTGTGATCAGATGAAACCATTATCCACAATGGATTTAAAACCTGTTGACTCGGCTTAGTCAGTTGATGCATGATTTGATATAATAGATCTGTTAGCTGCCCAAGATATATATGATGAAAATATGGTCCGTGTTACTGATTTTATGTGATCAGATACTTAACCATACTGAAATAAACCTGTGTTGCTTTATGTATGATCTAAAATAAGTTGCACAAATTAAAATGAGTTTACATTTTAGGTATTGTTAACTGCTATCTGGTAGTGTTATTTGTATCCGAATATTTGACCAATTTCAGGAATCACATTACTAAATGTTGCCCGTCTCAACCTGGTAAAAGTTGCTCCTGGTGGCCATCTTGGTCGATTCTGCATCTGGACCCAGTCTGCCATCAACAAACTGGACAGTATTTACGGCACATGGAAAACGCCATCACAGGAGAAAAATGACTACAAGTAGGTAGCCTCACTCAAAAAGAAATGTTCACCTTGTTTAATATAAAAAAGACTTCATCTTCGTTAATATGAAAAAGACCATTTATTTGTTACATAGAATTGAAACAATACAAATTTTGTCGCCTGATACTTCAGCACATAGGCATGTGATTGTCATGCTATGACCACCATTCACCAGACAACTACATGTCACAATACACAGTCATAAAACCTAATAATATATAATGATGTTTTGCTTTGTAATGCTGAACTTTCAACTTTATCAAATGGTAGTAAATTTATTTACTCTGACATTTGAAATGTATCATTGTTATTTTGTTTTCAGTCTTCCTTCTACTAAAATGACTAACACTGATCTAAGCCGTTTACTGAAGAGTGATGAAATTCAGGCTGTCCTCCGAGCTCCTAAGTAAGTACTTTGAATATTTTTCCAGATTTGAATTTTTTTAATTGACCTTTCTGCTTGTACTGTGATGATATTATGGTCCGTGTTACTGATCACAATGATCAGACAACTACCATACTGAAGTACAGCATTTCAGGGTTTTTAAAGATGCTTCTCTTTTGTCATAATTTTTCACTTGAGCTATAGTTCAAGAATGATAGTTCTCTTGGTACATATACAAATTTGAAGTTTAAAATTATAAAATTGTGAATGGTTTGCACTGGACTACCTGTCATTGTCCACAGATTGATAATCAATTTGTTTATGTCCTCAGGAAGGAAAATAAGCGTAGAATCTTGAAGAAGAATCCTCTAAAGAACCAGCGCGTAATGACTCGTCTCAACCCATATGACAAAGTGGTTCGTAAGGCTGCCCAGGAGATCGAAGCACGTCGCAAGCGTGCTCGCTCTGGTGTTGTAGACAGCAAGAGGCCTGCAGCAGCTACGGTAAGCAGATAAAAGAACTAAGTTTAACTGGTGCATGTTTTACAATAATTGTTTTTATGTGTTAAATCATGCATTCATATGTGAAGATTTTATGTTTTATTTCAACACAGAAACATTTTCAACCTTGTTTTTCATAACAAAATGACTGGCTGTTGTCAAACACCTTTTATGCTTTATTGTAGGCCAAGAAGCCAGCTGCCAAAGGTGTCAAGGGAGCCAAGAAGCCAGCAAAGAAATAAACTGCGGACCTGATACAGCAAGATTCTACACAGAACACTTGTTATATTGATGCGATCATGTAAAATAATTAATTGAGAGACTCGTTTAAAAAATGTGCTTGTTTATCATCATGACTTTGATTTTCTTCATAAATAGTGCTGTTATACAATATTTTCCAGTGTTTACTGTTTTGGACTTCTATGCTGTAAACTGCAGTTTCAATAAACTGGCTTATGTGATTTTGTTTTGATTTGTTGAATTAAATGAAGGAAAGCATTGAGACAAACAAACATTCAGCAAGTGATGGTATAGATAATTATACCCCCACAAACGAAGTTTGAGGGGGTATATAGAAGTGAGCTTGTCGGTCGGTTTTCATGGTTTCCGGACGATAACTTGTGAAAGGCTAGACAGATTGGAAAAAAATTTGGTACACAGGTGTAACATCAGAAGATACAGGTCAAGTTTGATATTGGGGCTGGTGTGGTCGAGGTTACTGTTGCTAAAAATAGAAAAACGGTTTCCGGACGATAACTCATGAAAGGCTTGACAGATTTGAACCATTTTTGGTACACAGGTGTAACATCAGAAGATGCTGTTTGGTACATAGGTGTTACATCAGAAGGTACAGGTCAAGTTCGATATTGGGGCTGGTGGGGCCAAGGTCACTGTTACTAAAAATAGAAAAACGGTTACCCGACGATAACTCCTGAAAGGCTTGACAGATTTGAACAATTTTTGGTACACAGGTGTAACATCAGAAGATACAGGTCAAGTTCGATGTTGGGGTCAAGGTCACTGTTACTAAAAATAGAAAAACGGTTTCCGGACGATAACTCATGAAAGGCTATTTTTTTCTTGTCAGCAGTGTAACTTCTAAATTACTCGACAGATTTTAATAAAACAATACATGCATGATAAAAGAAGATGCCGTGTGCAGTACCCTTGGAGTTCTGGCCTCTTCAAAGGAATGGTTTGCCATTCCTGTGTCCAGGCGGCATTTGGGGGTATTCGTCACTCCTGTGACAGCTCTAGTTATATTAACATTAAATAGGATCATTATTTTGATGTGAAAACCAATTCAATGGATATTCGCAATCTTGATAAAACTTTTGTCAGAACTTTAATGTAAGCATGGGTTATTATTAATGTTAAAAATGAAAATTATTTCTACACAGAGACTTCTTCGGATTGCCTAAAATCTAGATTTCGTTTAGGCTCCCCCAAAGGGAGAGCATCTCTTAGTTGCCACTTCGTCCGGAGAATTTACCTTAAAACACCTGACTGGATTGAAATCAAACTTGGTGTATAAATAGAGGGCAGTGAGAGCAAGTGCAGTGCGCGAGAATCGTAACCAGTGCATATTAAATTATTTCCTTGACCATTTTTTTCTTAATTGGTGCTTGTCCAGGTCAAACATTTTTAACTGATGAAATTCTTATACAACCTGGTTTATAGGCGTAAATATATATTTTATCAGCATCGTTTAGCAGAGAAATTCTCCACATCTCTGAGAACCAATTAAATCCCCGGTTCCAAATCAAATCAAATTTTCGGTCGGTATGACATAACAGAAAACATTAGCTATGAATAGCTATTGTCCGACTATTCCAAGCTGATGAGGCCAAGGGTCTTGCCAACGAATAAAAAGCTCTCCGGCCATCTATCTATAGACCGTACATTGGCATCCTACAAGTTGAAACATGGCATGTCAAAGACACTTCAGTAGACTAGTGGTCAGCATGGAACTGGACAACAATTCACTTTACACTGATGAACCCTGAAATATCACCGAGTGCTGACTGTTCTAGTCAGCAACTATTAGCCGTTAGTGCCTAATATCCAATTCAATCATGAAAGAAATTCTAAAACAAGGAAAATGCTCAGCTACACAATATTCTTTAATTCATGTAAAATGATGTATTGTTGGCCTCATGCTAGCTCATTGAAACTGGTTTGGAAATTCTCAAAACGAGAAGTGAAATAAGCATTTCTTCACCCGGTCTCCCGTCTGTTAGCTATTTTTAGCTCGTCTGTTTTTCGAAGAAAAAAAGTCGAGTTATTGTGATAGCCTTGGCGTCGTCGGCGTCGTCTGCGTCTGCGTCGTCGTCGTCGTCCAAAAACTTTAACCTTACCTCATAACTCAAAAACCGTTCAACATTTTCACATTAAACTTGCTACACGTGTTCCTATTAACACTATGCATGTTTATAGCAGGTCATATAATTTTGCCTTTAATTAATATTGAGTTATCCCCCCTTTTCGACTTGCAAAAAAAACAGACGAGCGTTGGCACCCACTCCGCGGTGCTCTTGTTTTTATCTTTCTTTTCGACGATTTGTGCACTTAACATGGGTACTATACGGCCAATGTTGTATGTTTAAACACCATTAATGTCTGTCGTGGATGTTTTGTGCAGTGTTTGTTCGATGCAGAATCAGAATAAGCGTGCGTTAATATAAGTGTGCTTAAGACACCAGCTGTAAGACTTGTTAATATTTATAACAAAAGGCAATTTGTTTCCCAATAAGAACGTCCTTGTCATTCAAAATTACCTACCTAATGCACTTGTATACTATTTTAGCAAGAAGTGAAAATATCATTTTAAAGAACTACTTTTAAATCAAATGTAGTTACTTCCCTTTTCTCAAAACTGAGTACCTCTCTTTATGACCAGTAAATTATGTCAAAAGTTATAATTGAATATGAAATAAGAGATTGCATATGTTTGATACAGAATATTTGGAAGTAAACACAACTTACAAATCATAAGACGAAAAACAAATGCTCGAACATAAATTCGATGATACATGTACATGTATATCATTTATTTAATATATTTTCAAACTATCTGAATTCGCACAACAATTAACTGATAAACTCCAATAGCTCACCACAAAATGTCAAATGGTGATTGGAATGTGAACAACAAAGCATATGATCTTCAAACCATCAAGGAAACGATCCGTTTATGTACACGTGAATCAGGCTGATCTCTGACAGCGAGAGTGATTTAATATCTAATTTCATTCATGAAACAAATTCTAAAACAATGAAGATGTTTAATCTAATGTAATCCACATTTTTGATAACACGTTCGACCTTTCAAATACTCCTTCAGTAAGTGCCTACCAGTTTAATTTGATCAATGTATTCATCAGCCCTGTTCAATAAAAAAGAACACGTTCCTTAACTGTAATTGTTCTGAACATAAACACATAAAACATTAATACAAGTTTATGGATTAAAAAACGAGAAAATAATAAACATAAATATCTTCGAGAACTCTTTTCCCACAAGCCGGCGTGCGAACGACAGTTTACCTCATTGGCGATCGGCTAGCTAGCGATGTCGTATTCCAAAAAGGGGGTCATTTAGAAAAATAAGTTTAAATACCAATAAATCTGCAAATATAAGCATGAACACGACGAAAATGTGCTGATTTCAATGTAAGATCGCCTGTCATCTCACTCGTGATCATACAAAAAATACTCTTTATATTACTTGGATTTAATTTTTTACTTAAACACTTCTTTTTTCACAAATATTGAACTGCTTTCATCTGCAATTTTGAATTGTCTGAGTGTCACGTTGCAGAGATTCGTAAGAGATGTACTAAAACAACAGAAATCTCTGAAACGACAGGGTTTCGGCAACAACCCCCAACCAACTGATGTACTTTCTGATGAATATCTGGAAAAGATATACGCTGTCTAAAGGTGCTTCCTGTGAAAGAGTTTATTATAATGAACACAGAGCAACAAACGAAAACTCGCACTGGATATATCTGGATATTTTCACTGTTTCAAATATATATTTTTTATGTATTTGGATAAGCAAGAGCAGGATCAAGGTCTTTGTTTCTAATAACTCTATTTTTTGTCTCAGTACATTTAGTTCGAAATGGCATATGGTGATCATGTTAAGTAATATGTGTGTGAGATATATAATTTGGGTTTACATTTTGAATTGGTACAAACAGTTAAGATGTTGATTGTATTTATAAAGACACCCAAAAACCTTAATTTGCCTTAACTTAAAGATTTCCCAAATAAAATGATGGTTTGTCGCATCGCGGCGTTTCTAGTTTTAAAGATTTTTTGAAAATACGGTGTGGTAAATTTGGTGACGACTAAGACACCAATTGGGTCTTAGCTTTAATCGATGTTCTCAAGTTATCTATTCTGATTCAACTGTTTTAAAGAGCAATCATTATGCTTCTTATCACATAGTATTTTTCCAGGGGCACCCTTGTGTGGTAAGAAATTAAGAAGAACAAACGATGCGGTTTCATCTCGATTATTGGAGTTGTCATGAGCCCTTGGGCATTCTGTCACTGTCGCGGAGTAATAACTAAACTCCATTGGGAAATTTGTTTGGCTCGCATAATGAGCACTCGCGCTGATCATGTAGGTGAAAAATCACCCTTTGAATTCTAACTAGCATTATAGTGAGGTAATTAACAATGCAACATGTTATGTTTCCAAAGATATAAACGATTGTAGGAGTTGGCATTTCAGGAGAAGGGTTCTTCACTGATTTTCGGATACACTCCAGGTACGTGGTTGATGTGTCCGTCTGTGTTTTTGTACATTGTGTTTCTCTTGTTTAGTGTTAATTAGGCATTTACCGTGTGCCTAAAAACAAGGTAGTTGTTAAATGTTCGGATACTGGGCTTATACATGTAGTATCCATAGTATCCGACTCAATTATATCATGGAAATTTGATCATTATCGTTTTCATCAAATTAACATTTTATAAATATTTAGAACAGTGATTTTTTACGAAACATACATACGTTTCATAGCCAAAGAATAATCTCATTCCTATATATTCGTCCGAACATGCACCAGGTAACTGCATGATAATATTTTTAAATATCCTTTGCATATCAGGAATCTGGTGAGCTCACTAACATATTTCCTGGATGGGTTTTAAATGGAATTGTGTATTATATGATGTCAAGTGTCAGATTGTCTTTAACCCATGCCTTTTTCCTGTAAAATAGCTAAAATACCTACCCTACCTGTACCACAAATCCACGTCATTAACCGCGTTACATGCATTGCAGAAATGTAGTACCCGGAACTATTCAAGCAAATCGTTTTAATTTCGATTATATAAATAATAGAATGCAAACTAAAGAGGTGGGAAGTAAACGTGTTACTTGCTGAGATACTAAAAGAAACGGAGAAATGATATAGTAAGCATGTTAACGATGCATACTTTTGTTTTGCCAACCCGATATACATTAATTATATTTTCTCTAGAAAAAGTATGCTTTGGACTTTTTTTAAACGTGGTTATGTTCTTTTAATTACTTCTTTATAATAAAAGAGTAAATTTGATCTCAGCAGTAACTTAATGCACGAACTGTTCCTGGAATAAAAGCATAATATTTTTTTATACAGTTTCTTTTTAATTATTTTATCATATATGATTTATATATTAAGAATGGCTCTGTACTTCGTGTTTTATGTGCAACTACCTTTATGTATATTATATTATATCAGATCATTGTGTTATTCGTTTTGGTTTAAAATCATGTACACAGACTAGTATGAACCAATGTATACCAGATGCTGTTTTGAATATACTATTTAAATATAAATGTGATGATGAAACAGAGATTTGTATTTGCAAGCACTTTGTTCTGATAATGTGGTTAAACAATTGGAGTTATTGTGTGAAAACATAGATTTATCAAGCTGTTATGCTGATTTAGATGTAACTCTTTTATCTTTTACTGATTTAGTGGATACTATATGTAAACCTTTATTTAAAAAGAATAATTGTAATAAAATTGATAACAGAAAAGAAAATGTTTGCAAAGATGCGGAATATTTTGATAGTGACTGTTTTGATTTAAAGACAAACTATTACAAATGTTTGAATTATTATAGAAACAACCCTTGTGATGTTACAAGAATAGATATGGTGCATGCAAGGAGAGATTATAAGAATGAGGTTAGAAAAAAAGAAATTTGTATTTGACAAGTCACAAATATGTTAATTAGTAAATGCTAAAATGAATAATGCAAAATTGTATTGGAAGATGCTTAAAGGATCTATTTTGTTAACAACTCATGCTCCCTTACATCCGGAGATTTTGTAGAAAATTTCAGATTTATAAATTATCCTGAATCAGTGTTTTTCCAACCTGATGAAGACATATAAAAGATACTTCGTATGAGAATTAAATGTTATGTTTGAGGAGCTTAATGTACCTTTTACTATTGAGGCTATCAGAAAGGCTTGTGCTAAATTAAATAATGGTAAATCAGGTGGCCCTGAATGTTTTATTAAGGAATTTGTCAAGTATGGATTAAACAATGATGCATTTAGTACAGCTTTATGTTAATTGTTTAACACATTATTTGACATTGGTTATTTCCCTGAGAAATGGTCTGAAGGGTTCATTGTGCCTTTACATAAAAAGGAGGTGTTAATGTTGCAAGTAATTATAAAGGTACTACATTATTGAGTACCCTTGGAAAGTTATTCACTAAATTTTTGAATGATAGACTTAATGATTGGCCTGAAAATTGTCATGTTTATATTGAGGCTCAGGCTGGCTTTAGGCAAAGTATGGGAACTATTGATAATGTTTTTGTTTTACATGGTATTATAAACTATTTCACAAATACAAATAAGAAGTTATTTACTGCATTTGTGGACTTTACCAAGGCATTCGATTATGTTGGGATATTATATGGTATAAATTTATTATACTTGGTGTAAGAGGTAAAATGTTAGACATTATACGTTCAATGAACAGGAATGCTAAGTCTAGAGTAAAATATGAAAATGTTTTAAGTGATAGTTTTACATGTTTGTTAGCTGTTCGTCAGTAGAATCGTTGTTTCCATTTTTATTTTCTATGTATTTAAATGATATAGAAGAGTATTTCATTACTAATGACTACCAGGGTATAGATTAAGATGTGTTTAAACTATTTTTATTATTGAATGCTGATGATATTGTTTTGTTGTCAGAATCAGAGGCTGGTTTACAAGAAGGTCTTTTATTACAAGAGATATATTGTGATAGATGGAAGTAAAGTGTTAACTCTCAAAAGACAAAGAACATGGTATTTAGGAAAGGCGGTATATTTAGGAGGAATTTAATTTCTTGGTATAAAGGCCAGGAATTAGAAATTGTTGACAAGTTTATATCTTGGAATTATATTTACACCAGAGGGTTCGTTTACTAGAACTTTTGAAACATTGCCAGGACAGGCTATGAAGGGTGCTAGACAGTGCTTCTCCAAATTTCCGACGTTAGCATAGATTAAATATTTTCGATAAACTTATATATCCGGTTTTAAGTTACGGCTCTGAAGTATGGGATCTTTTTATTAGTCAGCAAATAGAAAGAGTACATTTGAATTTTTGTAAAGAAATATTAGGAGTTAGAAAACAAGCTCAAATTAATTTTGTTTATGGTGAACTAGGTAGGACTTCATTGTTTAGTAAACGTTCTGTAAATGTGATTAGATATTGGCTTAAAATAGTAAATATGCAAACCATAACATATGTCAGAATTGTATAGGATAAAATGTATTTAGAAGTAGATAGAAATCCTAATAATAGATCATAGATATATATATGTTAAGAGGATTACTACAGAGGCTTGGATTCAATGATGTATGGTTAATCCATGGAGTTGGGGATATATTTTATTTTTGACAGTTTTTAAGGAAAGAGTTACTGATATATGTATACAAAGTTGGAGCTCAGTTGGAGTCTACCAGAGCTATGTGCTTTTTGCAGCTTTCAACATTACATTGTATTTAAAAGATGTTAACATTGATAAGTATAGAATTGCATTGTCAAGATTAAGGATGTTTGCACCCAGATTACAGGTAGAGGCTAGTAGATGGCATAAACCAGCTGCTATACCTTATTCGGAAAGAAAATGTCAATTATGTGGTTTACTGGAAGATGAATATCATTTTGTTCTTGAATGTAAATTGTATACTGATATAAGAAAAGCTTACATAGATAAATATAATTATGCAAGACCTAATATGATTAAATTCATAGAATTATTCACCTTTCAAAATACTACTGTAAATAGAAAATTATCTATGATTGTATTCAAAGTTTTCGAGTTGAGAAATGCCTATAGTTATTACGGATAATATTTATTTATTCCTCTCGCTGTGTTTATGTTTTTCTATGGAACTGTGATTGTTAAACCAATTTGTAACTGTATGATTGGAAGATTGAGTGACCATTGACTATGTTATAAACATTAACGTGTTTAATTTATTGTGTACGCATGGGGGTATTGCCTATTGTATTCTGAAATAATCTCTAAAACTCTATATTATGTATCACATGACACAGAAATAAGCTAAAATCTTTATACAGATCAAAAGAAAAGTAATTTTATGATTTGATTGTACATAACGTGCATGTATGAATGACACAATATTTGGAGGTATTATGTATGTTAGTTTTTCCATCTTCATAGTTTTTATGCTGTTATAGTATTCCTTGAAAACACGCGACGAAGTAGTGATGACCTACTGAACTATATCTAAATAAATAGTACTTATGTCATTGTAATATTTATCATCAATGTAATCTAATAGTGCATCAAGCGCTAGCGTTCGTACTGATATTATAAAGGCATGGACAGATTAAATGGCCTCAATTGAATACATTACAAGGAACCTAAACATTGTGCAACCAGCAAACAAAGGCATAGATAACTAAGAATTAAATAATGTATGACATTTCCGTATCTGTCTGTTATGGTGAATCTGCTATGAATAAATCAGTCTTATTTGTCAATGTAAAATTGCCTTAGGAAAGGCAGGATAAAAGTTTAGTTGGCTATTAAATTCTCTATACTTAAATTGATTTTAAGGCACAAGCGAACAACAAGTTTTAAATATTAAATATGAGTCCAATATCTAACATCTTTCATACAACAGATTTCGAAATAGAAAGTTTGTATTTGTAGATTAGTTGCTATGTTACTACACTAGCTAACTGTTCGAACTAGACCCCAGATTTCTTTCCACTTTATACGGCGGATTTGTTTTTTCATATATTCTGTATTGTAACATTGCTTTACTATGAGATCTAAATTAATCCTTGACTCCTTCATATTATAGTAATTGGGATTATTTTATTTTTTTAAATCCTTGTCCAAAATTAAGAAATGGCTATTAAATCCATTGAAGTATTCAAACTATGTTAAGACAGCTTGCAAGCTTTAAAAAGGGTTGATATATGATTGCAGTTGAATGCAAAATGCGTTTCCTTATATGCCAATATTTCTAAAATTAAAATAATAGTTTGGTAAAATTAAATGAATTATTTGAATTTTACAATTGAATTACCAGCATGTCTCGCATTATCCAAAACAAATCACTGTCGTACCCAATCGTGTAGCCAATTTAAGTAAAATGGGGGTTCCTTGTCGTTTGTTTGAAAATCGGCTTTTTGTCTCAATTCAACAATATTTAGAAAAAATACGCATGACATACGTTATAATTAGTTTATAATAGAAGAAAACACACCATTTGGGTGCCAAAATGCGAATGCGTGGAGGCACAAACGGTAATATGTACAAAACAAAAAAAAGATACCGCTTTTTGTATTATTTCATGAATACAAACCTTATTGGAAAAATTTCAACAAATTAATTACTTTTAAGTTGATGTTCTGTATGCATATATGCTGCTATTCAGGTGTTAATCCATTGAACCTTTACATTGGGAGTCTTATGGAATACAACAGTATTGGCATAAATCAGAAGGTTAGTGCGCTTTGAGGCGTAATTTTTTTTTTTCAAATGTGTGTAATTTACATAATGATCAAAAACATAGAATCCGTTTTGCATACGTTAGCATATGACATGTTATGCATTTCTGCTTCGTTTTATTCTATGAATGAAAGCAATTAAGAACCAATTATGTTATCACAACGTATGCAATATTCTCTCTCTTTGTCCGTCTGACACAGTTAGAATAAATTTCATTATAAAGTTATGGACATTCACTTAACAGCCTACATATGATTGGAAAAAGTTAACTGCGTTTTTCTATATTCAACGTAGTTTTTAAACCTACATGCAGGACGTCAGCAGAAAACAGCTCCATATACATGTACTTTCCATAGTTACCCCGATTCCTAACAAAAAATATGATCACGTCAATTTCGTTTACATAAATCTCCATGAATAAAGTTTTGTAAGTGTTTACAGAAGTTTCGGCCATGTCGGAATTAGGTCGTTCACACTGAGATTAAATAAATTGAATATACAATCATTTATTGCAGGAAATAGCCACCAAAGTCAAAGCTGAATGGACGGAGCGACTGCTATTGTAGATGACTTAAAAGGTTCAATCGCCATCATCTGATATGATTTCAACAACAATGTCTTTAACAACATCCAAATCTATGGGCCCGATCACGTGGGACGACGCCACGTGGATTCTCACGAGTTCTTTCATCATTTTCACGATGCAGTCAGGTGACCACAGCATGTGTGCAGTGCTGCTTTCTCCTGATTGTTGTTTGCGATGTTCCTTCGTTGAACTTTATCCTTTAATCGCGTTGACCTATTTTCTAAACTCTACATAATGTACGAACAAAACTTTTCCTACATAATTTATTATTCATAGTTGCATTATGCATAATTGCAAAAGCAAACACAAGTTATTTCGGTGAGTTTTATAGGTGTAACTTTTGTGCGAATGACTTAGACGTTGGCATCTAGATGAAAACTTCAATCGAAAGAAATCAATAATGCTAACCTTGATACAACGGGTACATACCTAGCTCACCATTCACAGCTGTTTCACAAGTTGTTGATTTAACATGATTTACTGAATTTTAATTAACTCGTTCTATTTCTTTATTTACTTAATCCCCATATATCACACCCATAATTCAATGTTAAAACAACAAAAGCATCAAATGATAATTGAAACTATATTTGGTTTAAATTCTGAATGGAGTGCCAATTTCTAGGGTTTTGTCTCCATGTTATCATTTCTAAATAATTTAAACATGGTCTCTTTTTCTACAAGTTAAATCTTTACAACAACTTGCACTTAGATATAGTACAATTTGTCATATTGCACAACTTTATGAATTAATAGTGGGGAAGAATAATGACTTGTATCTGCTTTCTCTGTTAGATCGCGCAAAACACTAGTTCGCGCTTTTATCATATATAAACTGGACGCGGTTTTATCTTATTACTTGGCTTACTTTGTAGTTATATAAATTGATTCATAATGTAATATAATAAAAAAGTGAAATAATACTTAATCTCCCCCAAAAAGACATGCGTATCGCAAGATACATTCCTTTTTGGGTTCGAAACATGATTTTTATCGGAAAACGTCTTGTAAATCTTAATTTGGATTAATTTATATTTCATTGACTAGCATGTATGGCATCTAAACATTATTTGGCATCCACTTGTGTAATTTGATTTGTCTGTTGTGATGTTGTACGTCTCCCGTGTAGTGTTTACTGTATGTTTGGCCTGGATCAGTTAAATCAGGGTATTGGTGAAGATTGAGGCTGCTGATCTCATCCTTGCATTTCCCTTTGTTATAAGACCTATATATTTTTTGTGGCTGTAAAAAAAACCCGCCTTCAACCTTCAACAGGATTGTCCAATGATTGGGAAAACAGTGCTAAGATCATGTTGCACAGATTAACCTGGAAGCTTTAGTTGGTTCATTAAAATATCTTATGTGATTTGCGATCAAGCAAAATCATGAAAGAATGCAAGCCTTTTCTCGATACAATTTTTCATTAACTGTTGCCTGAGGGACTATTTTCACTCACGGAATTAATGTGATTTTTTTTAAAAGCAGTTTAATCTCAGTATTTCTAAAGAAAAGCGGTGATCAAGCCAGCACTAATAAACAAAATGATAACCATTGATTAAGCATTTTATTTGCTTGAAGTAAGTAATTATTGCTAAGTGAGTTGATGAGCACTTCCTGCTTGCCATCTACTCAACGTTAAAAAACGAAGGTTTTCAGGATCAAATTCGTTCAAAGTCATTTTCATAAATGACTTCTGTCGGTGTATTCGAATGGAAATGGTATGCTTTTGCGTTATTAGACAAATGGATTCAGTGAAATTGAACAGCCATGGACATTGAATTCATACTTGAATGGTGGATAGTATGAAATACATTCATAAATCGGCTCGTAAACTTCCAGAGTGATGTTAAAGTCTGACAATTTTCTCGCTCCGATAACATGGGACGATGCCACCTGGATTCTTTCATGCTCCTTTATGATTTTTACAATGCAAACAGGTACTTATTTCATGTACGTGTTAAAGGGACTTTAAAGTCAGCAGTCATATTCTCGATATGTGCTGTAAAAATATGACAGACAAATATGCTATTTTACGTAAGAGTCGTATTTTTAAAAATGTTCTTCTATTCTGAATACGATTGTTTTGTACCATTTATTAGGCTTTGTTTCATTTGTTGTTGTTATTGTTATTATTGTTGTTTGTTTTTCTAAGCCTCTGTAACAATTCTTATCAATTAACAAGTACATAATCCTTTAAAAAATTTAGTTAATATTAGTGTAAAACTTGTTTAAATAACGCATGAATTGCATTTAGCAATTTCATTGCTGTTTTTTTTTTTTAATTTTGAAAGCAATAAAAATGCCGTTAGTTGTAGAAACACTTACAATTTTCACAACCACAGTGTTCTAAACGGCAATTTTATGATTTGCAGGTTTCGGCCTTCTAGAGTCTGGCTGTGTATCGAGGAAGAACGAAGTCAACATCATGTTCAAGAATGCAGTTGACGTCGTTTTCGGTGGCTTAACATACTGGGCGTTTGGATTTGGTCTCAGTTTCGGTAACAAGGCCGGCTCGAATCCATTCTGCGGGATTGGCTACTTCTTTGTTGATACAGCAGCAGAAGAAATGGGCATTCTGTTTTCTACCTATGTTTTCCAGCTATCATTTGCAACAACGGCAACAACTATTGTCTCCGGAGCAATGGCCGAAAGAACGAAACTTTTAAGCTACATCGTATTTTCATTCCTAAACACGATATGCTACTGCATACCTGCTCACTGGGAGTGGGCATCAAATGGCTTCCTGAGGTCTTTGGGCGTAGTCGATATTGCCGGAAGTGGGGCTGTCCATGTTGTTGGAGGGGTGTCAGCGCTGGTCGCCGCGTTCATTTTAAAACCTAGAAAAGGCAGGTTCTACGACGGGCTAAAGGCTGGTGAAAACCCACTTCCGATGGGAAATCCTGCAAATACACTTATTGGAATGTTTATGCTCTGGTAAGAATTTGTATCTTATCGATGTCCATTTATTCCAGTCTCGTTTTAGGTTAAAGGAAACTTAGAAAGAATATCATGCTTCGGCGTCATGTATTTCAAATTGTGCGGATGCAGTCTTTAATTCCATTGATTCATGTTACCTGTTGCTTATTAAGGTGGGGTTGGCTGGCCTTCAACTGCGGCAGTACATTTGGAATATCTGGTGGAAAGTGGAAGCTTGCGGCAAAGTGAGTTGAAACGGTTAATGTTTTTTTTGTTTATTCTTATAAATGTGTTAAGAGACATAATAATAAAAACGGTTTGGTCTGAAAAATAAATAAAACTTGATCTGTTCATTGTAGAGCTGCCATTACAACACTGAATTCATCAATGGGTGGTGGGATGGTCGGCATATTTGCTTCGTAAGTATTAACAATATGTTTGCTTATTTTGCTTTTTACTTGATTCAAATTCACATATATATGTCTCTTCAAAAATTAAATGACATAGCAGCAATATAACCATGATAATGTTTCTAGGTTATTTTATGGTAAGCAAGAATATGATACGGGCCCGTTTTTACATTCACATTAAGAATACTTCATGTATTCAGTTATCAATTATAGGTATTACTATTTGTGTTACAGCACTGTGTATCCACTTTAAAACTGATCATACTTCAATTTTTAGAAAAGAAGTTGATAAAAAACGTTAAGATTTTATACAGCTAACATTGATGCACATTTCATTGTCCCTTTCTATATTTCAACAGTTGATCTCGTGTTATTTGACGATTGTGTATTGCGAAATAAATGCAAGCTAAACCATGACTCACTGGTGAACTGAATAATCATAGAAAGTAGTTTAACCTTAAACGGGGTTATTACTTTTTATTTAAATAAAACACCAGTATTAATGCCATAATCTACAATAGACATAAGTGCAGATCTAGATATATAGTTTAATGAACAATGAATATATTAAATCCTAATATATTTGATTTATACAGGTACATACTCTTAAAGCGGAAATTCGACGTAGCATTTCTGGTCAACAGTATTTTAGGGGCATTGGTTGGAATTACAGGTATGTAAACATGGTATCGAAGATATTCAAAAGGGTGAATATGAACTCGTATTGTCTCGATTGAATTGCCCAATTTGATATACACATATGGTTGTATGTCAAACAATAAAAAGGTGGATAACAGTTTTTTAATAAACACATGATATATCAAGGTTAATTTAAGGTAAATTTCTTAAATTAAAAAACAATAAGACAGGATAAAAACGAGTAAATGTTGCGTATACTTTTAAATACATAATAATACATATTTGCATATGTATTTGAATGAAATATTTACATGAATCAACATGTTGCGTCTATGAAAATGTTCATGTTTCAAATATGCATTGTTTACACGCAACACATTCATGTGTGTCAGAAAAAAATGGAATAAATTTTGAATGGTATAAAAGAACAGCTTAAAAGAAATAAAACAATTTGTTTATCATAACATCACAGCTGGTTGTGCAGTGGTTCGGCCATGGGAGGCGGTGGTGATTGGCATAATTGGTGGCACACTTGCGGTAGGCTCTGCCCACCTTCTTTCCAGGATCAAGGTCGATGATCCGGTGGGTGCCGTCGCGGTGCACGGGGTCTGCGGTATCTGGGTAAATACCTACACAAGGAACAATGTATTTTCACGGCGACTAACGTCAACGCTTTATTAATGCGAGTAAGAGTATCATGTTATGCAGTAAACTGACAATTTCAAGCGTTACAACAGATAATTTTCAAGACCATTGTTTAAAGGTAATAGTTGAATAACATTCAAAACTTAATGTTAAACGCTGACCGTTTGTACGCCCCATGCTTGCCGAAAATGTGTTACTGAATATAAATATACAGCGAACATGTATTTGATTATGCATTTCTTAATTAGTATCCGCCTGGTACATTCTCGTCTACCTATTTTAATTAAGTTTGCAAGTATAATCAATGCAACATATAAAACTGTATTTGTCAGATAATCGTGAAATCTGAAAAATACATTAACGATATGTCAATACGGAACCGTGTGGACTGACCGTACAGCCGGGAAAACTAGTTGTTTATGCTATCATTGTGTACAATGCTCTGATCCATGTAATCTTTGTAATGGTTTGCATACAAATAACTGGAAACGGCCTTAGTAAATACTTTTTCAATACGTTATTTAAAACTATATGCTTTTATTTCGAGGTCACCAGTTTATTATTCAAATTAATTATGTTTTGTATGTTTGTTATTCATGCCGGGAAATAGCTCATTGAACTGTTTCTCGTTATCATATACCCGACACGAAAAAGAAAGATTCTTGTATCTTGATAAAAATAACAATGAAACGCATATTTTGGCCTTGTATTGTAATTTTGTTTAATTGTTTGGAGCTAGAAAATTGTGTTTTGTTATGTTTTAACTTTTAAGCATGAAAGTTCGTTATTTAACATATGTAATGGAATAAATGATGACAGTGTCGTGATGTGATGTTTAACAAACACCATAAAACACACTGTAAATATCGGTTGTTCTTATTTTCACAATCGTAATTGTGGAAGACTTATAGTGCACCGTAACCTGGATGTAAGCAACTCTAAACAAACTGTCATGAATAATGAACTTATAGTGCACCGTAACCTGGATGTAAGCAACTCTAAACAAACTGTCATGAATAATGAACTTACCGGTAACTTACTGTATAAGAATCGTACGATGCCAACATTGCGGTTGTCTTTGCAAAATGACCAATCTTGACCACTGAAACACCAATAGCCACATTTCAAACGAATTTGTAACAAATTTTGACATTCGAATACCAGACATTCGATCGAATATTCGAATGTTCGTTTGCATCCCTAGTTGAAACACATCGCATGAGGCAAGTTATGCGTTGTGCGCATAAATGACGCGTCTGGGTTTTGAAACTCTGTGTCTTTTATCGAAGAAATGGGTCAATGTAGTATTATAGAATTTGTGTCGTAATCGTTGTCTTAATATATGGCTGTTCGACACCGTCAATGTCACATCAATAGTCACGATATTTCATAAATGATGCTCCGCGTCTAAGCAAAGTGAACGGAAGGAAGTGTTAATCCGGTATAATCGGGGGGTAATGGTTCTGAATATGATTATTCTACGACGAGAGTGCAACATTTGAATTTAACGAATCCAAGCCTCATAAACGCCAGCTCCACCACTTATCGGTTGTACAAAGAAAACGAACTATCAACATGTCCGTGGGGCATCTGTGCCTTTTGTTTATTTGCATATACGTTAGTATGTAGTAAGTCATCTGCTATTTGTATTACATGGACAAATTTCGAAAGTCGGAGATTGTGGTACCATTTAAAAACACGTTTACTACAGGTAGGCTACGATTTCGTTTAAATATATTACAAATTGTGGTGCAAGAAGCTTTTCTCTCGATTCGGACTTGTGCATATTTTAAAGCTTGACAGCACTTCAACTACATTTCGGTGCAGATTTTGAAACCCTGAGAACAGTCCGGTTCATGCAAAAAGAACTGTTATGTATAGTACTTACGTCGGCACGAATCAAATTTACAAAGTCAAAAATGGAAATATACAAACATTTTATAAAAGTGGTGGCGTTTCTGCTCTATTGATGGCGCTGTGGAGTAGTAGAAGCGCTGTTGAATGTGATTTTTGATTGAGTTTATATGATTTAAAGCTTTTGGAAGGAATACAATAGGGTACCATTACCATTCACCCTACTGATTTCGGGTTGTTTTTACTTTCGTTAAGGTACTTCGCATAGCATATTGTTTCCGCAACATCATACTCCGATTTTCGAAATATGTCCATTTGATAAAAAATATCAGATGTTGTGTACAAATAAACAAAAAGCACAGCTGCATCATGGAAGTGTCGATGGCTCATTTTCTTTGCACCACCGTTGAGTGATGGGGCTGGCGTTTTGTAGGCGTGGAATAGTGGCGAATGTCTAGCTGATTCATCATGGACGCGTGGAGATATGTTATATACAAGTACGCCATTTGTACGGTCTATACAGTTCTACAACTTTCTGAGACGATTCTCTGCGCTTTCTTGATCATGCGACATCGCAATGGTTCGGACATCATCGAATCATCAACAATTACAAACAAAATGCTTTCGAACAATTCCCATTGAAAATCGTACATGCAGCGTCACCGATCGTCCAAATAGTCGTAGTTTATAGTGTATTGTTCGGATTTGTCAACACTTGTCGTCATCAATCGCACAAGAGTCACAACTCGCGTACAACACTGTATAAAACCGTGTTCCATTTGTAGCAAAACGTATTTTATAAGAGTTTAGTATGGAATGTTTCGATACGTATTCGAAAAGATTAATTTGTACAAAACCGAAATACTTAGCACTGCGTATATGTTTCATAAAAGTTGTTTTATGTCATTCTTAGTTACACATCTTCTGACTTAACATGTTAATCCATTTTTAAGGGCATGTTGTCTGTTGGTCTGTTTGCTGCGACCGACACTATCGAAAACACGACTCAAGGGCGCAGTGGGGTTTTCCATGGCGGAGGTTTCTACCTGCTGGGAGTGCAACTGCTGGCCGCGGTCGTCATCACCGTTTGGAGTGGGGTGGTCAGCGCCATTCTACTTTTGGTAGAGTATTTTATAGTGCTTCCTTCGATAAAATGTCACCTGACGTTTATTCTAAAATAGAAATATCTGCAAATGAGTACCAGTACGACTTCAAAGAATAATTAAAGTAATATTATATAGCAAACATCAGTTTCGCATATTGATTGTTCAGTGTACACACAAGTAGTTTGATACTTTTTTAAATAGGGGAGGCAACTGAGTATATCTATTTGTTTTCAATATTGTGCTGAATTTCAATGGGGTATTTCTCTTTCTGTAAGTCTTACGTTAACATATTGCTTGTAAACCTTTTCCCTACTAGGGCATCAAATTCACCATTGGCCTACGTATGACAGAGGCCGAGGAGCGGCTCGGCGCCGACTATGTGGAGCACGGTGTGGGAGAAGAGGACGACCTGCCCTTCTACGAGAGGGGGCTTTTCAGCCCGCCTCGCCACCGGCCCCTCTCCAGCCACACCATACACTCAATGAAGAGCAACGCCTCCATCAATACGATAGCGGATTCTATCAATGACAATGTTAACCTGGTGAAGCGTCAGAGACCGAAAGCAAAACGATTTGACAGAGTTGTACCCATCGAGGTAATGCCAGGCGAGGTCCATGAAACCGACATCTCGCGTAACGTGGAAAATGGGTCGAATAGAATAAATGGGTGTACCCCCATTGGCATGACGGGAACAACATAACAGTTCTATTTATATGTTCAGATACATCATTTATTCATGATTTAGTCATTCGACGAGGAAATAATCCATTTTGAAAGGTATCATGTTTTGTTTTCGGTTTTTCTTGTATCATCTCTGCTACGTGAGTGATTTTGTGATCTAGTGTTATCATTTTACATTTATCATCGTCATCATTAATTCATTTGTGTAAAAACTGTATTACTAAGAATATGTCTGATTGTAATATTTTCCTCTCTATTTAAAATGTTTTAATGCTATTTGAAAAATAAGAATGGACATTGCGTTTTTTATCAAAATGTATTATCGCATAACACTGAAATGAGGTGGACTTTTATTTTCAAACATTATGGATGAAAGCGGACATTAATCAATGCTGACCCCCATGCTATATTTTGTAATATGTATCTTTAGCTTCCTTTTTCATCTTCAGGCAAAAATCTTAATTCCAATAATGATTTACCATATCTTAAGTAAGTGCTCATTTGTTTCTAATTTCAACATCCGTGCGTGCCCTTGGTCCAAGTATTCCATTTAAATGTTGAAATGGAAAAATCAGTTCAATGCCGCTTATAACAGGATTATGCTGCTTTTTTCTTAAACACCTTAACCAAGTAAAAGTCTGAAGAAAATGCTATACAAAGTGTTCTGACTACTTACTTGGAAGAAAATGACATAGTATCTTACTTCTGCTCCACTGGAAGAAATTGTCATAGAGTTCTTACTTAATATATTTCTTTGGAAAAATGTCAAAGGTTCTTTCTTCTGCTTTCTCGGAGGAAATTGTCATAGGATTTTTTCTTGTTTCTTTGGAAGAAAATGTCTTAGAATTTTTACTTCTGCTTTCTCGGAGGAAATTGTCATAGGTTTTTTTCTTGTTTCTTTGGAAGAAAATGTCTTAGAATTCTTACTTCTGCTTTCTCGGAGGAAATTGTCATAGGGATTTTTCTTGTTTCTTTGGAAGAAAATGTCATAGAATTCTTACTTCTGCTTTCTCGGAGGAAATTGTCATAGGGATTTTTCTTGTTTCTTTGGAAGAAAATGTCTTAGAATTCTTACTTCTGCTCTCTCGGAGGAAATAGTCATAGGGTTTTTTCTTGTTTCTTTGGAAGAAAATGTCTTAGAATTCTTACTTCTGCTCTCTCGGAGGAAATTGTCATAGAGTTCTTACTTATATTTCTTTGGAAAAATGTCAAAGATTCTTACTCAGTCTGCTTTCTCGGAGGAAATTGTCATAGAGTTCTTACTTATATTTCTTTGGAAGAAAATGTCTTAGAATTCTTACTTCTGCTTTCTCGGAGGAAATTGTCATAGAGTTCTTTCTTATGTTTCTTGGGAAGAAAATATCTTAGAATTCTTACTTCTGCTTTCTCGGAAGAAATAGTCATACCATTCGTACTTCTGTTACTTTGGAAGAAAATGCTATAGAATTCTTACTTCTGCTTTCTCGGAAGAAATAGTCATACCATTCGTACTGCTGTTATTTTGGAAGAAAATGTTATAGAATTCTTACTTCTGCTTTCTCGGAAGAAATAGTCATACCATTCGTACTTCTGTTACTTTGGAAGAAAATGTTATAGAATTCTTACTTCTGCTTTCTCGGAAGAAATAGTCATATCATTCGTACTGCTGTTACTTTGGAAGAAAATGTTATAGAATTCTTACTTCTGCTTTCTCGGAGGAAATAGTCATACCATTCGTACTTCTGTTACTTTGGAAGAAAATGTTATAGAATTCTTACTTCTGCTTTCTCGGAGGGAATAGTCATACCATTCGTACTTCTGTTTCTTTGGAAGAAAATGTTATAGAATTCTTACTTCTGCTTTCTCGGAGGAAATTGTCATGCCATTCGTACTGCTGTTATTTTGGAGGAAAATGTTATAGAATTCTTACTTCTGCTTTCTCGGAAGAAATAGTCATATCATTCGTACTGCTGTTACTTTGGAAGAAAATGTTATAGAATTCTTACCTCTGCTTTCTCGGAGGAAATAGTCATACCATTCGTACTTCTGTTACTTTGGAAGAAAATGTTATAGAATTCTTACTTCTGCTTTCTCGGAGGGAATAGTCATACCATTCGTACTTCTGTTTCTTTGGAAGAAAATGTTATAGAATTCTTACTTCTGCTTTCTCGGAGGGAATATTCATACCATTCGTACTTCTGTTTCTTTGGAAGAAAATGTTATAGAATTCTTACTTCTGCTTTCTCGGAGGAAATAGTCATACCATTCGTACTTCTGTTACTTTGGAAGAAAATGTTATAGAATTCTTACTTCTGCTTTCTCGGAAGAAATAGTCATACCATTCGTACTTCTGTTACTTTGGAAGAAAATGTTATAGAATTCTTACTTCTGCTTTTTCGGAGGAAATAGTCATAGAGATCCTGCGTCTAAATCCGTTTAGTTTGCAGACGAATTTTAATAAATTCTAAAGATGCACTCTTACTCCAAAATAAGTTTTACCACAATTAATACAATTCTTTTGATATACCAAAAAGGGTGAATAAATGTCGAAATCAATGGTTTTTATGAAGGATACAGAGTTTAATTTGAAAGAAATGTACAGGAAACAGGGTATTTCTACATTCTGAGACGATAGTAGAGCGCAGTAAATTGAGCTCTCACCAAACCAATCATTTAATATGTTTTGCGTATTCTGCTATTAAATACACGGTTACAATTTTGTTATCAGTAAATATTTTTTTTCCATAATTGCATTATTTAGTAAGTAGTTAAAGTCGTTTCACTCAAAATTTATGTTTGTTATACATGTGTATGTGTTGATTTTGAATAAGAGTGTCACTTTAAATAATGGAAAATCCTTTATCCAAAACATTGTATTTTTTCTAAGCGTATTAATTGCATAAAATACTATATGTATTTTTGATAAGTTTCAACGAATAATTATTATAATGTCGACATACACAATTCTGCATTTTAACATTGCACCCAACATACACAACTTTCAGTTATAGCCATATAGACGTTTGACAGTAAATACAAAATGTTTATAGCTAGCTCTTATCTTGGATATTTTGATCAGTGGCAAAGTCGGGAACCAAGAACTTCAATTAAAAATGGGCGGCATGTAGTAAAATGATATTGTATATCTTGTACAAAAAAGCAATCCTATATATGACATTCACTTAAGTAAACAGTCAATTGTATAGTTTCTATCAAATTGTTAGTGCCATCCCTTACACTTCCAACTATTAGTTCCGGGAATCATTCACTACGCAATGTCTCAACGAGAACGGTAATGTCACGTACTAGTTCTTACTTTTCCTCTTTCTTGCCTTCTTCAATATAAGCTTGGAATGAACTCCTCCTCAGAAGGTTCAGGATCGCCCGTTTATTGCATCCTTTAAGCGATTTCTTTCTAGTGAATCTTCAGTCTGTCTTCATACTTCATACTACTACCAAGGCAGCTATCGTTTGCAAGTATTCCACACTCGACTTGAGACTTACTAGTTGCAGTGCCCTTCACTGTCTCATTTACTACAATCGCATTATAAATTCTGGTCCAGAATGTGGTGAAGTTGAAAGTAGCACTCACTTCTTTCTGCATTGTCCGTTGTACACGGATATTCGACAAACATAAATTCGTGATATGTCTCAGTGTGTGTATACCACGTGTTAAATTACGTCATATATCGGAAGGCAACATTTTGCTTAAAATGAAGACTTAAAACAAAGATAAGTTTTATTTTAGTACACCATTAAAAATGAAACAAAGGGCATTCTATGTCGCTTAAAGAGCCCTGCCTCCGTTTTATAACCGGAGTTTTGTAAGGTGATTAGTTTCATCAAACACTCCGACAAACCTGTTTCCAAAATAATGTTTTGACAGTGCTCCGTCAGACAGCCGTTTGGTGAAAAGGTTTGTTGAAGTGTTTTAAGAAACTAAACTCTCAATCAAACTCTGGTAAAAGACTGAAGACAGGGCTCCCTAAGCGGCGTAGTCTGTGCTATGTTTCCTTTAAAATGGTGAAGAAATAGTGCATGTATACATCTTTGTTTAAAATCGTCAATCGAAGCATTATATTGCCCCCGATGTAGCATTTATGACGCAATTTATCACGTGGTATAAACACGCTGTGGTTAGGATCACAGAAATTTATCACGTGGTATAAACACGCTGTGTCTAGGATCACATACATTTATCACGTGGTATAAACACGCTGTGTCTAGGATCACATAAATTTATCACGTGGTATAAACACGCTGTGTCTAGGATCACATAAATTTATCACGTGGTATAAACACGCTGTGTCTAGGATCACATAAATTTATCACGTGGTATAAACACGCTGTGTCTTGGATCACAGAAATTTATCACGTGGTATACACACGCTGTGTCTCGGATCACAGAAATCAACATCGATTTCATTTCTCAATAGGGCTCAAAACCTTAATAACGATTCCAAAATATTTAATAGTTTGTTCATAATATCATTCAAGGCTCGAAATATACCTGATCACGCAACATTTTCCCCGTACATTACTTATTTCTACCAAATGGTATGTGTACCAAAATTACATATCTTACTCCTTCTACCATTTTCTCCTCACAAAATACATGTTTTCTTTGCTCGTTTTGTCTCTTAGGATTGTCCTTACTTAATATTCTTTAGTTCTTTCCAGGCAATATTCAGGAGGTTATAACAGTTTTCATAAAAACATAAACATGTTTATGAATCGTCTAACTTACACATACTGTGATTCGTGTAGTCGTGTAATTTCAATACAACGGAGAGAAACTTTATGAGCTACGCTTTCGTTTTAATCCAATTCAATATTGTATATGAAAATGATGTTGGTGTACGAAAAGTTGATTTTGATTATTGATATATTTGTTGAATAAAAAAAGGTTTAACAAGTAATTAGATTTAAAACAGGATGAAGAAGAATTATAGCTACCCACAGTAGTGACTAATAGCCGCACATGCCGCCTAGACACAAAAATAAAGCATACGTGGATTGCAACTAAAGTCAAACTTGATTTGTATTGCATAGTGTGAAACCCGTATACAAAACATATTTAAAACCATTGTATCGGTCGTCCGGACACCCTATTTTTGCAAATTCTATGTTAAACTGAAGGGGCATATTTTCGTAAAAATGGGTGATTTGTATCCTTAGTTATTTTTACTTGTATTTTATATATGGTGTTACACATGTATACCAGAAGATAAATCTGTACCCTTATATCCTCATATGAGTTTGCGTCTGGACACCTTAAAAACTAAAATACCGACTCCTTTACCCCTATTCCGCCCCTCAACCCCTTATCGCAACAAACTTTGGCATGATTATTTATGCGAGTTGAAATGGTCTAGAATACAATAATGGCATAGCACCAGTATGTGTTATACATGTAAAATTGCCAAAATTGTAGTTATAAATACGTGCAATTAAATCTGCATGTTATGAGTACAATAAAGTTCAAAGAGATATTTCCCAAAGTTATCATATACTTATCGGTCTTTGTTATTGCGAGGTTACAAAAAAGAGAATATAATCCCACGGATCGCGTGTATTAAAGTCCCAAGATAGATAAAAATATGCACCATGATACTTATTTCGTAAAATTGAAATATTATTATCAACAGATATACTTCCATATTCCTCATACTACTGATGTAAATGGTCGAGCCGTGGGTAAGTCATGAGTAAAATAAATTATTTTATTATATGCCTATCAAATACCTTTCCCATATCCAACAGTGAAAATACAGCATGCCGTATTGAAAAATCCGTATCATGATACTGTCGTTTTCTGATTTCGTATCATGCGAGTACCGTGTGTAATCACGGAACTACTTTCGCGTTGCTAAAATAGCGTGACCAAAAAGCTGGTAAAACCACAGGTGCTCGTCAGTTTCTGGTCGGTGCATTTTGTTTGAATATGCCGTAAAGGTCAATCAAACTAGCACAGTGTATGTATACCACGTAATAATTACGTCATACATGCTACGTCGGAAGACAACATTTTTCCTAAAATAAAGACTTAAATCAAAGATAACTTTTCTTTTACTACACCATTTTAAATAAAAAAGGGCAGTCTATGCCGCTTGCAGAGCCCCGCCTTCATGTTATAACAGAAGTTCGAAAAGGTGATAAGTTTCATCAAACACTTCGAAATACCTGTTTCCAAAATAATGTTTTGACAGTGCTCCGTCAGACGGCCGTATTGTGAAAAGGTTTGTCGAAGTGTTATAAAAAACTAAATTCGCAATCAAACTCTGGTAAAAAAACCGAAGGCGGGGCTCCTTAAGCGGCGTAGACTGCGATGTATTTCAGTTAAAATGGTGAAGAAATAGTGAATTTATATTTGTTTTAAGTCTTCATCCGAAGCAAAATATTGCCTTACGACGTAGCATTTATGACGCAATTTATCACGTGGTATACACACACTGTAGCATAAAGGTTATATTTTTCTTGTAGATGGGAATCTTACCTAATCAAAAGTGTAAAAATTATTAGATTATCTCCATCGTTTTAGGAACTATGTTCTATTGATTAGGTCCGTTTGGAATTGATGATTTTTTGCACATATTAACCTTATATTTATTTATACATATACACACTTTTTTCATGAAAAATTGTGGAGTATTTTAAAATGGCAGTGTTACGTCTACAGGAAATGACGATTAGTGTATACTCGTAAAATAAGTACCGCTTTTTTTGCTGTTCTGTTTGTTTGTGCTTTGACATTTTATAATTGTTTTCGTATTAGCAATTTGTTAATTTTGCTAAAACATAAAACATTTTGTTCTTATTAATCAAAGTTATTTTGCTCAATAAAGTGAATTCTGTAACTTCTGACGTCATTTCGCTTTAGTAGCCTCCATGGACTTCATTACACAAAACACAAACAGCACACATAGATTGAATACATATTAATAGCGTCAAATATCACTATCATAGTGTTAGCACCAATTTTGTGTTAATTCCTCGATCAGTAAAAGGTAAAAGACTGAATGAAAGCGAAGCGAATAAGGTAAGGTAGAGTTACTCTTTAAGAGCCGAAACTAATTGCAACCCCACGATATCACGTAACGATAGTATCCATAGTAGCAATTGTTTAAATTTGACCCTCAGACATATTGTTATGAAAAGGAAAGTTTGAAATATACTTAAAACCACGTGACACAAAATAATAAAGATTTCGAACAGAATCGCTAAAAATACTGAGGTCAAGAACGTGAACACGTAGTTTTTGAAACACATTTGTCCAGAGGTAATCGGTGAGGAAAGATGTATTGTGCAATGTAAATCAGTGGCCAAAACCTTTCGAAGTTCCAGTTTAAAGCTGAAGACCGGCTGGGATGATGTAAAATAATGACTACCGGATTCAGTCTCTGTAAGGCTGGAAATTATAATATTAAACGTGAGCTTTGCGTAAGGGACGTCACAAGAAATTTACCAACTGATCAAGGGAAAAGCCAGAAATGATTATATCTACTTTCTACAACACAAAAATCAACTAAAAGTTCACGTACGAGTATAACAAAGTACTTATGCCCGAAAAGAAAATCAAAGGAGCATAGTAAGGGAAAAGATAAACATTAGTTAAACAGCAACTCACTTTCTTGAACATATGAGTAACTCAGAGGGTTTGTTTAATAACGCGATTGAACTAAAACCCCGGAATAAATACATGCAAATATATGGGCAAGGCATCGCGAAATTTGGTATTAAACAGGATACATAAACCAAGTAAACTTGTTCAGAAACAGGAAATGCTGACGAGCGAAAGGTTGAACCCCATACAAATATTACAAAATCATGTCAAACTTGTCACAATTGAATAAAATATAATATATAAGAATATCATCTCATTTATTTTTAGTCAAACGGTATCTACTGGGACTATTGAATGAACGCTTTCAAGTGGAATGAAGAGACCAGTGTGTTTAGAATACAGTAAATCACATGATCATCCTTTTAAAACACAAATAACAAAATTGCATAATGCAGTTGCAGAGGGGCATAATGGTATGCTTTAAAAAGTCAATGAAGTGAAACAGATCTGAACGACTTTCGTTTCACAATAAGGAGCCACAGGCATATATTTATCATAGCTGACATCTCTATTCTTTAGAATAACAATTAGCTCTGGAGGTTTCTGTGATGCAGAAAAGTTATGATGTTGGAGAGAAGATTAAATTGAAAGGTTATTGGTTATAAGTATGAATAATGCCTGTAGTAAGTGTCTTTTTGTTTTAAATTTTTCATAAATACATACGTCACACTAAACAGTCGTACAATATAGTATGCTTTAAACTCTAAATGATTGCAGGGTTGAATATAAGTATTTTTAAAATATCTATAAATAGAATGATTTTAATTGTTGCTTTTTAAACTTTTTGAAATCTTGAGCGAATTTTTGAAAGTAGTTATTCAGTCGAAACTTAGCCTTTTGAACAGATCATGTGTGTAAACCTAAACGTTTTACGAATCATACAGGAAATATATGTATATGTACTGTATATCAGATATATATTCTTCTCTTTAAGTATTGGCTGGCTGTAATCCTCCTTTTTCAGGAACCACCTTAACAAGTAACTCGCGAATTATTGACAGTTGCTCAGCAGTGTTATGTTTTAATTTGCAAGAAATTTAGTTTATAGACTATGTCTGTGTTTTTTCCCTGCCTAAGCTTGATTTTTGAACGATGAGTGCCTTTCATAATTGCATTAGTTTGCCGCGTATGAAAAACTCTGTCGTAATCAAAACTTTACCGAAAAATTTGCCTTTTACAACAAAATGATTGCATTGGTTGGCCACTTATGACAAAAACATGCAATAATAAACTATAGTAGTAAAGTAAATATATATTATAATATTCATAGTAAAAAATATCTAGCAGTTGGCTGTCAGCAGCATAACAGCTTGCTGCCAGCAGCATAGCAGCTTGTTACTGGAAGCTTGCTGATGTGCTGCTTACTTCACGAACATGGTCAACAGTAACTGTGAACTAATCATCAGCCAGAGTATCTTTAGTTCCGATCTTCTCTCGTTTGAGATGACAACATGTGTGTTTTTATTCCGTTTTCAGATGAAAAGCACATCGACGGCGTGCCGTTTGATTCCCAGTCCTGAAACCATTAAAGCGGTTCGGAGACGGTCAAGGTCGTTCTCAGGAAGTGACTTGGTCCGTTTGCCTGATATAAATATGATTCTGCGTTTGACTGTTTATAATGAAATAAAAGTCGTTCAGATAGTCTCTGTTTCACTTCATTGACTTTTTAAAGCGTACGAGCATGCCTCTCTGCAACTGCATTACGCAATTTTGTTATTTATGTTTGGAAAGGATGATCATGTGATTTACTGTATTCTAAACACACTGATCTCTACATTCCACTTGAAAGAGTTCATTCAATAATCAAAGTAGATACCGTTTGACTAAAAATAAATGAGGTGATACTCTTATTTATTGTATCTTATTCTATTGTGACAAGTTTGACATGATTTTGTAATATTTGTATGGGGTTCAACCTTTCGCGCGTCAGCATTTCCTGTTTCTGAACAAGCTTTGCTTGGTTTATGTATCCTGTTTAAAACCACATTTCGCGATACCTGGCCCATATGTAAATATGCATTTTATTTAATCCTGGGTTTTAGTTCAATCTAGTTATTAAACAAATCATGTGTGTTAATCATTTTTTCAAGAAAGCTCTTTTGATTTTTTAGGACATAACTACTTTGTTACACTCGTACGTGAACTTTGAGTTGATGTTTGTGTTGCAGAAACTATGTTTTTTAGTCAAATACTGGACGTCTGGACGGGACGAAATTAAACTGAACAATGACCAGATCGGATTAACACCTAAGTGACTATGGGTGACTGCGCATAAAAGTAGTTCCCATAATTATAACATTTTAGGCTAAAATGTGGTAAAATCTCAGCCTTACAAAGACTGAGTCCGGTAGTCTTTAATTTACACCATCCCAACCGGTCTTGTGCTTTAACCGATTTACATTGAACATTTCATCTTTACTGACCGATTACCTCTGGGCAACGGGGTTTAAAAAAACTCTACATGTTCACGTTCTTCCTCTTTCAGTATTTTTAGTGATTCTGTTCGAAATATTTACTATTTTGTGTCTTGTGGGTTCACGTATATGTTCAAACTCTCCTTTTCAAATAGGTATGTCCGAGGGTCAAATTTAAACAATAATTACTATGGGAACCATCGTTAAGTGATACCGTGTGGATGCAGTGAGCTTCGGCTCTAAAAAGCAACTCTACCTTACCTTATTCGCTTCGCTTTCTTGAGTATTCTCCCTTTCACTGATCTATGAAAAAACACAAAACTAGTATAAACACTGATAGTGATATTTGACGCTGTTAATACGTATTCAATCTCTGTGTGATGTTCGTGTTAACCAGTTTGGTTTTAAACCGTGTGTGTGTTTGGATCAATAATTAGGCTTGCCCCTTTTTTGCCATTGTATTTTCTCCATTAGTTCGCAAAAATTAGTTAACATTATCATCAACCATACAGTGTTATAAACCTTTTTGAAAGCGTAAAAGCATCCGAAAACAAAATTGGTACGAAATGGACACATATTATGGTTTTGAAACCTTCAGGATAGTTGGAATGCTATGAAACATAAGCGTAAAATAAACTATTGCACCATATGTGTTGTTATTGTTTGTCATTAGGGGAAAACATAAGAATGTTCTTTGTATATATTTTTTGAATTACCATTCATTGATATTCAAAGACACAGATATCATTTTGAACGAATGCTTGGTTCTACTGTTTGCAAGACACATTAAAAGATGTCTTCCCTTAGTTTCATGTTTTGTCCGTTTATGCCTTATTTCAGTTCAATGATGCAATTTATTGTTATGGAGGAAACTGAAATACGCAATGTGGTCAAAGGTTCATGAAATTAATATTCGGATAGAGGGCAATAATAAGATTATAAGCGTCATTTAAAAACGTGTACGTCAGACACGAATGCGGTTGCTACGACGACGAAAACAGTTTAAATACCCCCACCTTTACGGGATATTGAAATACTCAAAAAGTATGAGGACAGGGGACACTGAAAATAGTTTTGCAATTTAGATTGTTTCGTCACACAACTGAGTGTTGTTGCTATTGACAACATTAATAGTGAGAATGTCTTCCTTGACAACATTAATAGTGAGAATGTCTTCCTGTCCGTCCGGATTAACAGGATCATAAGCAAGCTAGGTTTATGGAACTTTGTATTTTGTTAGAGGGCAATAAGAAAATTATGCAGATCATTTAAAACAAAACTGTTTGACTGTTGCCATGGTAACGAAACAAAGGAAATTACCCACTAACTAAATTAAGCGTAAGTTAATGGAACTTAGTATATGTAGAGACAAAAATATGTGCACATATTTCGATTAGCTTTTCTTCGAACAAATGTGGTGGTTGTGTTAATAGAAGAAATCAAAATATACCAGAAATTGGAGCATATTACGTCGCATGTGAAAATTAATCATGATAGTTATGTAATATGTGTACCAAACGTTGTACTGTTTGGTTGCCAAAGCAAGAATCATGTGAAACAATGTATGCTGACAAAATCAGATTATTTTTCAACCGGCCTCAAAGCTGGTACAAAACTATATATTGCTCGTTATCCTCAGTGACTTTTTACGTACTTTAATAAATATTATCTATTAGTCATAATTACTGTCTCTAGTCTAGATCATAGTCGTCTCTTAATATGGATTGCTTGTTGATTACTGTACTTGACCTTGTATCATTAATCCTGTATGACAACAGTGTCGGGAGGAGATTATATGACCCTGTGCGTATTGTGCATGGTATATACAGAAACAGTTTACAGTTTTTATGGGTTTGCTTTTAATGGGGGGGGGGGGGGGGGGTGACTGTGTTTATGGGCCATTCAGCACATTCTCAGTAATTGTTTTGTTCCTGTCGCCTGTATAAACTTCGTAATATAGGTGATGCTGGTCGTTCGAAAATACATAGTTCCAATACATATCCTAATGCGGTAACTCCATAATAAATATTTAACTACATAATTTGAATAATGACAGTGTTGTTTGTGATTCAGTTTGTGTTGTTCTTTCTTGTGGCTGTGGTCTTGTCTTGGGTGGTTTTGTATTACTATTGGGCTTGTCTATTAGAAGTTGTAACGGCTTAATTTGATTTAGATGTTCAGTGTGTGGTGACAGACAGCAGGGCATATTTCATATTTCTTTGACTTTTATATGCACCTCAATGTTTTCATGTTGTACATCAATTTGAGAGAATGAAAGTATTGACTTGACTTGGCAATGTATACTTCTGCTATTATTAAATTTGGAAATAGTTGGTTTAGACCA